>NW_026728087.1:0-300000 GCF_030684315.1 Stegostoma tigrinum
GGGCCAGTCCCCGTGAGCGGGTCAGGGCGGCTGGGGCCAGTCCCCGTGAGCGGGTCAGGGCGGCTGGGGCCAGTCCCCGTGAGCGGGTCAGGGCGGCTGGGGCCAGTCCCCGTGAGCGGGTCAGGGCGGCTGGGGCCAGTCCCCGTGAGCGGGTCAGGGCGGCTGGGGCCAGTCCCCGTGAGCGGGTCAGGGCGGCTGGGGCCAGTCCCCGTGAGCGGGTCAGGGCGGCTGGGGCCAGTCCCCGTGAGCGGGTCAGGGCGGCTGGGGCCAGTCCCCGTGAGCGGGTCAGGGCGGCTGGGGCCAGTCCCCGTGAGCGGGTCAGGGCGGCTGGGGCCAGTCCCCGTGAGCGGGTCAGGGCGGCTGGGGCCAGTCCCCGTGAGCGGGTCAGGGCGGCTGGGGCCAGTCCCCGTGAGCGGGTCAGGGCGGCTGGGGCCAGTCCCCGTGAGCGGGTCAGGGCGGCTGGGGCCAGTCCCCGTGAGCGGGTCAGGGCGGCTGGGGCCAGTCCCCGTGAGCGGGTCAGGGCGGCTGGGGCCAGTCCCCGTGAGCGGGTCAGGGCGGCTGGGGCCAGTCCCCGTGAGCGGGTCAGGGCGGCTGGGGCCAGTCCCCGTGAGCGGGTCAGGGCGGCTGGGGCCAGTCCCCGGTGAGCGGGTCAGGGCGGCGGGGGCCAGACCCCGTGAGCGGGTCAGGGCGGCGGGGGCCAGTCCCCGTGAGCGGGTCAGGGCGGCGGGGGCCAGTCCCCGTGAGCGGGTCAGGGCGGCGGGGGCAAATAGCCGTCATGGGGTCAGGGCTGCGGGGCCCAGTCCCCGTGAGCGGGTCAGGGCTGCGGGGGCCAGTCCCCGTGAGCGGGTCAGGGCTGCGGGGGCCAGTCCCCGTGAGCGGGTCAGGGCTGCGGGGGCCAGTCCCCGTGAGCGGGTCAGGGCTGCGGGGCCCAGTCCCCGTGAGCGGGTCAGGGCTGCGGGGCCCAGTCCCCGTGAGCGGGTCAGGGCTGCGGTGGCCAGTCCCCGTGAGCGGGTCAGGGCGGCGGGGGCCAGTCCCCGTGAGCGGGTCAGGGCGGCGGGGGCCAGTCCCCGTGAGCGGGTCAGGGCGGCGGGGGCCAGTCCCCGTGAGCGGGTCAGGGCGGCGGGGGCCAGTCCCCGTGAGCGGGTCAGGGCGGCGGGGGCCAGTCCCCGTGAGCGGGTCAGGGCGGCGGGGGCCAGTCCCCGTGAGCGGGTCAGGGCGGCGGGGGCCAGTCCCCGTGAGCGGGTCAGGGCGGCGGGGGCCAGTCCCCGTGAGCGGGTCAGGGCGGCGGGGGCCAGTCCCCGTGAGCGGGTCAGGGCGGCGGGGCCCAGTCCCCGCGAGCGGGTCAGGGCGGCGGGGGCAAATAGCCGTCATGGGGTCAGGGCTGCGGGGGCCAGTCCCCGCGAGCGGGTCAGGGCGGCGGGGGCCAGTCCCCGCGAGCGGGTCAGGGCGGCGGGGGCCAGTCCCCGCGAGCGGGTCAGGGCGGCGGGGGCCAGTCCCCGCGAGCGGGTCAGGGCGGCGGGGGCCAGTCCCCGCGAGCGGGTCAGGGCGGCGGGGGCCAGTCCCCGCGAGCGGGTCAGGGCGGCGGGGGCCAGTCCCCGCGAGCGGGTCAGGGCGGCGGGGGCCAGTCCCCGCGAGCGGGTCAGGGCTGCGGGGGCAAATAGCCGTCATGGGGTCAGGGCTGCGGGGGCAAATAGCCGTCATGGGGTCAGGGCTGCGGGGCCCAGTCCCCGCGAGCGGGTCAGGGCTGCGGGGCCCAGTCCCCGCGAGCGGCTCAGGGCTGCGGGGCCCAGTCCCCGCGAGCGGGTCAGGGCTGCGGGGCCCAGTCCCCGCGAGCGGGTCAGGGCTGCGGGGCCCAGTCCCCGCGAGCGGGTCAGGGCTGCGGGGCCCAGTCCCCGCGAGCGGGTCAGGGCTGCGGGGCCCAGTCCCCGCGAGCGGGTCAGGGCTGCGGGGCCCAGTCCCCGCGAGCGGGTCAGGGCTGCGGGGCCCAGTCCCCGCGAGCGGGTCAGGGCTGCGGGGCCCAGTCCCCGCGAGCGGGTCAGGGCTGCGGGGCCCAGTCCCCGCGAGCGGGTCAGGGCTGCGGGGCCCAGTCCCCGCGAGCGGGTCAGGGCTGCGGGGCCCAGTCCCCGCGAGCGGGTCAGGGCTGCGGGGGCAAATAGCCGTCATGGGGTCAGGGCTGCGGGGGCAAATAGCCGTCATGGGGTCAGGGCTGCGGGGGCAAATAGCCGTCATGGGGTCAGGGCTGCGGGGGCAAATAGCCGTCATGGGGTCAGGGCTGCGGGGGCAAATAGCCGTCATGGGGTCAGGGCGGCGGGGGCAAATAGCCGTCATGGGGTCAGGGCGGCGGGGGCAAATAGCCGTCATGGGGTCAGGGCGGCGGGGGCAAATAGCCGTCATGGGGTCAGGGCGGCGGGGGCAAATAGCCGTCATGGGGTCAGGGCGGCGGGGGCAAATAGCCGTCATGGGGTCAGGGCGGCGGGGGCAAATAGCCGTCATGGGGTCAGGGCGGCGGGGCCCAATAGCCGTCATGGGGTCAGGGCGGCGGGGCCCAATAGCCGTCATGGGGTCAGGGCGGCGGGGCCCAATAGCCGTCATGGGGTCAGGGCGGCGGGGCCCAATAGCCGTCATGGGGTCAGGGCTGCGGGGCCCAATAGCCGTCATGGGGTCAGGGCGGCGGGGGCAAATAGCCGTCATGGGGTCAGGGCTGCGGGGGCAAATAGCCGTCATGGGGTCAGGGCGGCGGGGGCAAATAGCCGTCATGGGGTCAGGGCGGCGGGGGCAAATAGCCGTCATGGGGTCAGGGCGGCGGGGGCAAATAGCCGTCATGGGGTCAGGGCGGCGGGGCCCAATAGCCGTCATGGGGTCAGGGCGGCGGGGCCCAATAGCCGTCATGGGGTCAGGGCGGCGGGGCCCAATAGCCGTCATGGGGTCAGGGCGGCGGGGCCCAATAGCCGTCATGGGGTCAGGGCGGCGGGGCCCAATAGCCGTCATGGGGTCAGGGCGGCGGGGCCCAATAGCCGTCATGGGGTCAGGGCGGCGGGGCCCAATAGCCGTCATGGGGTCAGGGCGGCGGGGCCCAATAGCCGTCATGGGGTCAGGGCGGCGGGGCCCAATAGCCGTCATGGGGTCAGGGCGGCGGGGCCCAGTCCCCGCGAGCGGGTCAGGGCTGCGGGGGACAGTCCCTGGGAGCGGGTCAGGGCTGCGGGGGACAGTCCCTGGGAGCGGGTCAGGGCTGAGGGGGACAGTCCCTGCGAGCGGGTCAGGGCTGCGGGGGACAGTCCCTGTGAGCGGGTCAGGGCTGCGGGGGACAGTCCCTGTGAGCGGGTCAGGGCTGCGGGGGCCAGTCCCTGTGAGCGGGTCAGGACTGCGGGGGCCAGTCCCTGCGAGCGAGAAACGGATGCCGGGGGCAGTACGCTGTGAACGGGTTAGGACTGCGGCGGGCAAGTCGCTGCGAGCGGGTCAGGGCTGCGGGGGCCAGTCCCAGCGAGCGGGACAGGGCTGCGAGGGCCAGTCCCTGTGAGCGGGTCAGGGCTGCGGGGGACAGTTCCTGTGAGCGGGTCAGGACTGCTGGGGGCAAGTCCCTGTGAGCAGGACAGAGCTGCGGGGGCCAGTCCCTGCGAGCGGATCAGGGCTGCGGGGGCCAGTCCCAGCGAGCGGGACAGGGCTGCGAGGGCCAGTCCCTGAGAGCGGGTCAGGGCTGCGGTGGCCAGTCCCTGTGAGCGGGTCAGGGCTGAGGGGGCCAGTCCGCTGTGACCGGGACACAGCTGCGGGGGACAGTATGCTGTGAGCGGGTCAGGGCTGCGGCAGGCCAGTCCCTGTGAGCATGTCAGGGCTGCGGGGGCCAGTCCCTGTGAGCGGTTCAGGGCTGCGGGCGCCAGTCATGGGAGCGGGTCAGGGCTGCGGGGGGCAAATCGCTGTGAGTGGGACAAGGCTGCGGGGCCCAGTCCCTGTGAGCGGGTCAGGGCTTCGGCGGCCATCCCCTGTGAGCGGATCAGGGCTGCGGGGGCCAGTCCCTGTGAGCGGGTCAGGGCTGCGGGGGCCAGTCCCTGTCAGCGGGTCAGGGCTGCGGGGGCCAGTCCTTGCGAGCGGGTCAGGGCTGCGGGGGACAGTCCTTGCGAGCGGATCAGGGCTGCGGGGGACAGTCCCTGCGAGCGGGTCAGGGGTGCGGGGGATAGTCCCTGCGAGCGGGTCAGGGGTGCGGGGGATAGTCCCTGCGAGCGGGTCAGGGCTGCGGGGGGCAAGTCGCTGCAAGCCGGTCAGGGCTGCGGGGGACAGTCCACTGTGAACGGGACACGGCTGCGGGTGGCAGTACACTGCGAGCGGGTCAGGGCTGCAGGGCCAAGTCCCGTGAGCGGGACAGGACTGCGGGGGCCAGTCCTTGTCAGCGGGTCAGGGCTGCAGGGGCCAGTCCCTGTGAGCGGGTCAGGGCTGCGGGGGCCAGTCCCTGTGAGTGGGTCAGTGCAGCGGGGGCCAGTCCCTGTGAGTGGGTCAGGGCGGCGGGGGCCAGTCCCTGTGAGCAGGACAGGGCTGCGGGGGCCAGTCCCATGAGTGGGAAAGGACTGCGAGGGCCAGACCCTGTGAGCGGGTCAGGGCGGCGGGAGCCCGTCCCTGAGAGGGGGTCAGGACTGCCGGGGTCCAGTCCCTGTGAGGGGGTCAGGGCTGCGGGGGACAGTCCCTGCGAGCGGGTCAGGGCGGCGGGGGCCAGTCCCCGCGAGCGGGTCAGGGCGGCGGGGGCCAGTCCCCGCGAGCGGGTCAGGGCTGCGGGGCCCAGTCCCCGCGAGCGGGTCAGGGCGGCGGGGGCAAATAGCCGACATGGGGTCAGGGCTGCGGGGGCCAGTCCCCGCGAGCGGGTCAGGGCGGCGGGGGCCAGTCCCCGCGAGCGGGTCAGGGCGGCGGGGGCCAGTCCCCGCGAGCGGGTCAGGGCGGCGGGGGCCAGTCCCCGCGAGCGGGTCAGGGCTGCGGGGCCCAGTCCCCGCGAGCGGGTCAGGGCGGCGGGGGCAAATAGCCGTCATGGGGTCAGGGCTGCGGGGGCCAGTCCCCGTGAGCGGGTCAGGGCGGCGGGGGCCAGTCCCCGTGAGCGGGTCAGGGCGGCGGGGGCAAATAGCCGTAATGCGGTCAGGGCTGCGGGGGCCAGTCCCGGCGAGCGGGTCAGGGCGGCGGGGGCCAGTCCCAGTCAGCGGGACAGAGCTGCGGGGCCCAGTCCCCGCGAGCGGGTCAGGGCTGCGGGGCCCAGTCCCCGCGAGCGGGTCAGGGCGGCGGGGGCAAATAGCCGTCATGGGGTCAGGGCTGCGGGGGCCAGTCCCCGCGAGCGGGTCAGGGCGGCGGGGGCCAGTCCCCGCGAGCGGGTCAGGGCGGCGGGGGCCAGTCCCCGCGAGCGGGTCAGGGCGGCGGGGGCCAGTCCCCGCGAGCGGGTCAGGGCGGCGGGGGCCAGTCCCCGCGAGCGGGTCAGGGCGGCGGGGGCCAGTCCCCGCGAGCGGGTCAGGGCGGCGGGGGCCAGTCCCCGCGAGCGGGTCAGGGTGGCGGGGGCCAGTCCCCGCGAGCGGGTCAGGGCTGCGGGGGCAAATAGCCGTCATGGGGTCAGGGCTGCGGGGGCAAATAGCCGTCATGGGGTCAGGGCTGCGGGGCCCAGTCCCCGCGAGCGGGTCAGGGCTGCGGGGCCCAGTCCCCGCGAGCGGCTCAGGGCTGCGGGGCCCAGTCCCCGCGAGCGGGTCAGGGCTGCGGGGCCCAGTCCCCGCGAGCGGGTCAGGGCTGCGGGGCCCAGTCCCCGCGAGCGGGTCAGGGCTGCGGGGCCCAGTCCCCGCGAGCGGGTCAGGGCTGCGGGGCCCAGTCCCCGCGAGCGGGTCAGGGCTGCGGGGCCCAGTCCCCGCGAGCGGGTCAGGGCTGCGGGGCCCAGTCCCCGCGAGCGGGTCAGGGCTGCGGGGCCCAGTCCCCGCGAGCGGGTCAGGGCTGCGGGGCCCAGTCCCCGCGAGCGGGTCAGGGCTGCGGGGGCAAATAGCCGTCATGGGGTCAGGGCTGCGGGGGCAAATAGCCGTCATGGGGTCAGGGCTGCGGGGGCAAATAGCCGTCATGGGGTCAGGGCTGCGGGGGCAAATAGCCGTCATGGGGTCAGGGCGGCGGGGGCAAATAGCCGTCATGGGGTCAGGGCGGCGGGGGCAAATAGCCGTCATGGGGTCAGGGCGGCGGGGGCAAATAGCCGTCATGGGGTCAGGGCGGCGGGGGCAAATAGCCGTCATGGGGTCAGGGCGGCGGGGGCAAATAGCCGTCATGGGGTCAGGGCGGCGGGGGCAAATAGCCGTCATGGGGTCAGGGCGGCGGGGCCCAATAGCCGTCATGGGGTCAGGGCGGCGGGGCCCAATAGCCGTCATGGGGTCAGGGCGGCGGGGCCCAATAGCCGTCATGGGGTCAGGGCGGCGGGGCCCAATAGCCGTCATGGGGTCAGGGCTGCGGGGCCCAATAGCCGTCATGGGGTCAGGGCGGCGGGGGCAAATAGCCGTCATGGGGTCAGGGCTGCGGGGGCAAATAGCCGTCATGGGGTCAGGGCGGCGGGGGCAAATAGCCGTCATGGGGTCAGGGCGGCGGGGGCAAATAGCCGTCATGGGGTCAGGGCGGCGGGGGCAAATAGCCGTCATGGGGTCAGGGCGGCGGGGCCCAATAGCCGTCATGGGGTCAGGGCGGCGGGGCCCAATAGCCGTCATGGGGTCAGGGCGGCGGGGCCCAATAGCCGTCATGGGGTCAGGGCGGCGGGGCCCAATAGCCGTCATGGGGTCAGGGCGGCGGGGCCCAATAGCCGTCATGGGGTCAGGGCGGCGGGGCCCAATAGCCGTCATGGGGTCAGGGCGGCGGGGCCCAATAGCCGTCATGGGGTCAGGGCGGCGGGGCCCAATAGCCGTCATGGGGTCAGGGCGGCGGGGCCCAGTCCCCGCGAGCGGGTCAGGGCTGCGGGGGACAGTCCCTGGGAGCGGGTCAGGGCTGCGGGGGACAGTCCCTGGGAGCGGGTCAGGGCTGAGGGGGACAGTCCCTGCGAGCGGGTCAGGGCTGCGGGGGACAGTCCCTGTGAGCGGGTCAGGGCTGCGGGGGACAGTCCCTGTGAGCGGGTCAGGGCTGCGGGGGCCAGTCCCTGTGAGCGGGTCAGGACTGCGGGGGCCAGTCCCTGCGAGCGAGAAACGGATGCCGGGGGCAGTACGCTGTGAACGGGTTAGGACTGCGGCGGGCAAGTCGCTGCGAGCGGGTCAGGGCTGCGGGGGCCAGTCCCAGCGAGCGGGACAGGGCTGCGAGGGCCAGTCCCTGTGAGCGGGTCAGGGCTGCGGGGGACAGTTCCTGTGAGCGGGTCAGGACTGCTGGGGGCAAGTCCCTGTGAGCAGGACAGAGCTGCGGGGGCCAGTCCCTGCGAGCGGATCAGGGCTGCGGGGGCCAGTCCCAGCGAGCGGGACAGGGCTGCGAGGGCCAGTCCCTGAGAGCGGGTCAGGGCTGCGGTGGCCAGTCCCTGTGAGCGGGTCAGGGCTGAGGGGGCCAGTCCGCTGTGACCGGGACACAGCTGCGGGGGACAGTATGCTGTGAGCGGGTCAGGGCTGCGGCAGGCCAGTCCCTGTGAGCATGTCAGGGCTGCGGGGGCCAGTCCCTGTGAGCGGTTCAGGGCTGCGGGCGCCAGTCATGGGAGCGGGTCAGGGCTGCGGGGGGCAAATCGCTGTGAGTGGGACAAGGCTGCGGGGCCCAGTCCCTGTGAGCGGGTCAGGGCTTCGGCGGCCATCCCCTGTGAGCGGATCAGGGCTGCGGGGGCCA
Organism: Stegostoma tigrinum; assembly: GCF_030684315.1. Classification (NCBI taxonomy): domain Eukaryota; kingdom Metazoa; phylum Chordata; class Chondrichthyes; order Orectolobiformes; family Stegostomatidae; genus Stegostoma; species Stegostoma tigrinum. The sequence continues at coordinate 7,777 of NW_026728087.1, forward strand.
GTCCCTGTGAGCGGGTCAGGGCTGCGGGGGCCAGTCCCTGTCAGCGGGTCAGGGCTGCGGGGGCCAGTCCTTGCGAGCGGGTCAGGGCTGCGGGGGACAGTCCTTGCGAGCGGATCAGGGCTGCGGGGGACAGTCCCTGCGAGCGGGTCAGGGGTGCGGGGGATAGTCCCTGCGAGCGGGTCAGGGGTGCGGGGGATAGTCCCTGCGAGCGGGTCAGGGCTGCGGGGGGCAAGTCGCTGCAAGCCGGTCAGGGCTGCGGGGGACAGTCCACTGTGAACGGGACACGGCTGCGGGTGGCAGTACACTGCGAGCGGGTCAGGGCTGCAGGGCCAAGTCCCGTGAGCGGGACAGGACTGCGGGGGCCAGTCCTTGTCAGCGGGTCAGGGCTGCAGGGGCCAGTCCCTGTGAGCGGGTCAGGGCTGCGGGGGCCAGTCCCTGTGAGTGGGTCAGTGCAGCGGGGGCCAGTCCCTGTGAGTGGGTCAGGGCGGCGGGGGCCAGTCCCTGTGAGCAGGACAGGGCTGCGGGGGCCAGTCCCATGAGTGGGAAAGGACTGCGAGGGCCAGACCCTGTGAGCGGGTCAGGGCGGCGGGAGCCCGTCCCTGAGAGGGGGTCAGGACTGCCGGGGTCCAGTCCCTGTGAGGGGGTCAGGGCTGCGGGGGACAGTCCCTGCGAGCGGGTCAGGGCTGCAGGGGACAGTCCCTGCTAGCGGGACAGGGCTGCGGGGGACAGTCCCTGCGAGCGGGTCAGGGCTGCAGGGGACAGTCCCTGCTAGCGGGACAGGGCTGCGGGGGACAGTCCCTGCGAGCGGGTCAGGGCTGCGGGGGACAGTCCCTGCGAGCGGGTCATGGCTGCAGGGGCCTGTCCGCTGTGAGCGGGTCAGGGCTGCGGGGGCCAGTCCCTGTGAGCGGGTCAGGGCTGCGGGGGCCATCCCCTGTGAGCGGGTCAGGGCTGCGGGGGCCAGTCCCTTTGAGCGGGTCAGGGCTGCGGGGGCCAGTCCCTGTGAGCGGGTCAGGGCTGCGGGGGCCAATACCTTGTGAGCGGGACAGGGCTGCAGGGCCAAGTCCCGTGAGTGGGACAGGACTGCTGGGGCCAGACCCTGTGAGCGGGTCACGGCGGAGGGGGCAAGTCGCTGCGAGCGGGTCAGGACTTCTGGGGGCAAGTCCCTGTGAGCAGGACAGAGCTGCGGGGGCCAGTCCCTGCGAGCGGATCAGGGCTGCGGGGGCTAGTCCATGTGAGAGGGTCAGGGCAGCGGGGGCCAGTCTGCTGTGAACGGGACACGGCTGCAGGGGGCAGTACGCTGTGAGTGGGACAGGGCTGTGGGGGACAGTCCCTGCGAGCGGGTCAGGGCTGCGGGACAGTCCCTGGGAGCGGGTCAGGGCTGCGGGACAGTCCCTGGGAGTGGGTCAGGGCTGCGGGGGACAGTCCCTGGGAGCGGGTCAGGGCTGCGGGGGCCAGTCCTTGCGAGCGGGTCAGGCTGCGGGGGACAGTCCCTGCGAGCGGGTCAGGGCTACGGGGGACAGTCCCTGCGAGCGGGTCAGGGGTGCGGGGGATAGTCCCTGTGAGCGGGCCAGGGCTGCGGGGGCCATTCCGTGTGGGCGGGCCAGGGCTACGGGGGCCAGTCCCTGGCAGCGGGCCAGGGCTGCGAGGGACAGTCCCTGGGAGCGGGTCAGGGCTGCGAGGGACAGTCCCTGGGAGCGGGTCAGGGCTGCGGGGGCCAGTCCCTTTGAGCGGGTCAGGGCGGAGGGTGCCAGTCCCTGTGAGCGGGTCAGCGCTGCGGGCACAGTCCCTGTGATCGGGTCACGGCTGCAGGGGGCAGTCCGCTGTGTTCGGGACACGGCTGAGGGGGGCAGTACACTGTGAGCGGGTCAGGACTGCGGCGGGCAGGACGCGGCGAGCGTGTCAGGACTGCTGGGGGCAAGTCCCTGGGAGCGGATCAGGGCTGCGCGGGCCGGTCCCTGTCAGCGGGTCAGGGCTGCGGGGGCCAGTCCCTGTGAGCGGGTCAGGGCTGCGGGGGCCAGTCCCTGTGAGCGGGTCAGGGCTGCGGGGGCCATCCCCTGTGAGCGGGTCAGGGCTGCGGGGGCCAGTCCCTTTGAGCGGGTCAGGGCTGCGGGGGCCAGTCCCTGTGAGCGGGTCAGGGCTGCGGGGGCCAATACCTTGTGAGCGGGACAGGGCTGCAGGGCCAAGTCCCGTGACTGGGACAGGACTGCTGGGGCCAGACCCTGTGAGCGGGTCACGGCGGAGGGGGCAAGTCGCTGCGAGCGGGTCAGGACTTCTGGGGGCAAGTCCCTGTGAGCAGGACAGAGCTGCGGGGGCCAGTCCCTGCGAGCGGATCAGGGCTGCGGGGGCTAGTCCATGTGAGAGGGTCAGGGCAGCGGGGGCCAGTCTGCTGTGAACGGGACACGGCTGTGGGGGACAGTCCCTGCGAGTGGGACAGGGCTGTGGGGGACAGTCCCTGCGAGCGGGTCAGGGCTGCGGGACAGTCCCTGGGAGCGGGTCAGGGCTGCGTGGGACGGTCCCTGTGAGCGGGCCAGGGCCGCGGGGGCCGGTCCCTGGCAGCGGGCCAGGGCTGCGAGGGACAGTCCCTGGGAGCGGGTCAGGGCTGCGAGGGACAGTCCCTGGGAGCGGGTCAGGGCTGCGGGGGCCAGTCCCTTTGAGCGGGTCAGGGCGGAGGGTGCCAGTCCCTGTGAGCGGGTCAGCGCTGCGGGCACAGTCCCTGTGATCGGGTCACGGCTGCAGGGGGCAGTCCGCTGTGTTCGGGACACGGCTGAGGGGGGCAGTACACTGTGAGCGGGTCAGGACTGCGGCGGGCAGGACGCGGCGAGCGTGTCAGGACTGCTGGGGGCAAGTCCCTGGGAGCGGATCAGGGCTGCGCGGGCCGGTCCCTGTCAGCGGGTCAGGGCTGCGGGGGCCAGTCCCTGTGAGCGGGTCAGGGCTGCGGGGGCCAGTCCCTGTGAGCGGGTCAGGGCTGCGGGGGCCATCCCCTGTGAGCGGGTCAGGGCTGCGGGGGCCAGTCCCTTTGAGCGGGTCAGGGCTGCGGGGGCCAGTCCCTGTGAGCGGGTCAGGGCTGCGGGGGCCAATACCTTGTGAGCGGGACAGGGCTGCAGGGCCAAGTCCCGTGACTGGGACAGGACTGCTGGGGCCAGACCCTGTGAGCGGGTCACGGCGGAGGGGGCAAGTCGCTGCGAGCGGGTCAGGACTTCTGGGGGCAAGTCCCTGTGAGCAGGACAGAGCTGCGGGGGCCAGTCCCTGCGAGCGGATCAGGGCTGCGGGGGCTAGTCCATGTGAGAGGGTCAGGGCAGCGGGGGCCAGTCTGCTGTGAACGGGACACGGCTGTGGGGGACAGTCCCTGCGAGTGGGACAGGGCTGTGGGGGACAGTCCCTGCGAGCGGGTCAGGGCTGCGGGACAGTCCCTGGGAGCGGGTCAGGGCTGCGTGGGACGGTCCCTGTGAGCGGGCCAGGGCCGCGGGGGCCGGTCCCTGTGAGCGGGCCAGGGCCGCGGGGGCCGGTCCCTGTGAGCGGGACAGGGCCGCGGGGGCCGGTCCCTGTGAGCGGGCCAGGGCTGCGGGGGACGGTCCCTGTGAGTGGGCCAGGGCTGCGGGGGCCAGTCCCTGTGAGCGGGCCAGAGCAGCGGGGGCCAGGGCTGCGGGGGCCAGTCCCTGTGAGCGGGTCAGGGCTGCGAGGGACAGTCCCTGTCAGCGGGCCAGGGCCGCGGGGACCGGTCCGTGTGAGCGGGCTAGGGCTGCGGGGGACAGTCCCTGTGAGCGGGTCAGGGCTGCGGGGGCCAGTCCCTGTGAGCGGGTCAGGGCTGCGAGGGACAGTCCCTGTGAGCGGGCCAGGGCCGCGGGGACCGGTCCGTGTGAGCGGGCTAGGGCTGCGGGGGACAGTCCCTGTGAGCCGGCCAGGGCTGCGGGGGCCAGTCACTGTGAGCGGGTCAGGGCCGCGGGGGCCAGTCCCTGTGAGCGGGTCAGGGCCGCGGGGGCCAGGGCTGCGGGGGCCAGTCCCTGTGAGCGGGCCAGAGCTGCGGGGGCCAGGGCTGCGAGGGACAGTCCCTGTGAGCGGGCCAGGGCCGCGGGGGCCGGTCCCTGTGAGCGGGCCAGGGCCGCGGGGGACGGGCCCTGTGAGCGGGCCAGGGCCGCGGGGGCCGGTCCCTGTGAGCGGGCCAGGGCCGCGGGGGCCTGTCCCTGTGAGCGGGACTGGGTCGCGGGGGCCGGTCCCTGTGAGCGGGCCAGGGCCGCGGGGGCCGGTCCCTGTGAGCCGGCCAGGGCTGCGGGGGACAGTCCCTGTGAGCGGGCCAGAGCTGCGGGGGCCAGGGCTGCGGGGGCCGGTCCCTGTGAGCGGGCCAGGGCCGCGGGGGCCGGTCCCTGTGAGCCGGCCAGGGCTGCGGGGGACAGTCCCTGTGAGCGGGCCAGGGCTGCGGGGGCCAGTCCCTGTGAGCGGGCCAGAGCTGCGGGGGCCAGGGCTGCGGGGGCCAGTCCCTGTGAGCGGGTCAGGGCTGCGAGGGCCAGTCCCTGTGAGCGGGCCAGGGCTGCGGGGGCCGGTCCCTGTGAGCGGGCCAGGGCCGCGGGGACCGGTCCGTGTGAGCGGGCTAGGGCTGCGGGGGACAGTCCCTGTGAGCGGGTCAGGGCTGCGAGGGCCAGTCCCTGTGAGCGGGCCAGAGCTGCGGGGGCCAGGGCCGCGGGTCCCTGTGAGCGGGTCAGGGGTGCGGGGGATAGTCCCTGCGAGCGGGTCAGGGGTGCGGGGGATAGTCCCTGCGAGCGGGTCAGGGCTGCGGGGGGCAAGTCGCTGCAAGCCGGTCAGGGCTGCGGGGGACAGTCCCTGCGAGCGGGTCAGGACTGCGCCGGACAGTCCCTCCGAGCGGGTCAGGGCTGCGGGGGCAAGTCGCTGCGAGCCGGTCAGGGCTGCGGGGGACAGTCCCTGCGAGCGGGTCAGGGCTGCGGGGGCCAGTCTCTGCGACCGGATGAGGGCTGCGTGGGCCAGTCCCTGTGAGCGGGTCAGGGCTGCGGGGTCCAGTCCCTGCGAGTGGGTCTGGGCTGCGGTGGCCTGTCCCTGTGAGCAGGTCAGGGCTGCGGGGGGCAAAGCGCTCTGAGTGGGACAAGGCTGCAGGGCCCAGTCCCTGTGAGCGGGTCAGGGCTGCGGGGGCCAGTCCTTGTGAGCGGGTCAGGAATTGGGGGCCAGTCCCTGTGAGACGGTCAGGGCTGCTGGGGCTAGTCCTTGTGAGCAGGTCAGGGCTGCGGGGGACAGTCCCTGCGAGCGGGTCAGGGCTGCGGGGGACAGTCCCTGGGAGCGGGTCAGGGCTGTGGGGGACAGTCCCTGCGAGCGGGTCAGGGCTGCGGGACAGTCCCTGGGAGCGGGACACAGCTGCGGGGGACAGTACGCTGTGAGCGGGTCAGGGCTGCGGCAGGCCAGTCCCTGTGAGCATGTCAGGGCTGCGGGGGCCAGTCCCTGTGAGCGGTTCAGGGCTGCGGGCGCCAGTCATGGGAGCGGGTCAGGGCTGCGGGGGGCAAATCGCTGTGAGTGGGACAAGGCTGCGGGGCCCAGTCCCTGTGAGCGGGTCAGGGCTTCGGCGGCCATCCCCTGTGAGCGGATCAGGGCTGCGGGGGCCAGTCCCTGTGAGCGAGTCAGGGCTGCGGGGGCCAGTCCCTGTGAGCGGGTCAGGGCTGCGGGGGCCAGTCCCTGTGAGCGGGTCAGGGCTGCGGGGGCCAGTCCCTGTGAGCGGGTCAGGGCTGCGGGGGCCAGTCCCTGTGAGCGGGTCAGGGCTGCGGGGCCCAGTCCCTGTGAGCGGGTCAGGGCTGCAGGGGACAGTCCACTGTGAACGGGACACGGCTGCGGGTGGCAGTACACTGCGAGCGGGTCAGGGCTGCAGGGCCAAGTCCCGTGAGCGGGACAGGACTGCGGGGGCCAGTCCTTGTCAGCGGGTCAGGGCTGCAGGGGCCAGTCCCTGTGAGCGGGTCAGGGCTGCGGGGGCCAGTCCCTGTGAGTGGGTCAGTGCAGCGGGGGCCAGTCCCTGTGAGCGGGTCAGGGCGGCGGGGGCCAGTCCCTGTGAGCAGGACAGGGCTGCGGGGGCCAGTCCCATGAGTGGGAAAGGACTGCGAGGGCCAGACCCTGTGAGCGGGTCAGGACTGCAGGGGCAAGTCGCTGTGAGCGGGTCAGGACTGCAGGGGCCAAGTCGCTGTGAGCGGGTCAGGACTGCAGGGGCAAGTCGCCGTGAGCGGGTCAGGACTGCAGGGGCCAAGTCGCCGTGAGCGGGTCAGGACTGCAGGGGCCAAATCGCTGTGAGCGGGTCAGGACCGAGGGGCCAAGTCGCTGTGAGCGGGTCAGGACCGAGGGGCCAAGTCGCTGTGAGCGGGTCAGGACCGAGGGGCCAAGTCGCTGTGAGCGGGTCAGGACCGATGGGCCAAGTTGCTGTGAGCGGGACAGGACTGCAGGGGCAAGTCGCTGTGAGCGGGTCAGGACCGAGGGGCCATGTCGCCGTGAGCGGGTCAGGACTGCAGGGGCAAGTTGCTGTGAGCGGGTCAGGACAGAGGGGCCAAGTCGCTGTGAGCGGGTCAGGACTGCTGGGGCAAGTCGCTGTGAGCGGGTCAGGACTGCAGGGGCCAAGTCGATGTGAGCGGGTGAGGATCGAAGGGCCAAGTCGCTGAGAGCGGGTCAGGACCGAGGGGCCAAGTCGCTGTGAGCGGGTCAGGACTGCAGGGGCAAGTCGCTGTGAGCGGGTCAGTACCGAGGGGCCAAGTCGCTGCGAGCGGGTCAGGACCGAGGGGCCAAGTCGCCGTGAGCGGGTCAGGACTGCAGGGGCAAGTCGCCGTGAGCGGGTCAGGACTGAGGGGCCAAGTCGCCGTGAGCGGGTCAGGACTGCAGGGGCAAATCGCCGTGAGCGGGTCAGGACCGAGGGGGCAAGTCGCCGTGAGTGGGTCAGGACCGAGGGGCCAAGTCACTGTGAGCCGGTCAGGACCGAGGGGCCAAGTCGCCGTGAGCGGGTCAGGACCGAGGGGCCAAGTCGCTGTGAGCGGGTCAGGACCGAGGGGCCAAGTCGCTGTGAGCGGGTCAGGACCGAGGGGCCAAGTCGCCGTGAGCGGGTCAGGACTGCAGGGGCAAGTCGCTGTGAGCGGGTCAGGACTGCAGGGGCCAAGTCGCTGTGAGCGGGTCAGGACTGCAGGGGCAGGTCGCCGTGAGCGGGTCAGGACTGCAGGGGCCAAGTCGCCGTGAGCGGGTCAGGACTGCAGGGGCAAGTCGCTGTGAGCGGGTCAGGACTGCAGGGGCCAAGTCGCTGTGAGCGGGTCAGGACTGCAGGGGCAAGTCGCCGTGAGCGGGTCAGGACTGCAGGGGCCAAGTCGCCGTGAGCGGGTCAGGACTGCAGGGGCCAAATCGCTGTGAGCGGGTCAGGACCGAGGGGCCAAGTCGCTGTGAGCGGGTCAGGACCGAGGGGCCAAGTCGCTGTGAGCGGGTCAGGACCGAGGGGCCAAGTCGCTGTGAGCGGGTCAGGACCGATGGGCCAAGTTGCTGTGAGCGGGACAGGACTGCAGGGGCAAGTCGCTGTGAGCGGGTCAGGACCGAGGGGCCATGTCGCCGTGAGCGGGTCAGGACTGCAGGGGCAAGTTGCTGTGAGCGGGTCAGGACAGAGGGGCCAAGTCGCTGTGAGCGGGTCAGGACTGCAGGGGCAAGTCGCTGTGAGCGGGTCAGGACTGCAGGGGCCAAGTCGATGTGAGCGGGTGAGGATCGAAGGGCCAAGTCGCTGAGAGCGGGTCAGGACCGAGGGGCCAAGTCGCTGTGAGCGGGTCAGGACTGCAGGGGCAAGTCGCTGTGAGCGGGTCAGTACCGAGGGGCCAAGTCGCTGCGAGCGGGTCAGGACCGAGGGGCCAAGTCGCCGTGAGCGGGTCAGGACTGCAGGGGCAAGTCGCCGTGAGCGGGTCAGGACTGAGGGGCCAAGTCGCCGTGAGCGGGTCAGGACTGCAGGGGCAAATCGCCGTGAGCGGGTCAGGACCGAGGGGGCAAGTCGCCGTGAGCGGGTCAGGACCGAGGGGCCAAGTCACTGTGAGCCGGTCAGGACCGAGGGGCCAAGTCGCCGTGAGCGGGTCAGGACCGAGGGGCCAAGTCGCTGTGAGCGGGTCAGGACCGAGGGGCCAAGTCGCTGTGAGCGGGTCAGGACCGAGGGGCCAAGTCGCCGTGAGCGGGTCAGGACTGCAGGGGCAAGTCGCTGTGAGCGGGTCAGGACTGCAGGGGCCAAGTCGCTGTGAGCGGGTCAGGACTGCAGGGGCAGGTCGCCGTGAGCGGGTCAGGACTGCAGGGGCCAAGTCGCCGTGAGCGGGTCAGGACTGCAGGGGCCAAGTCGCTGTGAGCGGGTCAGGACCGAGGGGCCAAGTCGCTGTGAGCGGGTCAGGACCGAGGGGCCAAGTCGCTGTGAGCGGGTCAGGACCGATGGGCCAAGTTGCTGTGAGCGGGACAGGACTGCAGGGGCAAGTCGCTGTGAGCGGGTCAGGACCGAGGGGCCATGTCGCCGTGAGCGGGTCAGGACTGCAGGGGCAAGTTGCTGTGAGCGGGTCAGGACAGAGGGGCCAAGTCGCTGTGAGCGGGTCAGGACTGCAGGGGCAAGTCGCTGAGAGCGGGTCAGGACTGCAGGGGCAAGTCGCCGTGAGCGGGTCAGGACTGCAGGGGCAAGTCGCTGTGAGCGGGTCAGGACTGCAGGGGCAAGTCGCTGTGAGCGGGTCAGGACTGCAGGGGCCAATTCGCTGTGAGTGGGTCAGGACCGAGGGGCCAAGTCGCTGTGAGGGGGTCAGGACTGCAGGGGCAAGTCGCTGTAAGCGGGTCAGGACTGCAGGGGCAAGTCGCCGTGAGCGGGTCAGGACTGCAGGGGCAAGTCGCCGTGAGCGGGTCAGGACTGCAGGGGCCAAGTCGCCGTGAGCGGGTCAGGACTGCAGGGGCCAAGTCGCCGTGGGCGGGTCAGGACTGCAGGGGCCAAGTCGCTGTGAGCGGGTCAGGACCGAGGGGCAAAGTCGCTGAGAGCGGGTCAGGACCGAGGGGCCAAGTCGCTCCGAGCGGGTCAGGACTGCAGGGGCCAAGTCGCTGAGAGCGGGTCAGGACTGCAGGGGCAAGTCGCTGTGAGCGGGTCAGGACCGAGGGGCCAAGTCGCCATGAGCGGGTCAGGACCGAGGGGCCAAGTCGCCATGAGCGGGTCAGGACTGCAGGGGCAAGTCGCCGTGAGCGGGTCAGGACCGAGGGGCCAAGTCGCCGTGAGCGGGTCAGGACCGAAGGGGAAAAGTCGCTGTGAGAGGGCCAGGACCGAGGGGCCTAGTCGCTGTGAGCGGGTCAGGACCGAGGGGCAAAGGCGCCGTGAGCGGGTCAGGACAGCAGGGGCAAGTCGCCGTGAGGTGGTCAGGAGTGCAGGGGCAAGTCGCTGTGAGCGGGTCAGGACTGCAGGGGCCAAGTCGCTGTGAGCGGGTCAGGACCGAGGGGGCAAGTCGCTGTGAGCGGGTCAGGACCGAGGGGCCAAGTCGCTGTGAGCGGGTCAGGACCGATGGGCCAAGTTGCTGTGAGCGGGACAGGACTGCAGGGGCAAGTCGCTGTGAGCGGGTCAGGACTGCAGGGGCAAGTCGCTGTGAGCGGGTCAGGACCGAGGGGCCAAGTCGCCGTGAGCGGGTCAGGACTGCAGGGGCAAGTCGCTGTGAGCGGGTCAGGACTGCAGGGGCAAGTCGCTGTGAGCGGGTCAGGACTGCAGGGGCCAAGTCGCTGTGAGCGGATCAGGACCGAGGGGCCAAGTCGCTGTGAGTGGGTCAGGACCGAGGGGCCAAGTCGCTGTGAGCGGGTCAGGACTGCAGGGGCAAGTCGCTGTGAGCGGGTCAGGACTGCAAGGGCATGTCGCCGTGAGCGGGTCAGGACTGCAGGGGCAAGTCGCCGTGAGCGGGTCAGGACTGCAGGGGCAAGTCGCTGTGAGCGGGTCAGGACTGCAGGGGCCAAGTCGATGTGAGCGGGTGAGGACCGAAGGGCCAAGTCGCTGAGAGCGGGTCAGGACCGAGGGGCCAAGTCGCTGTGAGCGGGTCAGGACTGCAGGGGCAAGTCGCTGTGAGCGGGTCAGTACCGAGGGGCCAAGTCGCTGCGAGCGGGTCAGGACCGAGGGGCCAAGTCGCCGTGAGCGGGTCAGGACTGCAGGGGCAAGTCGCCGTGAGCGGGTCAGGACTGAGGGGCCAAGTCGCCGTGAGCGAGTCAGGACTGCAGGGGCAAATCGCCGTGAGCGGGTCAGGACCGAGGGGGCAAGTCGCCGTGAGCGGGTCAGGACCGAGGGGCCAAGTCACTGTGAGCCGGTCAGGACCGAGGGGCCAAGTCGCCGTGAGCGGGTCAGAACCGAGGGGCCAAGTCGCTGTGAGCGGGTCAGGACCGAGGGGCCAAGTCGCTGTGAGCGGGTCAGGACCGAGGGGCCAAGGCGCCGTGAGCGGGTCAGGACTGCAGGGGCAAGTCGCCGTGAGCCGGTCAGGACTGCAGAGGCAAGTCGCTGTGAGCGGGTCAGGACTGCAGGGGCCAAGTCGCTGTGAGCGGGTCTGGACCGAGGGGCCAAGTCGCTGTGAGCGGGTCAGGACCAAGGGGCCAAGTCGCTGTGAGCGGGTCAGGACCGATGGGCCAAGTCGCTGTGAGCGGGACAGGACCGAGGGGCCAAGTCGCTATGAGCGGGTCAGGACTGCAGGGGCCAGTCGGTGTGAGCGGGTCAGGACCGAGGGGCCAAGTCGCCGTGAGCGGGTCAGGACTGCAGGGGCAAGTCGCCGTGAGCGGGTCAGGACTGCAGGGGCAAGTCGCTGTGAGCGGGACAGGACTGCAGGGGCCAAGTCGCTGTGAGCGGGTCAGGACCGAGGGGCCAAGTCGCTGTGAGTGGGTCAGGACCGAGGGGCCAAGTCGCTGTGAGCGGGTCAGGACTGCAGGGGCAAGTCGCCGTGAGCGGATCAGGACTGCAGGGGCAAGTCGCCGTGAGCGGGTCAGAACTGCCGGGGCAAGTCGCCGTGAGCGGGTCAGGACTGCAGGGGCCAAGTCGCCGTGAGCGGGTCAGGACTGCGGGGGCCAAGTCGCCGTGAGCGGGTCAGGACCGAGGGGCCAAGTCGCTGAGAGCGGGTCAGGACCGAGGGGCCAAGTCGCTCAGAGCGGGTCAGGACTGCAGGGGCCAAGTCGCTGAGAGCGGGTCAGGACTGCAGGGGCAAGTCGCTGTGAGCGGGTCAGGACCGAGGGGCCAAGTCGCCATGAGCGGGTCAGGACCGAGGGGCCAAGTCGCCATGAGCGGGTCAGGACTGCAGGGGCAAGTCGCCGTGAGTGGGTCAGGACCAAGGGGCCATGTCGCCGTAAGCGGGTCAGGACCGAGGGGCCAAGTCGCTGTGAGCGGGCCAGGACCGAGGGGCCAAGTCGCTGTGAGCGGGTCAGGACCGAGGGGCCAAGGCGCCGTGAGCGGGTCAGGACTGCAGGGGCAAGTCGCGGTGAGCTGGTCAGGACTGCAGGGGCAAGTCGCTGTGAGCGGGTCAGGACTGCAGGGGCCAAGTCGCTGTGAGCGGGTCAGGACCGAGGGGCCCAGTCGCTGTGAGCGGGTCAGGACTGCAGGGGCAAGTCGCTGTGAGCGGGTCAGGACTGCAGGGGCCAAGTCGATGTGAGCGGGAGAGGACCGAAGGGCCAAGTCGCTGAGAGCGGGTCAGGACCGAGGGGCCAAGTCGCTGTGAGAGGGTCAGGACTGCAGGGGCAATTCGCTGTGAGCGGGTCAGTACCGAGGGGCCTAGTCGCTGCGAGCGGGTCAGGACCGAGGGGCCAAGTCCCTGTGAGCGGGTCAGGACTGCAGGGGCAAGTCGCTGTGAGCGGGTCAGGACTGCAGGGGCCAAGTCGATGTGAGCGGGTGAGGATCGAAGGGCCAAGTCGCTGAGAGCGGGTCAGGACCGAGGGGCCAAGTCGCTGTGAGCGGGTCAGGACTGCAGGGGCAAGTCGCTGTGAGCGGGTCAGTACCGAGGGGCCAAGTCGCTGCGAGCGGGTCAGGACCGAGGGGCCAAGTCGCCGTGAGCGGGTCAGGACTGCAGGGGCAAGTCGCCGTGAGCGGGTCAGGACTGAGGGGCCAAGTCGCCGTGAGCGGGTCAGGACTGCAGGGGCAAATCGCCGTGAGCGGGTCAGGACCGAGGGGGCAAGTCGCCGTGAGCGGGTCAGGACCGAGGGGCCAAGTCGCTGTGAGCGGGTCAGGACCGAGGGGCCAAGTCGCTGTGAGCGGGTCAGGACCGATGGGCCAAGTTGCTGTGAGCGGGACAGGACTGCAGGGGCAAGTCGCTGTGAGCGGGTCAGGACCGAGGGGCCATGTCGCCGTGAGCGGGTCAGGACTGCAGGGGCAAGTTGCTGTGAGCGGGTCAGGACAGAGGGGCCAAGTCGCTGTGAGCGGGTCAGGACTGCAGGGGCAAGTCGCTGAGAGCGGGTCAGGACTGCAGGGGCAAGTCGCCGTGAGCGGGTCAGGACTGCAGGGGCAAGTCGCTGTGAGCGGGTCAGGACTGCAGGGGCAAGTCGCTGTGAGCGGGTCAGGACTGCAGGGGCCAAGTCGCTGTGAGTGGGTAAGGACCGAGGGGCCAAGTCGCTGAGAGGGGGTCAGGACTGCAGGGGCAAGTCGCTGTAAGCGGGTCAGGACTGCAGGGGCAAGTCGACGTGAGCGGGTCAGGACTGCAGGGGGAAGTCGCCGTGAGCGGGTCAGGACTGCAGGGGCCAAGTCGCCGTGAGCGGGTCAGGACTGCAGGGGCCAAGTCGCCGTGGGCGGGTCAGGACTGCAGGGGCCAAGTCGCTGAGAGCGGGTCAGGACTGCAGGGGCAAGTCGCTGTGAGCGGGTCAGGACCGAGGGGCCAAGTCGCCATGAGCGGGTCAGGACCGAGGGGCCAAGTCGCCATGAGCGGGTCAGGACTGCAGGGGCAAGTCGCCGTGAGCGGGTCAGGACCGAGGGGCCAAGTCGCCGTGAGCGGGTCAGGACCGAAGGGGAAAAGTCGCTGTGAGAGGGCCAGGACCGAGGGGCCAAGTCGCTGTGAGCGGGTCAGGACCGAGGGGCAAAGGCGCCGTGAGCGGGTCAGGACAGCAGGGGCAAGTCGCCGTGAGGTGGTCAGGAGTGCAGGGGCAAGTCGCTGTGAGCGGGTCAGGACTGCAGGGGCCAAGTCGCTGTGAGCGGGTCAGGACCGAGGGGGCAAGTCGCTGTGAGCGGGTCAGGACCGAGGGGCCAAGTCGCTGTGAGCGGGTCAGGACCGATGGGCCAAGTTGCTGTGAGCGGGACAGGACTGCAGGGGCAAGTCGCTGTGAGCGGGTCAGGACTGCAGGGGCAAGTCGCTGTGAGCGGGTCAGGACCGAGGGGCCAAGTCGCCGTGAGCGGGTCAGGACTGCAGGGGCAAGTCGCTGTGAGCGGGTCAGGACTGCAGGGGCAAGTCGCTGTGAGCGGGTCAGGACTGCAGGGGCCAAGTCGCTGTGAGCGGATCAGGACCGAGGGGCCAAGTCGCTGTGAGTGGGTCAGGACCGAGGGGCCAAGTCGCTGTGAGCGGGTCAGGACTGCAGGGGCAAGTCGCTGTGAGCGGGTCAGGACTGCAAGGGCATGTCGCCGTGAGCGGGTCAGGACTGCAGGGGCAAGTCGCCGTGAGCGGGTCAGGACTGCAGGGGCAAGTCGCTGTGAGCGGGTCAGGACTGCAGGGGCCAAGTCGATGTGAGCGGGTGAGGACCGAAGGGCCAAGTCGCTGAGAGCGGGTCAGGACCGAGGGGCCAAGTCGCTGTGAGCGGGTCAGGACTGCAGGGGCAAGTCGCTGTGAGCGGGTCAGTACCGAGGGGCCAAGTCGCTGCGAGCGGGTCAGGACCGAGGGGCCAAGTCGCCGTGAGCGGGTCAGGACTGCAGGGGCAAGTCGCCGTGAGCGGGTCAGGACTGAGGGGCCAAGTCGCCGTGAGCGAGTCAGGACTGCAGGGGCAAATCGCCGTGAGCGGGTCAGGACCGAGGGGGCAAGTCGCCGTGAGCGGGTCAGGACCGAGGGGCCAAGTCACTGTGAGCCGGTCAGGACCGAGGGGCCAAGTCGCCGTGAGCGGGTCAGAACCGAGGGGCCAAGTCGCTGTGAGCGGGTCAGGACCGAGGGGCCAAGTCGCTGTGAGCGGGTCAGGACCGAGGGGCCAAGGCGCCGTGAGCGGGTCAGGACTGCAGGGGCAAGTCGCCGTGAGCCGGTCAGGACTGCAGAGGCAAGTCGCTGTGAGCGGGTCAGGACTGCAGGGGCCAAGTCGCTGTGAGCGGGTCTGGACCGAGGGGCCAAGTCGCTGTGAGCGGGTCAGGACCGAGGGGCCAAGTCGCTGTGAGCGGGTCAGGACCGATGGGCCAAGTCGCTGTGAGCGGGACAGGACCGAGGGGCCAAGTCGCTATGAGCGGGTCAGGACTGCAGGGGCCAGTCGGTGTGAGCGGGTCAGGACCGAGGGGCCAAGTCGCCGTGAGCGGGTCAGGACTGCAGGGGCAAGTCGCCGTGAGCGGGTCAGGACTGCAGGGGCAAGTCGCTGTGAGCGGGACAGGACTGCAGGGGCCAAGTCGCTGTGAGCGGGTCAGGACCGAGGGGCCAAGTCGCTGTGAGTGGGTCAGGACCGAGGGGCCAAGTCGCTGTGAGCGGGTCAGGACTGCAGGGGCAAGTCGCCGTGAGCGGATCAGGACTGCAGGGGCAAGTCGCCGTGAGCGGGTCAGAACTGCCGGGGCAAGTCGCCGTGAGCGGGTCAGGACTGCAGGGGCCAAGTCGCCGTGAGCGGGTCAGGACTGCGGGGGCCAAGTCGCCGTGAGCGGGTCAGGACCGAGGGGCCAAGTCGCTGAGAGCGGGTCAGGACCGAGGGGCCAAGTCGCTCAGAGCGGGTCAGGACTGCAGGGGCCAAGTCGCTGAGAGCGGGTCAGGACTGCAGGGGCAAGTCGCTGTGAGCGGGTCAGGACCGAGGGGCCAAGTCGCCATGAGCGGGTCAGGACCGAGGGGCCAAGTCGCCATGAGCGGGTCAGGACTGCAGGGGCAAGTCGCCGTGAGTGGGTCAGGACCAAGGGGCCATGTCGCCGTAAGCGGGTCAGGACCGAGGGGCCAAGTCGCTGTGAGCGGGCCAGGACCGAGGGGCCAAGTCGCTGTGAGCGGGTCAGGACCGAGGGGCCAAGGCGCCGTGAGCGGGTCAGGACTGCAGGGGCAAGTCGCGGTGAGCTGGTCAGGACTGCAGGGGCAAGTCGCTGTGAGCGGGTCAGGACTGCAGGGGCCAAGTCGCTGTGAGCGGGTCAGGACCGAGGGGCCCAGTCGCTGTGAGCGGGTCAGGACTGCAGGGGCAAGTCGCTGTGAGCGGGTCAGGACTGCAGGGGCCAAGTCGATGTGAGCGGGAGAGGACCGAAGGGCCAAGTCGCTGAGAGCGGGTCAGGACCGAGGGGCCAAGTCGCTGTGAGAGGGTCAGGACTGCAGGGGCAATTCGCTGTGAGCGGGTCAGTACCGAGGGGCCTAGTCGCTGCGAGCGGGTCAGGACCGAGGGGCCAAGTCCCTGTGAGCGGGTCAGGACTGCAGGGGCAAGTCGCTGTGAGCGGGTCAGGACTGCAGGGGCCAAGTCGATGTGAGCGGGTGAGGATCGAAGGGCCAAGTCGCTGAGAGCGGGTCAGGACCGAGGGGCCAAGTCGCTGTGAGCGGGTCAGGACTGCAGGGGCAAGTCGCTGTGAGCGGGTCAGTACCGAGGGGCCAAGTCGCTGCGAGCGGGTCAGGACCGAGGGGCCAAGTCGCCGTGAGCGGGTCAGGACTGCAGGGGCAAGTCGCCGTGAGCGGGTCAGGACTGAGGGGCCAAGTCGCCGTGAGCGGGTCAGGACTGCAGGGGCAAATCGCCGTGAGCGGGTCAGGACCGAGGGGGCAAGTCGCCGTGAGCGGGTCAGGACCGAGGGGCCAAGTCACCGTGAGCCGGTCAGGACCGAGGGGCCAAGGCGCCGTGAGCGGGTCAGTACCGAGGGGCCAAGTCGCTGTGAGCGGGTCAGGACCGAGGGGCCAAGTCGCTGTGAGCGGGTCAGGACCGAGGGGCCAAGGCGCCGTGAGCGGGTCAGGACTGCAGGGGCAAGTCGCCGTGAGCGGGTCAGGACTGCAGGGGCAAGTCGCTGTGAGCGGGTCAGGACTGCAGGGGCCAAGTCGCTGTGAGTGGGTCAGGACTGCAGGGGCAAGTCGCCGTGAGCGGGTCAGGACTGCAGGGGCCAAGTCGCCGTGAGCGGGTCAGGACTGCAGGGGCCAAGTCGCTGTGAGCGGGTCAGAACCGAGGGGCCAAGTCGCTGTGAGCGGGTCAGGACCGAGGGGCCAAGTCGCTGTGAGCGGGTCAGGACCGATGGGCCAAGTTGCTGTGAGCGGGACAGGACTGCAGGGGCAAGTCGCTGTGAGCGGGTCAGGACCGAGGGGCCATGTCGCCGTGAGCGGGTCAGGACTGCAGGGGCAAGTTGCTGTGAGCGGGTCAGGACAGAGGGGCCAAGTCGCTGTGAGCGGGTCAGGACTGCAGGGGCAAGTCGCTGAGAGCGGGTCAGGACTGCAGGGGCAAGTCGCCGTGAGCGGGTCAGGACTGCAGGGGCAAGTCGCTGTGAGCGGGTCAGGACTGCAGGGGCAAGTCGCTGTGAGCGGGTCAGGACTGCAGGGGCCAAGTCGCTGTGAGTGGGTAAGGACCGAGGGGCCAAGTCGCTGAGAGGGGGTCAGGACTGCAGGGGCAAGTCGCTGTAAGCGGGTCAGGACTGCAGGGGCAAGTCGACGTGAGCGGGTCAGGACTGCAGGGGGAAGTCGCCGTGAGCGGGTCAGGACTGCAGGGGCCAAGTCGCCGTGAGCGGGTCAGGACTGCAGGGGCCAAGTCGCCGTGGGCGGGTCAGGACTGCAGGGGCCAAGTCGCTGTGAGCGGGTCAGGACCGAGGGGCAAAGTCGCTGAGAGCGGGTCAGGACCGAGGGGCCAAGTCGCTCAGAGCGGGTCAGGACTGCAGGGGCCAAGTCGCTGAGAGCGGGTCAGGACTGCAGGGGCAAGTCGCTGTGAGCGGGTCAGGACCGAGGGGCCAAGTCGCCATGAGCAGGTCAGGACCGAGGGGCCAAGTCGCCATGAGCGGGTCAGGACTGCAGGGGCAAGTCGCCGTGAGCGGGTCTGGACCGAGGGGCCAAGTCGCCGTGAGCGGGTCAGGACCGAAGGGGAAAAGTCGCTGTGAGCGGGCCAGGACCGAGGGGCCAAGTCGCTGTGAGCGGGTCAGGACCGAGGGGCAAAGGCGCCGTGAGCGGGTCAGGGCTGCAGGGGCAAGTCGCCGTGAGGTGGTCAGGAGTGCAGGGGCAAGTCGCTGTGAGCGGGTCAGGACTGCAGGGGCCAAGTCGCTGTGAGCGGGTCAGGACCGAGGGGCCAAGTCGCTGTGAGCGGGTCAGGACCGAGGGGCCAAGTCGCTGTGAGCGGGTCAGGACCGATAGGCCAAGTTGCTGTGAGCGGGACAGGACTGCAGGGGCAAGTCGCTGTGAGCGGGTCAGGACTGCAGGGGCAAGTCGCTGTGAGCGGGTCAGGACCGAGGGGCCAAGTCGCCGTGAGCGGGTCAGGACTGCAGGGGCAAGTCGCTGTGAGTGGGTCAGGACTGCAGGGGCAAGTCGCTGTGAGCGGGTCAGGACTGCAGGGGCAAAGTCGCTGTGAGCGGATCAGGACCGAGGGGCCAAGTCGCTGTGAGTGGGTCAGGACCGAGGGGCCAAGTCGCTGTGAGCGGGTCAGGACTGCAGGGGCAAGTCGCGGTGAGCGGGTCAGGACTGCAAGGGCAAGTCGCCGTGAGCGGGTCAGGACTGCAGGGGCAAGTCGCCGTGAGCGGGTCAGGACTGCAGGGGCAAGTCGCTGTGAGCGGGTCAGGACTGCAGGGGCCAAGTCGATGTGAGCGGGTGAGGACCGACGGGCCAAGTCGCTGAGAGCGGGTCAGGACCGAGGGGCCAAGTCGCTGTGAGCGGGTCAGGACTGCAGGGGCAAGTCGCTGTGAGCGGGTCAGTCCCGAGGGGCCAAGTCGCTGCGAGCGGGTCAGGACCGAGGGGCCAAGTCGCCGTGAGCGGGTCAGGACTGCAGGGGCAAGTCGCCGTGAGCGGGTCAGGACTGAGGGGCCAAGTCGCCGTGAGCGGGTCAGGACTGCAGGGGCAAATCGCCGTGAGCGGGTCAGGACCGAGGGGGCAAGTCGCCGTGAGCGGGTCAGGACCGAGGGGCCAAGTCACTGTGAGCCGGTCAGGACCGAGGGGCCAAGTCGCCGTGAGCGGGTCAGAACCGAGGGGCCAAGTCGCTGTGAGCGGGTCAGGACCGAGGGGCCAAGTCGCTGTGAGCGGGTCAGGACTGCAGGGGCCAAGGCGCCGTGAGCGGGTCAGGACTGCAGGGGCAAGTCGCCGTGAGCGGGTCAGGACTGCAGAGGCAAGTCGCTGTGAGCGGGTCAGGACTGCAGGGGCCAAGTCGCTGTGAGCGGGTCAGGACCGAGGGGCCAAGTCGCTGTGAGCGGGTCAGGACCGAGGGGCCAAGTCGCTGTGAGCGGGTCAGGACCGATGGGCCAAGTCGCTGTGAGCGGGACAGGACCGAGGGGCCAAGTCGCTATGAGCGGGTAAGGACTGCAGGGGCCAGTCGCTGTGAGCGGGTCAGGACCGAGGGGCCAAGTCGCCGTGAGCGGGTCAGGACTGCAGGGGCAAGTCGCCGTGAGCGGGTCAGGACTGCAGGGGCAAGTCGCTGTGAGCGGGACAGGACTGCAGGGGCCAAGTCGCTGTGAGCGGGTCAGGACCGAGGGGCCAAGTCGCTGTGAGTGGGTCAGGACCGAGGGGCCAAGTCGCTGTGAGCGGGTCAGGACTGCAGGGGCAAGTCGCCGTGAGCGGGTCAGGACTGCAGGGGCAAGTCGCCGTGAGCGGGTCAGAACTGCCGGGGCAAGTCGCCGTGAGCGGGTCAGGACTGCGGGGGCCAAGTCGCCGTGAGCGGGTCAGGACCGAGGGGCCAAGTCGCTGAGAGCGGGTCAGGACGGAGGGGCCAAGTCGCTCAGAGCGGGTCAGGACTGCAGGGGCCAAGTCGCTGAGAGCGGGTCAGGACTGCAGGGGCAAGTCGCTGTGAGCGGGTCAGGACCGAGGGGCCAAGTCGCCATGAGCGGGTCAGGACCGAGGGGCCAAGTCGCCATGAGCGGGTCAGGACTGCAGGGGCAAATCGCCGTGAGTGGGTCAGGACCAAGGGGCCATGTCGCCGTAAGCGGGTCAGGACTGCAGGGGCAAGTCGCTGTGAGCGGGTCAGGACTGCAGGGGCCAAGTCGCCGTGAGCGGGTCAGGACTGCAGGGGCCAAGTCGCTGTGAGCGGGTCAGGACCGAGGGGCAAAGTCGCTGAGAGCGGGTCAGGACCGAGGGGCCAAGTCGCTCAGAGCGGGTCAGGACTGCAGGGGCCAAGTCGCTGAGAGCGGGCCAGGACTGCAGGGGCAAGTCGCTGTGAGCGGGTCAGGACCGAGGGGCCAAGTCGCCATGAGCGGGTCAGGACCGAGGGACCAAGTCGCCATGAGCGGGTCAGGACTGCAGGGGCAAGTCGCCGTGAGCGGGTCAGGACTGCAGGGGCCAAGTCGCCGTGAGCGGGTCAGGATCGAAGGGGAAAAGTCGCCGTGAGCGGGTCAGGACCGAGGGGCCAAGTCACCGTGAGCCGGTCAGGACCGAGGGGCCAAGGCGCCGTGAGCGGGTCAGTACCGAGGGGCCAAGTCGCTGTGAGCGGGTCAGGACCGAGGGGCCAAGTCGCTGTGAGCGGGTCAGGACCGAGGGGCCAAGGCGCCGTGAGCGGGTCAGGACTGCAGGGGCAAGTCGCCGTGAGCGGGTCAGGACTGCAGGGGCAAGTCGCTGTGAGCGGGTCAGGACTGCAGGGGCCAAGTCGCTGTGAGCGGGTCAGGACTGCAGGGGCAAGTCGCCGTGAGCGGGTCAGGACTGCAGGGGCCAAGTCGCCGTGAGCGGGTCAGAACCGAGGGGCCAAGTCGCTGTGAGCGGGTCAGGACCGAGGGGCCAAGTCGCTGTGAGCGGGTCAGGACTGCAGGGGCCAAGGCGCCGTGAGCGGGTCAGGACTGCAGGGGCAAGTCGCCGTGAGCGGGTCAGGACTGCAGAGGCAAGTCGCTGTGAGCGGGTCAGGACTGCAGGGGCCAAGTCGCTGTGAGCGGGTCAGGACCGAGGGGCCAAGTCGCTGTGAGCGGGTCAGGACCGAGGGGCCAAGTCGCTGTGAGCGGGTCAGGACCGATGGGCCAAGTCGCTGTGAGCGGGACAGGACCGAGGGGCCAAGTCGCTATGAGCGGGTAAGGACTGCAGGGGCCAGTCGCTGTGAGCGGGTCAGGACCGAGGGGCCAAGTCGCCGTGAGCGGGTCAGGACTGCAGGGGCAAGTCGCCGTGAGCGGGTCAGGACTGCAGGGGCAAGTCGCTGTGAGCGGGACAGGACTGCAGGGGCCAAGTCGCTGTGAGCGGGTCAGGACCGAGGGGCCAAGTCGCTGTGAGTGGGTCAGGACCGAGGGGCCAAGTCGCTGTGAGCGGGTCAGGACTGCAGGGGCAAGTCGCCGTGAGCGGGTCAGGACTGCAGGGGCAAGTCGCCGTGA
This sequence comes from Stegostoma tigrinum, assembly GCF_030684315.1. NCBI lineage: Eukaryota > Metazoa > Chordata > Chondrichthyes > Orectolobiformes > Stegostomatidae > Stegostoma > Stegostoma tigrinum. Next base: position 28,313 of record NW_026728087.1, read on the forward strand.
GCGGGTCAGAACTGCCGGGGCAAGTCGCCGTGAGCGGGTCAGGACTGCGGGGGCCAAGTCGCCGTGAGCGGGTCAGGACCGAGGGGCCAAGTCGCTGAGAGCGGGTCAGGACCGAGGGGCCAAGTCGCTCAGAGCGGGTCAGGACTGCAGGGGCCAAGTCGCTGAGAGCGGGTCAGGACTGCAGGGGCAAGTCGCTGTGAGCGGGTCAGGACCGAGGGGCCAAGTCGCCATGAGCGGGTCAGGACCGAGGGGCCAAGTCGCCATGAGCGGGTCAGGACTGCAGGGGCAAATCGCCGTGAGTGGGTCAGGACCAAGGGGCCATGTCGCCGTAAGCGGGTCAGGACTGCAGGGGCAAGTCGCTGTGAGCGGGTCAGGACTGCAGGGGCCAAGTCGCCGTGAGCGGGTCAGGACTGCAGGGGCCAAGTCGCTGTGAGCGGGTCAGGACCGAGGGGCAAAGTCGCTGAGAGCGGGTCAGGACCGAGGGGCCAAGTCGCTCAGAGCGGGTCAGGACTGCAGGGGCCAAGTCGCTGAGAGCGGGCCAGGACTGCAGGGGCAAGTCGCTGTGAGCGGGGCAGGACCGAGGGGCCAAGTCGCCATGAGCGGGTCAGGACCGAGGGGCCAAGTCGCCATGAGCGGGTCAGGACTGCAGGGGCAAGTCGCCGTGAGCGGGTCAGGACTGCAGGGGCCAAGTCGCCGTGAGCGGGTCAGGATCGAAGGGGAAAAGTCGCCGTGAGCGGGTCAGGACCGAGGGGCCAAGTCACCGTGAGCCGGTCAGGACCGAGGGGCCAAGGCGCCGTGAGCGGGTCAGTACCGAGGGGCCAAGTCGCTGTGAGCGGGTCAGGACCGAGGGGCCAAGTCGCTGTGAGCGGGTCAGGACCGAGGGGCCAAGGCGCCGTGAGCGGGTCAGGACTGCAGGGGCAAGTCGCCGTGAGCGGGTCAGGACTGCAGGGGCAAGTCGCTGTGAGCGGGTCAGGACTGCAGGGGCCAAGTCGCTGTGAGCGGGTCAGGACTGCAGGGGCAAGTCGCCGTGAGCGGGTCAGGACTGCAGGGGCCAAGTCGCCGTGAGCGGGTCAGGACTGCAGGGGCCAAGTCGCTGTGAGCGGGTCAGAACCGAGGGGCCAAGTCGCTGTGAGCGGGTCAGGACCGAGGGGCCAAGTCGCTGTGAGCGGGTCAGGACCGATGGGCCAAGTTGCTGTGAGCGGGACAGGACTGCAGGGGCAAGTCGCTGTGAGCGGGTCAGGACCGAGGGGCCATGTCGCCGTGAGCGGGTCAGGACTGCAGGGGCAAGTTGCTGTGAGCGGGTCAGGACAGAGGGGCCAAGTCGCTGTGAGCGGGTCAGGACTGCAGGGGCAAGTCGCTGAGAGCGGGTCAGGACTGCAGGGGCAAGTCGCCGTGAGCGGGTCAGGACTGCAGGGGCAAGTCGCTGTGAGCGGGTCAGGACTGCAGGGGCAAGTCGCTGTGAGCGGGTCAGGACTGCAGGGGCCAAGTCGCTGTGAGTGGGTAAGGACCGAGGGGCCAAGTCGCTGAGAGGGGGTCAGGACTGCAGGGGCAAGTCGCTGTAAGCGGGTCAGGACTGCAGGGGCAAGTCGACGTGAGCGGGTCAGGACTGCAGGGGGAAGTCGCCGTGAGCGGGTCAGGACTGCAGGGGCCAAGTCGCCGTGAGCGGGTCAGGACTGCAGGGGCCAAGTCGCCGTGGGCGGGTCAGGACTGCAGGGGCCAAGTCGCTGTGAGCGGGTCAGGACCGAGGGGCAAAGTCGCTGAGAGCGGGTCAGGACCGAGGGGCCAAGTCGCTCAGAGCGGGTCAGGACTGCAGGGGCCAAGTCGCTGAGAGCGGGTCAGGACTGCAGGGGCAAGTCGCTGTGAGCGGGTCAGGACCGAGGGGCCAAGTCGCCATGAGCGGGTCAGGACCGAGGGGCCAAGTCGCCATGAGCGGGTCAGGACTGCAGGGGCAAGTCGCCGTGAGCGGGTCAGGACCGAGGGGCCAAGTCGCCGTGAGCGGGTCAGGACCGAAGGGGAAAAGTCGCTGTGAGCGGGCCAGGACCGAGGGGCCAAGTCGCTGTGAGCGGGTCAGGACCGAGGGGCAAAGGCGCCGTGAGCGGGTCAGGGCTGCAGGGGCAAGTCGCCGTGAGGTGGTCAGGAGTGCAGGGGCAAGTCGCTGTGAGCGGGTCAGGACTGCAGGGGCCAAGTCGCTGTGAGCGGGTCAGGACCGAGGGGCCAAGTCGCTGTGAGCGGGTCAGGACCGAGGGGCCAAGTCGCTGTGAGCGGGTCAGGACCGATAGGCCAAGTTGCTGTGAGCGGGACAGGACTGCAGGGGCAAGTCGCTGTGAGCGGGTCAGGACTGCAGGGGCAAGTCGCTGTGAGCGGGTCAGGACCGAGGGGCCAAGTCGCCGTGAGCGGGTCAGGACTGCAGGGGCAAGTCGCTGTGAGTGGGTCAGGACTGCAGGGGCAAGTCGCTGTGAGCGGGTCAGGACTGCAGGGGCCAAGTCGCTGTGAGCGGATCAGGACCGAGGGGCCAAGTCGCTGTGAGTGGGTCAGAACCGAGGGGCCAAGTCGCTGTGAGCGGGTCAGGACTGCAGGGGCAAGTCGCGGTGAGCGGGTCAGGACTGCAAGGGCAAGTCGCCGTGAGCGGGTCAGGACTGCAGGGGCAAGTCGCCGTGAGCGGCTCAGGACTGCAGGGGCAAGTCGCTGTGAGCGGGTCAGGACTGCAGGGGCCAAGTCGATGTGAGCGGGTGAGGACCGAAGGGCCAAGTCGCTGAGAGCGGGTCAGGACCGAGGGGCCAAGTCGCTGTGAGCGGGTCAGGACTGCAGGGGCAAGTCGCTGTGAGCGGGTCAGTACCGAGGGGCCAAGTCGCTGCGAGCGGGTCAGGACCGAGGGGCCAAGCCGCCGTGAGCGGGTCAGGACTGCAGGGGCAAGTCGCCGTGAGCGGGTCAGGACTGCAGGGGCAAATCGCCCTGAGCGGGTCAGGACCGAGGGGGCAAGTCGCCGTGAGCGGGTCAGGACCGAGGGGCCAAGTCACTGTGAGCCGGTCAGGACCGAGGGGCCAAGTCGCCGTGAGCGGGTCAGAACCGAGGGGCCAAGTCGCTGTGAGCGGGTCAGGACCGAGGGGCCAAGTCGCTGTGAGCGGGTCAGGACTGCAGGGGCCAAGGCGCCGTGAGCGGGTCAGGACTGCAGGGGCAAGTCGCCGTGAGCGGGTCAGGACTGCAGAGGCAAGTCGCTGTGAGCGGGTCAGGACTGCAGGGGCCAAGTCGCTGTGAGCGGGTCAGGACCGAGGGGCCAAGTCGCTGTGAGCGGGTCAGGACCGAGGGGCCAAGTCGCTGTGAGCGGGTCAGGACCGATGGGCCAAGTCGCTGTGAGCGGGACAGGACCGAGGGGCCAAGTCGCTATGAGCGGGTAAGGACTGCAGGGGCCAGTCGCTGTGAGCGGGTCAGGACCGAGGGGCCAAGTCGCCGTGAGCGGGTCAGGACTGCAGGGGCAAGTCGCCGTGAGCGGGTCAGGACTGCAGGGGCAAGTCGCTGTGAGCGGGACAGGACTGCAGGGGCCAAGTCGCTGTGAGCGGGTCAGGACCGAGGGGCCAAGTCGCTGTGAGTGGGTCAGGACCGAGGGGCCAAGTCGCTGTGAGCGGGTCAGGACTGCAGGGGCAAGTCGCCGTGAGCGGGTCAGGACTGCAGGGGCAAGTCGCCGTGAGCGGGTCAGAACTGCCGGGGCAAGTCGCCGTGAGCGGGTCAGGACTGCGGGGGCCAAGTCGCCGTGAGCGGGTCAGGACCGAGGGGCCAAGTCGCTGAGAGCGGGTCAGGACCGAGGGGCCAAGTCGCTCAGAGCGGGTCAGGACTGCAGGGGCCAAGTCGCTGAGAGCGGGTCAGGACTGCAGGGGCAAGTCGCTGTGAGCGGGTCAGGACCGAGGGGCCAAGTCGCCATGAGCGGGTCAGGACCGAGGGGCCAAGTCGCCATGAGCGGGTCAGGACTGCAGGGGCAAATCGCCGTGAGTGGGTCAGGACCAAGGGGCCATGTCGCCGTAAGCGGGTCAGGACTGCAGGGGCAAGTCGCTGTGAGCGGGTCAGGACTGCAGGGGCCAAGTCGCCGTGAGCGGGTCAGGACTGCAGGGGCCAAGTCGCTGTGAGCGGGTCAGGACCGAGGGGCAAAGTCGCTGAGAGCGGGTCAGGACCGAGGGGCCAAGTCGCTCAGAGCGGGTCAGGACTGCAGGGGCCAAGTCGCTGAGAGCGGGCCAGGACTGCAGGGGCAAGTCGCTGTGAGCGGGTCAGGACCGAGGGGCCAAGTCGCCATGAGTGGGTCAGGACCGAGGGGCCAAGTCGCCATGAGCGGGTCAGGACTGCAGGGGCAAGTCGCCGTGAGCGGGTCAGGACTGCAGGGGCCAAGTCGCCGTGAGCGGGTCAGGATCGAAGGGGAAAAGTCGCTGTGAGCGGGCCAGGACCGAGGGGCCAAGTCGCTGTGAGCGGGTCAGGACCGAGGGGCCAAGGCGCCGTGTGCGGGTCAGGACTGTAGCGGCAAGTCGCCGTGAGGTGGTCAGGAGTGCAGGGGCAAGTCGCTGGAGGCGGGTCAGGACTGCAGGGGCCAAGTCGCTGTGAGCGGGTCAGGACCGAGGGGCCAAGTCGCTGTGAGCGGGTCAGGACCGAGGGGCCAAGTCGCTGTGAGCGGGTCAGGACCGATGGGCCAAGTCGCTGTGAGCGGGACAGGACTGCAGGGGCAAGTCGCTGTGAGCGGGTCAGGACTGCAGGGGCAAGTCGCCGTGAGCGGGTCAGGACTGCAGGGGCCAAGTCGCCGTGAGCGGGTCAGGACTGCAGGGGCAAGTCGCTGTGAGCGGGTCAGGACCGAGGGGCCAAGTCGCCATGAGCGGGTCAGGACCGAGGGGCCAAGTCGCCATGAGCGGGTCAGGACTGCAGGGGCAAGTCGCCGTGAGCGGGTCAGGACCGAGGGGCCAAGTCGCCGTGAGCGGGTCAGGACCGAAGGGGAAAAGTCGCTGTGAGCGGGCCAGGACCGAGGGGCCAAGTCGCTGTGAGCGGGTCAGGACCGAGGGGCAAAGGCGCCGTGAGCGGGTCAGGGCTGCAGGGGCAAGTCGCCGTGAGGTGGTCAGGAGTGCAGGGGCAAGTCGCTGTGAGCGGGTCAGGACTGCAGGGGCCAAGTCGCTGTGAGCGGGTCAGGACCGAGGGGCCAAGTCGCTGTGAGCGGGTCAGGACCGAGGGGCCAAGTCGCTGTGAGCGGGTCAGGACCGATAGGCCAAGTTGCTGTGAGCGGGACAGGACTGCAGGGGCAAGTCGCTGTGAGCGGGTCAGGACTGCAGGGGCAAGTCGCTGTGAGCGGGTCAGGACCGAGGGGCCAAGTCGCCGTGAGCGGGTCAGGACTGCAGGGGCAAGTCGCTGTGAGTGGGTCAGGACTGCAGGGGCAAGTCGCTGTGAGCGGGTCAGGACTGCAGGGGCCAAGTCGCTGTGAGCGGATCAGGACCGAGGGGCCAAGTCGCTGTGAGTGGGTCAGGACCGAGGGGCCAAGTCGCTGTGAGCGGGTCAGGACTGCAGGGGCAAGTCGCGGTGAGCGGGTCAGGACTGCAAGGGCAAGTCGCCGTGAGCGGGTCAGGACTGCAGGGGCAAGTCGCCGTGAGCGGCTCAGGACTGCAGGGGCAAGTCGCTGTGAGCGGGTCAGGACTGCAGGGGCCAAGTCGATGTGAGCGGGTGAGGACCGAAGGGCCAAGTCGCTGAGAGCGGGTCAGGACCGAGGGGCCAAGTCGCTGTGAGCGGGTCAGGACTGCAGGGGCAAGTCGCTGTGAGCGGGTCAGTACCGAGGGGCCAAGTCGCTGCGAGCGGGTCAGGACCGAGGGGCCAAGTCGCCGTGAGCGGGTCAGGACTGCAGGGGCAAGTCGCCGTGAGCGGGTCAGGACTGAGGGGCCAAGTCGCCGTGAGCGGGTCAGGACTGCAGGGGCAAATCGCCCTGAGCGGGTCAGGACCGAGGGGGCAAGTCGCCGTGAGCGGGTCAGGACCGAGGGGCCAAGTCACTGTGAGCCGGTCAGGACCGAGGGGCCAAGTCGCCGTGAGCGGGTCAGAACCGAGGGGCCAAGTCGCTGTGAGCGGGTCAGGACCGAGGGGCCAAGTCGCTGTGAGCGGGTCAGGACTGCAGGGGCCAAGGCGCCGTGAGCGGGTCAGGACTGCAGGGGCAAGTCGCCGTGAGCGGGTCAGGACTGCAGAGGCAAGTCGCTGTGAGCGGGTCAGGACTGCAGGGGCCAAGTCGCTGTGAGCGGGTCAGGACCGAGGGGCCAAGTCGCTGTGAGCGGGTCAGGACCGAGGGGCCAAGTCGCTGTGAGCGGGTCAGGACCGATGGGCCAAGTCGCTGTGAGCGGGACAGGACCGAGGGGCCAAGTCGCTATGAGCGGGTAAGGACTGCAGGGGCCAGTCGCTGTGAGCGGGTCAGGACCGAGGGGCCAAGTCGCCGTGAGCGGGTCAGGACTGCAGGGGCAAGTCGCCGTGAGCGGGTCAGGACTGCAGGGGCAAGTCGCTGTGAGCGGGACAGGACTGCAGGGGCCAAGTCGCTGTGAGCGGGTCAGGACCGAGGGGCCAAGTCGCTGTGAGTGGGTCAGGACCGAGGGGCCAAGTCGCTGTGAGCGGGTCAGGACTGCAGGGGCAAGTCGCCGTGAGCGGGTCAGGACTGCAGGGGCAAGTCGCCGTGAGCGGGTCAGAACTGCCGGGGCAAGTCGCCGTGAGCGGGTCAGGACTGCGGGGGCCAAGTCGCCGTGAGCGGGTCAGGACCGAGGGGCCAAGTCGCTGAGAGCGGGTCAGGACCGAGGGGCCAAGTCGCTCAGAGCGGGTCAGGACTGCAGGGGCCAAGTCGCTGAGAGCGGGTCAGGACTGCAGGGGCAAGTCGCTGTGAGCGGGTCAGGACCGAGGGGCCAAGTCGCCATGAGCGGGTCAGGACCGAGGGGCCAAGTCGCCATGAGCGGGTCAGGACTGCAGGGGCAAATCGCCGTGAGTGGGTCAGGACCAAGGGGCCATGTCGCCGTAAGCGGGTCAGGACTGCAGGGGCAAGTCGCTGTGAGCGGGTCAGGACTGCAGGGGCCAAGTCGCCGTGAGCGGGTCAGGACTGCAGGGGCCAAGTCGCTGTGAGCGGGTCAGGACCGAGGGGCAAAGTCGCTGAGAGCGGGTCAGGACCGAGGGGCCAAGTCGCTCAGAGCGGGTCAGGACTGCAGGGGCCAAGTCGCTGAGAGCGGGCCAGGACTGCAGGGGCAAGTCGCTGTGAGCGGGTCAGGACCGAGGGGCCAAGTCGCCATGAGCGGGTCAGGACCGAGGGGCCAAGTCGCCATGAGCGGGTCAGGACTGCAGGGGCAAGTCGCCGTGAGCGGGTCAGGACTGCAGGGGCCAAGTCGCCGTGAGCGGGTCAGGATCGAAGGGGAAAAGTCGCTGTGAGCGGGCCAGGACCGAGGGGCCAAGTCGCTGTGAGCGGGTCAGGACCGAGGGGCCAAGGCGCCGTGTGCGGGTCAGGACTGTAGCGGCAAGTCGCCGTGAGGTGGTCAGGAGTGCAGGGGCAAGTCGCTGGAGGCGGGTCAGGACTGCAGGGGCCAAGTCGCTGTGAGCGGGTCAGGACCGAGGGGCCAAGTCGCTGTGAGCGGGTCAGGACCGAGGGGCCAAGTCGCTGTGAGCGGGTCAGGACCGATGGGCCAAGTCGCTGTGAGCGGGACAGGACTGCAGGGGCAAGTCGCTGTGAGCGGGTCAGGACTGCAGGGGCAAGTCGCCGTGAGCGGGTCAGGACTGCAGGGGCCAAGTCGCCGTGAGCGGGTCAGGACTGCAGGGGCCAAATCGCTGTGAGCGGGTCAGGACCGAGGGGCCAAGTCGCTGTGAGCGGGTCAGGACCGAGGGGCCAAGTCGCTGTGAGCGGGTCAGGACCGAGGGGCCAAGTCGCTGTGAGCGGGTCAGGACCGATGGGCCAAGTTGCTGTGAGCGGGACAGGACTGCAGGGGCAAGTCGCTGTGAGCGGGTCAGGACCGAGGGGCCATGTCGCCGTGAGCGGGTCAGGACTGCAGGGGCAAGTTGCTGTGAGCGGGTCAGGACAGAGGGGCCAAGTCGCTGTGAGCGGGTCAGGACTGCAGGGGCAAGTCGCTGTGAGCGGGTCAGGACTGCAGGGGCCAAGTCGATGTGAGCGGGTGAGGATCGAAGGGCCAAGTCGCTGAGAGCGGGTCAGGACCGAGGGGCCAAGTCGCTGTGAGCGGGTCAGGACTGCAGGGGCAAGTCGCTGTGAGCGGGTCAGTACCGAGGGGCCAAGTCGCTGCGAGCGGGTCAGGACCGAGGGGCCAAGTCGCCGTGAGCGGGTCAGGACTGCAGGGGCAAGTCGCCGTGAGCGGGTCAGGACTGAGGGGCCAAGTCGCCGTGAGCGGGTCAGGACTGCAGGGGCAAATCGCCGTGAGCGGGTCAGGACCGAGGGGGCAAGTCGCCGTGAGCGGGTCAGGACCGAGGGGCCAAGTCACTGTGAGCCGGTCAGGACCGAGGGGCCAAGTCGCCGTGAGCGGGTCAGGACCGAGGGGCCAAGTCGCTGTGAGCGGGTGAGGACCGAAGGGCCAAGTCGCTGTGAGCGGGTCAGGACTGCAGGGGCAAGTCGCTGTGAGCGGGTCAGTACCGAGGGGCCAAGTCGCTGCGAGCGGGTCAGGACCGAGGGGCCAAGTCGCCGTGAGCGGGTCAGGACTGCAGGGGCAAGTCGCCGTGAGCGGGTCAGGACTGAGGGGCCAAGTCGCCGTGAGCGGGTCAGGACTGCAGGGGCAAATCGCCCTGAGCGGGTCAGGACCGAGGGGGCAAGTCGCCGTGAGCGGGTCAGGACCGAGGGGCCAAGTCACTGTGAGCCGGTCAGGACCGAGGGGCCAAGTCGCCGTGAGCGGGTCAGAACCGAGGGGCCAAGTCGCTGTGAGCGGGTCAGGACCGAGGGGCCAAGTCGCTGTGAGCGGGTCAGGACTGCAGGGGCCAAGGCGCCGTGAGCGGGTCAGGACTGCAGGGGCAAGTCGCCGTGAGCGGGTCAGGACTGCAGAGGCAAGTCGCTGTGAGCGGGTCAGGACTGCAGGGGCCAAGTCGCTGTGAGCGGGTCAGGGCCGAGGGGCCAAGTCGCTGTGAGCGGGTCAGGACCGAGGGGCCAAGTCGCTGTGAGCGGGTCAGGACCGATGGGCCAAGTCGCTGTGAGCGGGACAGGACCGAGGGGCCAAGTCGCTATGAGCGGGTAAGGACTGCAGGGGCCAGTCGCTGTGAGCGGGTCAGGACCGAGGGGCCAAGTCGCCGTGAGCGGGTCAGGACTGCAGGGGCAAGTCGCCGTGAGCGGGTCAGGACTGCAGGGGCAAGTCGCTGTGAGCGGGACAGGACTGCAGGGGCCAAGTCGCTGTGAGCGGGTCAGGACCGAGGGGCCAAGTCGCTGTGAGTGGGTCAGGACCGAGGGGCCAAGTCGCTGTGAGCGGGTCAGGACTGCAGGGGCAAGTCGCCGTGAGCGGGTCAGGACTGCAGGGGCAAGTCGCCGTGAGCGGGTCAGAACTGCCGGGGCAAGTCGCCGTGAGCGGGTCAGGACTGCGGGGGCCAAGTCGCCGTGAGCGGGTCAGGACCGAGGGGCCAAGTCGCTGAGAGCGGGTCAGGACCGAGGGGCCAAGTCGCTCAGAGCGGGTCAGGACTGCAGGGGCCAAGTCGCTGAGAGCGGGTCAGGACTGCAGGGGCAAGTCGCTGTGAGCGGGTCAGGACCGAGGGGCCAAGTCGCCATGAGCGGGTCAGGACCGAGGGGCCAAGTCGCCATGAGCGGGTCAGGACTGCAGGGGCAAATCGCCGCGAGTGGGTCAGGACCAAGGGGCCATGTCGCCGTAAGCGGGTCAGGACTGCAGGGGCAAGTCGCTGTGAGCGGGTCAGGACTGCAGGGGCCAAGTCGCCGTGAGCGGGTCAGGACTGCAGGGGCCAAGTCGCTGTGAGCGGGTCAGGACCGAGGGGCAAAGTCGCTGAGAGCGGGTCAGGACCGAGGGGCCAAGTCGCTCAGAGCGGGTCAGGACTGCAGGGGCCAAGTCGCTGAGAGCGGGCCAGGACTGCAGGGGCAAGTCGCTGTGAGCGGGTCAGGACCGAGGGGCCAAGTCGCCATGAGCGGGTCAGGACCGAGGGGCCAAGTCGCCATGAGCGGGTCAGGACTGCAGGGGCAAGTCGCCGTGAGCGGGTCAGGACTGCAGGGGCCAAGTCGCCGTGAGCGGGTCAGGATCGAAGGGGAAAAGTCGCTGTGAGCGGGCCAGGACCGAGGGGCCAAGTCGCTGTGAGCGGGTCAGGACCGAGGGGCCAAGGCGCCGTGTGCGGGTCAGGACTGTAGCGGCAAGTCGCCGTGAGGTGGTCAGGAGTGCAGGGGCAAGTCGCTGGAGGCGGGTCAGGACTGCAGGGGCCAAGTCGCTGTGAGCGGGTCAGGACCGAGGGGCCAAGTCGCTGTGAGCGGGTCAGGACCGAGGGGCCAAGTCGCTGTGAGCGGGTCAGGACCGATGGGCCAAGTCGCTGTGAGCGGGACAGGACTGCAGGGGCAAGTCGCTGTGAGCGGGTCAGGACTGCAGGGGCAAGTCGCCGTGAGCGGGTCAGGACTGCAGGGGCCAAGTCGCCGTGAGCGGGTCAGGACTGCAGGGGCCAAATCGCTGTGAGCGGGTCAGGACCGAGGGGCCAAGTCGCTGTGAGCGGGTCAGGACCGAGGGGCCAAGTCGCTGTGAGCGGGTCAGGACCGAGGGGCCAAGTCGCTGTGAGCGGGTCAGGACCGATGGGCCAAGTTGCTGTGAGCGGGACAGGACTGCAGGGGCAAGTCGCTGTGAGCGGGTCAGGACCGAGGGGCCATGTCGCCGTGAGCGGGTCAGGACTGCAGGGGCAAGTTGCTGTGAGCGGGTCAGGACAGAGGGGCCAAGTCGCTGTGAGCGGGTCAGGACTGCAGGGGCAAGTCGCTGTGAGCGGGTCAGGACTGCAGGGGCCAAGTCGATGTGAGCGGGTGAGGATCGAAGGGCCAAGTCGCTGAGAGCGGGTCAGGACCGAGGGGCCAAGTCGCTGTGAGCGGGTCAGGACTGCAGGGGCAAGTCGCTGTGAGCGGGTCAGTACCGAGGGGCCAAGTCGCTGCGAGCGGGTCAGGACCGAGGGGACAAGTCGCCGTGAGCGGGTCAGGACTGCAGGGGCAAGTCGCCGTGAGCGGGTCAGGACTGAGGGGCCAAGTCGCCGTGAGCGGGTCAGGACTGCAGGGGCAAATCGCCGTGAGCGGGTCAGGACCGAGGGGGCAAGTCGCCGTGAGCGGGTCAGGACCGAGGGGCCAAGTCACTGTGAGCCGGTCAGGACCGAGGGGCCAAGTCGCCGTGAGCGGGTCAGGACCGAGGGGCCAAGTCGCTGTGAGCGGGTCAGGACCGAGGGGCCAAGTCGCTGTGAGCGGGTCAGGACCGAGGGGCCAAGTCGCCGTGAGCGGGTCAGGACTGCAGGGGCAAGTCGCTGTGAGCGGGTCAGGACAGCAGGGGCCAAGTCGCTGTGAGCGGGTCAGGACTGCAGGGGCAGGTCGCCGTGAGCGGGTCAGGACTGCAGGGGCCAAGTCGCTGTGAGCGGGTCAGGACCGAGGGGCCAAGTCGCTGTGAGCGGGTCAGGACCGAGGGGCCAAGTCGCTGTGAGCGGGTCAGGACCGATGGGCCAAGTTGCTGTGAGCGGGACAGGACTGCAGGGGCAAGTCGCTGTGAGCGGGTCAGGACCGAGGGGCCATGTCGCCGTGAGCGGGTCAGGACTGCAGGGGCAAGTTGCTGTGAGCGGGTCAGGACAGAGGGGCCAAGTCGCTGTGAGCGGGTCAGGACTGCAGGGGCAAGTCGCTGAGAGCGGGTGAGGACTGCAGGGGCAAGTCGCCGTGAGCGGGTCAGGACTGCAGGGGCAAGTCGCTGTGAGCGGGTCAGGACTGCAGGGGCAAGTCGCTGTGAGCGGGTCAGGACTGCAGGGGCCAATTCGCTGTGAGTGGGTCAGGACCGAGGGGCCAAGTCGCTGTGAGGGGGTCAGGACTGCAGGGGCAAGTCGCTGTGAGCGGGTCAGTACCGAGGGGCCAAGTCGCTGCGAGCGGGTCAGGACCGAGGGGCCAAGTCGCCGTGAGCGGGTCAGGACTGCAGGGGCAAGTCGCCGTGAGCGGGTCAGGACTGCAGGGGCAAGTCGCTGTGAGCGGGTCAGGGCCGAGGGGCCAAGTCGCTGTGAGCGGGTCAGGACCGAGGGGGCAAGTCGCCGTGAGCGGGTCAGGACCGAGGGGCCAAGTCACCGTGAGCCGGTCAGGACCGAGGGGCCAAGGCGCCGTGAGCGGGTCAGTACCGAGGGGCCAAGTCGCTGTGAGCGGGTCAGGACCGAGGGGCCAAGTCGCTGTGAGCGGGTCAGGACCGAGGGGCCAAGGCGCCGTGAGCGGGTCAGGACTGCAGGGGCAAGTCGCCGTGAGCGGGTCAGGACTGCAGGGGCAAGTCGCTGTGAGCGGGTCAGGACTGCAGGGGCCAAGTCGCTGTGAGCGGGTCAGGACTGCAGGGGCAAGTCGCCGTGAGCGGGTCAGGACTGCAGGGGCCAAGTCGCCGTGAGCGGGTCAGGACTGCAGGGGCCAAGTCGCTGTGAGCGGGTCAGAACCGAGGGGCCAAGTCGCTGTGAGCGGGTCAGGACCGAGGGGCCAAGTCGCTGTGAGCGGGTCAGGACCGATGGGCCAAGTTGCTGTGAGCGGGACAGGACTGCAGGGGCAAGTCGCTGTGAGCGGGTCAGGACCGAGGGGCCATGTCGCCGTGAGCGGGTCAGGACTGCAGGGGCCAAGTCGCTGTGAGTGGGTAAGGACCGAGGGGCCAAGTCGCTGAGAGGGGGTCAGGACTGCAGGGGCAAGTCGCTGTAAGCGGGTCAGGACTGCAGGGGCAAGTCGACGTGAGCGGGTCAGGACTGCAGGGGGAAGTCGCCGTGAGCGGGTCAGGACTGCAGGGGCCAAGTCGCTGTGAGTGGGTAAGGACCGAGGGGCCAAGTCGCTGAGAGGGGGTCAGGACTGCAGGGGCAAGTCGCTGTAAGCGGGTCAGGACTGCAGGGGCAAGTCGACGTGAGCGGGTCAGGACTGCAGGGGGAAGTCGCCGTGAGCGGGTCAGGACTGCAGGGGCCAAGTCGCCGTGAGCGGGTCAGGACTGCAGGGGCCAAGTCGCCGTGGGCGGGTCAGGACTGCAGGGGCCAAGTCGCTGTGAGCGGGTCAGGACCGAGGGGCAAAGTCGCTGAGAGCGGGTCAGGACCGAGGGGCCAAGTCGCTCAGAGCGGGTCAGGACTGCAGGGGCCAAGTCGCTGAGAGCGGGTCAGGACTGCAGGGGCAAGTCGCTGTGAGCGGGTCAGGACCGAGGGGCCAAGTCGCCATGAGCAGGTCAGGACCGAGGGGCCAAGTCGCCATGAGCGGGTCAGGACTGCAGGGGCAAGTCGCCGTGAGCGGGTCTGGACCGAGGGGCCAAGTCGCCGTGAGCGGGTCAGGACCGAAGGGGAAAAGTCGCTGTGAGCGGGCCAGGACCGAGGGGCCAAGTCGCTGTGAGCGGGTCAGGACCGAGGGGCAAAGGCGCCGTGAGCAGGTCAGGGCTGCAGGGGCAAGTCGCCGTGAGGTGGTCAGGAGTGCAGGGGCAAGTCGCTGTGAGCGGGTCAGGACTGCAGGGGCCAAGTCGCTGTGAGCGGGTCAGGACCGAGGGGCCAAGTCGCTGTGAGCGGGTCAGGACCGAGGGGCCAAGTCGCTGTGAGCGGGTCAGGACCGATAGGCCAAGTTGCTGTGAGCGGGACAGGACTGCAGGGGCAAGTCGCTGTGAGCGGGTCAGGACTGCAGGGGCAAGTCGCTGTGAGCGGGTCAGGACCGAGGGGCCAAGTCGCCGTGAGCGGGTCAGGACTGCAGGGGCAAGTCGCTGTGAGTGGGTCAGGACTGCAGGGGCAAGTCGCTGTGAGCGGGTCAGGACTGCAGGGGCAAAGTCGCTGTGAGCGGATCAGGACCGAGGGGCCAAGTCGCTGTGAGTGGGTCAGGACCGAGGGGCCAAGTCGCTGTGAGCGGGTCAGGACTGCAGGGGCAAGTCGCGGTGAGCGGGTCAGGACTGCAAGGGCAAGTCGCCGTGAGCGGGTCAGGACTGCAGGGGCAAGTCGCCGTGAGCGGGTCAGGACTGCAGGGGCAAGTCGCTGTGAGCGGGTCAGGACTGCAGGGGCCAAGTCGATGTGAGCGGGTGAGGACCGAAGGGCCAAGTCGCTGAGAGCGGGTCAGGACCGAGGGGCCAAGTCGCTGTGAGCGGGTCAGGACTGCAGGGGCAAGTCGCTGTGAGCGGGTCAGTACCGAGGGGCCAAGTCGCTGCGAGCGGGTCAGGACCGAGGGGCCAAGTCGCCGTGAGCGGGTCAGGACTGCAGGGGCAAGTCGCCGTGAGCGGGTCAGGACTGAGGGGCCAAGTCGCCGTGAGCGGGTCAGGACTGCAGGGGCAAATCGCCCTGAGCGGGTCAGGACCGAGGGGGCAAGTCGCCGTGAGCGGGTCAGGACCGAGGGGCCAAGTCACTGTGAGCCGGTCAGGACCGAGGGGCCAAGTCGCCGTGAGCGGGTCAGAAACGAGGGGCCAAGTCGCTGTGAGCGGGTCAGGACCGAGGGGCCAAGTCGCTGTGAGCGGGTCAGGACTGCAGGGGCCAAGGCGCCGTGAGCGGGTCAGGACTGCAGGGGCAAGTCGCCGTGAGCGGGTCAGGACTGCAGAGGCAAGTCGCTGTGAGCGGGTCAGGACTGCAGGGGCCAAGTCGCTGTGAGCGGGTCAGGACCGAGGGGCCAAGTCGCTGTGAGCGGGTCAGGACCGAGGGGCCAAGTCGCTGTGAGCGGGTCAGGACCGATGGGCCAAGTCGCTGTGAGCGGGACAGGACCGAGGGGCCAAGTCGCTATGAGCGGGTAAGGACTGCAGGGGCCAGTCGCTGTGAGCGGGTCAGGACCGAGGGGCCAAGTCGCCGTGAGCGGGTCAGGACTGCAGGGGCAAGTCGCCGTGAGCGGGTCAGGACTGCAGGGGCAAGTCGCTGTGAGCGGGACAGAACTGCAGGGGCCAAGTCGCTGTGAGCGGGTCAGGACCGAGGGGCCAAGTCGCTGTGAGTGGGTCAGGACCGAGGGGCCAAGTCGCTGTGAGCGGGTCAGGACTGCAGGGGCAAGTCGCCGTGAGCGGGTCAGGACTGCAGGGGCAAGTCGCCGTGAGCGGGTCAGAACTGCCGGGGCAAGTCGCCGTGAGCGGGTCAGGACTGCGGGGGCCAAGTCGCCGTGAGCGGGTCAGGACCGAGGGGCCAAGTCGCTGAGAGCGGGTCAGGACCGAGGGGCCAAGTCGCTCAGAGCGGGTCAGGACTGCAGGGGCCAAGTCGCTGAGAGCGGGTCAGGACTGCAGGGGCAAGTCGCTGTGAGCGGGTCAGGACCGAGGGGCCAAGTCGCCATGAGCGGGTCAGGACCGAGGATCCAAGTCGCCATGAGCGGGTCAGGACTGCAGGGGCAAATCGCCGTGAGTGGGTCAGGACCAAGGGGCCATGTCGCCGTAAGCGGGTCAGGACTGCAGGGGCAAGTCGCTGTGAGCGGGTCAGGACTGCAGGGGCCAAGTCGCCGTGAGCGGGTCAGGACTGCAGGGGCCAAGTCGCTGTGAGCGGGTCAGGACCGAGGGGCAAAGTCGCTGAGAGCGGGTCAGGACCGAGGGGCCAAGTCGCTCAGAGCGGGTCAGGACTGCAGGGGCCAAGTCGCTGAGAGCGGGCCAGGACTGCAGGGGCAAGTCGCTGTGAGCGGGTCAGGACCGAGGGGCCAAGTCGCCATGAGCGGGTCAGGACCGAGGGGCCAAGTCGCCATGAGCGGGTCAGGACTGCAGGGGCAAGTCGCCGTGAGCGGGTCAGGACTGCAGGGGCCAAGTCGCCGTGAGCGGGTCAGGATCGAAGGGGAAAAGTCGCCGTGAGCGGGTCAGGACCGAGGGGCCAAGTCACCGTGAGCCGGTCAGGACCGAGGGGCCAAGGCGCCGTGAGCGGGTCAGTACCGAGGGGCCAAGTCGCTGTGAGCGGGTCAGGACCGAGGGGCCAAGTCGCTGTGAGCGGGTCAGGACCGAGGGGCCAAGGCGCCGTGAGCGGGTCAGGACTGCAGGGGCAAGTCGCCGTGAGCGGGTCAGGACTGCAGGGGCCAAGTCGCTGTGAGCGGGTCAGGACTGCAGGGGCAAGTCGCCGTGAGCGGGTCAGGACTGCAGGGGCCAAGTCGCCGTGAGCGGGTCAGGACTGCAGGGGCCAAGTCGCTGTGAGCGGGTCAGGACCGAGGGGCAAAGGCGCCGTGAGCGGGTCAGGGCTGCAGGGGCAAGTCGCCGTGAGGTGGTCAGGAGTGCAGGGGCAAGTCGCTGTGAGCGGGTCAGGACTGCAGGGGCCAAGTCGCTGTGAGCGGGTCAGGACCGAGGGGCCAAGTCGCTGTGAGCGGGTCAGGACCGAGGGGCCAAGTCGCTGTGAGCGGGTCAGGACCGATAGGCCAAGTTGCTGTGAGCGGGACAGGACTGCAGGGGCAAGTCGCTGTGAGCGGGTCAGGACTGCAGGGGCAAGTCGCTGTGAGCGGGTCAGGACCGAGGGGCCAAGTCGCCGTGAGCGGGTCAGGACTGCAGGGGCAAGTCGCTGTGAGCGGGTCAGGACTGCAGGGGCCAAGTCGCTGTGAGCGGGTCAGGACTGCAGGGGCAAGTCGCCGTGAGCGGGTCAGGACTGCAGGGGCCAAGTCGCCGTGAGCGGGTCAGGACTGCAGGGGCCAAGTCGCTGTGAGCGGGTCAGAACCGAGGGGCCAAGTCGCTGTGAGCGGGTCAGGACCGAGGGGCCAAGTCGCTGTGAGCGGGTCAGGACCGATGGGCCAAGTTGCTGTGAGCGGGACAGGACTGCAGGGGCAAGTCGCTGTGAGCGGGTCAGGACCGAGGGGCCATGTCGCCGTGAGCGGGTCAGGACTGCAGGGGCAAGTTGCTGTGAGCGGGTCAGGACAGAGGGGCCAAGTCGCTGTGAGCGGGTCAGGACTGCAGGGGCAAGTCGCTGAGAGCGGGTCAGGACTGCAGGGGCAAGTCGCCGTGAGCGGGTCAGGACTGCAGGGGCAAGTCGCTGTGAGCGGGTCAGGACTGCAGGGGCAAGTCGCTGTGAGCGGGTCAGGACTGCAGGGGCCAAGTCGCTGTGAGTGGGTAAGGACCGAGGGGCCAAGTCGCTGAGAGGGGGTCAGGACTGCAGGGGCAAGTCGCTGTAAGCGGGTCAGGACTGCAGGGGCAAGTCGACGTGAGCGGGTCAGGACTGCAGGGGGAAGTCGCCGTGAGCGGGTCAGGACTGCAGGGGCCAAGTCGCCGTGAGCGGGTCAGGACTGCAGGGGCCAAGTCGCCGTGGGCGGGTCAGGACTGCAGGGGCCAAGTCGCTGTGAGCGGGTCAGGACCGAGGGGCAAAGTCGCTGAGAGCGGGTCAGGACCGAGGGGCCAAGTCGCTCAGAGCGGGTCAGGACTGCAGGGGCCAAGTCGCTGAGAGCGGGTCAGGACTGCAGGGGCAAGTCGCTGTGAGCGGGTCAGGACCGAGGGGCCAAGTCGCCATGAGCGGGTCAGGACCGAGGGGCCAAGTCGCCATGAGCGGGTCAGGACTGCAGGGGCAAGTCGCCGTGAGCGGGTCAGGACCGAGGGCCCAAGTCGCCGTGAGCGGGTCAGGACCGAAGGGGAAAAGTCGCTGTGAGCGGGCCAGGACCGAGGGGCCAAGTCGCTGTGAGCGGGTCAGGACCGAGGGGCAAAGGCGCCGTGAGCGGGTCAGGGCTGCAGGGGCAAGTCGCCGTGAGGTGGTCAGGAGTGCAGGGGCAAGTCGCTGTGAGCGGGTCAGGACTGCAGGGGCCAAGTCGCTGTGAGCGGGTCAGGACCGAGGGGCCAAGTCGCTGTGAGCGGGTCAGGACCGAGGGGCCAAGTCGCTGTGAGCGGGTCAGGACCGATAGGCCAAGTTGCTGTGAGCGGGACAGGACTGCAGGGGCAAGTCGCTGTGAGCGGGTCAGGACTGCAGGGGCAAGTCGCTGTGAGCGGGTCAGGACCGAGGGGCCAAGTCGCCGTGAGCGGGTCAGGACTGCAGGGGCAAGTCGCTGTGAGCGGGTCAGGACTGCAGGGGCAAGTCGCTGTGAGCGGGTCAGGACTGCAGGGGCCAAGTCGCTGTGAGCGGATCAGGACCGAGGGGCCAAGTCGCTGTGAGTGGGTCAGGACCGAGGGGCCAAGTCGCTGTGAGCGGGTCAGGACTGCAGGGGCAAGTCGCGGTGAGCGGGTCAGGACTGCAAGGGCAAGTCGCCGTGAGCGGGTCAGGACTGCAGGGGCAAGTCGCCGTGAGCGGGTCAGGACTGCAGGGGCAAGTCGCTGTGAGCGGGTCAGGACTGCAGGGGCCAAGTCGATGTGAGCGGGTGAGGACCGAAGGGCCAAGTCGCTGAGAGCGGGTCAGGACCGAGGGGCCAAGTCGCTGTGAGCGGGTCAGGACTGCAGGGGCAAGTCGCTGTGAGCGGGTCAGTACCGAGGGGCCAAGTCGCTGCGAGCGGGTCAGGACCGAGGGGCCAAGTCGCCGTGAGCGGGTCAGGACTGCAGGGGCAAGTCGCCGTGAGCGGGTCAGGACTGAGGGGCCAAGTCGCCGTGAGCGGGTCAGGACTGCAGGGGCAAATCGCCCTGAGCGGGTCAGGACCGAGGGGGCAAGTCGCCGTGAGCGGGTCAGGACCGAGGGGCCAAGTCACTGTGAGCCGGTCAGGACCGAGGGGCCAAGTCGCCGTGAGCGGGACAGAACCGAGGGGCCAAGTCGCTGTGAGCGGGTCAGGACCGAGGGGCCAAGTCGCTGTGAGCGGGTCAGGACTGCAGGGGCCAAGGCGCCGTGAGCGGGTCAGGACTGCAGGGGCAAGTCGCCGTGAGCGGGTCAGGACTGCAGAGGCAAGTCGCTGTGAGCGGGTCAGGACTGCAGGGGCCAAGTCGCTGTGAGCGGGTCAGGACCGAGGGGCCAAGTCGCTGTGAGCGGGTCAGGACCGAGGGGCCAAGTCGCTGTGAGCGGGTCAGGACCGATGGGCCAAGTCGCTGTGAGCGGGACAGGACCGAGGGGCCAAGTCGCTATGAGCGGGTAAGGACTGCAGGGGCCAGTCGCTGTGAGCGGGTCAGGACCGAGGGGCCAAGTCGCCGTGAGCGGGTCAGGACTGCAGGGGCAAGTCGCCGTGAGCGGGTCAGGACTGCAGGGGCAAGTCGCTGTGAGCGGGACAGGACTGCAGGGGCCAAGTCGCTGTGAGCGGGTCAGGACCGAGGGGCCAAGTCGCTGTGAGTGGGTCAGGACCGAGGGGCCAAGTCGCTGTGAGCGGGTCAGGACTGCAGGGGCAAGTCGCCGTGAGCGGGTCAGGACTGCAGGGGCAAGTCGCCGTGAGCGGGTCAGAACTGCCGGGGCAAGTCGCCGTGAGCGGGTCAGGACTGCGGGGGCCAAGTCGCCGTGAGCGGGTCAGGACCGAGGGGCCAAGTCGCTGAGAGCGGGTCAGGACCGAGGGGCCAAGTCGCTCAGAGCGGGTCAGGACTGCAGGGGCCAAGTCGCTGAGAGCGGGTCAGGACTGCAGGGGCAAGTCGCTGTGAGCGGGTCAGGACCGAGGGGCCAAGTCGCCATGAGCGGGTCAGGACCGAGGGGCCAAGTCGCCATGAGCGGGTCAGGACTGCAGGGGCAAATCGCCGTGAGTGGGTCAGGACCAAGGGGCCATGTCGCCGTAAGCGGGTCAGGACTGCAGGGGCAAGTCGCTGTGAGCGGGTCAGGACTGCAGGGGCCAAGTCGCCGTGAGCGGGTCAGGACTGCAGGGGCCAAGTCGCTGTGAGCGGGTCAGGACCGAGGGGCAAAGTCGCTGAGAGCGGGTCAGGACCGAGGGGCCAAGTCGCTCAGAGCGGGTCAGGACTGCAGGGGCCAAGTCGCTGAGAGCGGGCCAGGACTGCAGGGGCAAGTCGCTGTGAGCGGGTCAGGACCGAGGGGCCAAGTCGCCATGAGCGGGTCAGGACCGAGGGGCCAAGTCGCCATGAGCGGGTCAGGACTGCAGGGGCAAGTCGCCGTGAGCGGGTCAGGACTGCAGGGGCCAAGTCGCCGTGAGCGGGTCAGGATCGAAGGGGAAAAGTCGCTGTGAGCGGGCCAGGACCGAGGGGCCAAGTCGCTGTGAGCGGGTCAGGACCGAGGGGCCAAGGCGCCGTGTGCGGGTCAGGACTGTAGCGGCAAGTCGCCGTGAGGTGGTCAGGAGTGCAGGGGCAAGTCGCTGTGAGCGGGTCAGGACTGCAGGGGCCAAGTCGCTGTGAGCGGGTCAGGACCGAGGGGCCAAGTCGCTGTGAGCGGGTCAGGACCGAGGGGCCAAGTCGCTGTGAGCGGGTCAGGACCGATGGGCCAAGTCGCTGTGAGCGGGACAGGACTGCAGGGGCAAGTCGCTGTGAGCGGGTCAGGACTGCAGGGGCAAGTCGCCGTGAGCGGGTCAGGACTGCAGGGGCCAAGTCGCCGTGAGCGGGTCAGGACTGCAGGGGCCAAATCGCTGTGAGCGGGTCAGGACCGAGGGGCCAAGTCGCTGTGAGCGGGTCAGGACCGAGGGGCCAAGTCGCTGTGAGCGGGTCAGGACCGAGTGGCCAAGTCGCTGTGAGCGGGTCAGGACCGATGGGCCAAGTTGCTGTGAGCGGGACAGGACTGCAGGGGCAAGTCGCTGTGAGCGGGTCAGGACCGAGGGGCCATGTCGCCGTGAGCGGGTCAGGACTGCAGGGGCAAGTTGCTGTGAGCGGGTCAGGACAGAGGGGCCAAGTCGCTGTGAGCGGGTCAGGACTGCAGGGGCAAGTCGCTGTGAGCGGGTCAGGACTGCAGGGGCCAAGTCGATGTGAGCGGGTGAGGATCGAAGGGCCAAGTCGCTGAGAGCGGGTCAGGACCGAGGGGCAAAGTCGCTGTGAGCGGGTCAGGACTGCAGGGGCAAGTCGCTGTGAGCGGGTCAGTACCGAGGGGCCAAGTCGCTGCGAGCGGGTCAGGACCGAGGGGCCAAGTCGCCGTGAGCGGGTCAGGACTGCAGGGGCAAGTCGCCGTGAGCGGGTCAGGACTGAGGGGCCAAGTCGCCGTGAGCGGGTCAGGACTGCAGGGGCAAATCGCCGTGAGCGGGTCAGGACCGAGGGGGCAAGTCGCCGTGAGCGGGTCAGGACCGAGGGGCCAAGTCACTGTGAGCCGGTCAGGACCGAGGGGCCAAGTCGCCGTGAGCGGGTCAGGACCGAGGGGCCAAGTCGCTGTGAGCGGGTCAGGACCGAGGGGCCAAGTCGCTGTGAGCGGGTCAGGACCGAGGGGCCAAGTCGCCGTGAGCGGGTCAGGACTGCAGGGGCAAGTCGCTGTGAGCGGGTCAGGACTGCAGGGGCCAAGTCGCTGTGAGCGGGTCAGGACTGCAGGGGCAGGTCGCCGTGAGCGGGTCAGGACTGCAGGGGCCAAGTCGCCGTGAGCGGGTCAGGACTGCAGGGGCCAAGTCGCTGTGAGCGGGTCAGGACCGAGGGGCCAAGTCGCTGTGAGCGGGTCAGGACCGAGGGGCCAAGTCGCTGTGAGCGGGTCAGGACCGATGGGCCAAGTTGCTGTGAGCGGGACAGGACTGCAGGGGCAAGTCGCTGTGAGCGGGTCAGGACCGAGGGGCCATGTCGCCGTGAGCGGGTCAGGACTGCAGGGGCAAGTTGCTGTGAGCGGGTCAGGACAGAGGGGCCAAGTCGCTGTGAGCGGGTCAGGACTGCAGGGGCAAGTCGCTGAGAGCGGGTGAGGACTGCAGGGGCAAGTCGCCGTGAGCGGGTCAGGACTGCAGGGGCAAGTCGCTGTGAGCGGGTCAGGACTGCAGGGGCAAGTCGCTGTGAGCGGGTCAGGACTGCAGGGGCCAATTCGCTGTGAGTGGGTCAGGACCGAGGGGCCAAGTCGCTGTGAGGGGGTCAGGACTGCAGGGGCAAGTCGCTGTAAGCGGGTCAGGACTGCAGGGGCAAGTCGCCGTGAGCGGGTCAGGACTGCAGGGGCAAGTCGCCGTGAGCGGGTCAGGACTGCAGGGGCCAAGTCGCCGTGAGCGGGTCAGGACTGCAGGGGCCAAGTCGCTGTGAGCGGGTCAGGACCGAGGGGCAAAGTCGCTGAGAGCGGGTCAGGACCGAGGGGCAAAGTCGCTCAGAGCGGGTCAGGACTGCAGGGGCCAAGTCGCTGAGAGCGGGTCAGGACTGCAGGGGCAAGTCGCTGTGAGCGGGTCAGGACCGAGGGGCCAAGTCGCCATGAGCGGGTCAGGACCGAGGGGCCAAGTCGCCATGAGCGGGTCAGGACTGCAGGGGCAAGTCGCCGTGAGCGGGTCAGGACCGAGGGGCCAAGTCGCCGTGAGCGGGTCAGGACCGAAGGGGAAAAGTCGCTGTGAGAGGGCCAGGGCCGAGGGGCCAAGTCGCTGTGAGCGGGTCAGGACCGAGGGGCAAAGGCGCCGTGAGCGGGTCAGGACAGCAGGGGCAAGTCGCCGTGAGGTGGTCAGGAGTGCAGGGGCAAGTCGCTGTGAGCGGGTCAGGACTGCAGGGGCCAAGTCGCTGTGAGCGGGTCAGGACCGAGGGGGCAAGTCGCTGTGAGCGGGTCAGGACCGAGGGGCCAAGTCGCTGTGAGCGGGTCAGGACCGATGGGCCAAGTCGCTGTGAGCGGGTCAGGACCGATGGGCCAAGTCGCTGTGAGCGGGACAGGACCGAGGGGCCAAGTCGCTATGAGCGGGTCAGGACTGCAGGGGCCAGTCGGTGTGAGCGGGTCAGGACCGAGGGGGCAAGTCGCTGTGAGCGGGTCAGGACCGAGGGGCCAAGTCGCTGTGAGCGGGTCAGGACTGCAGGGGCCAAGTCGCTGTGAGCGGGTCAGGACAGAGGGGGCAAGTCGCTGTGAGCGGGTCAGGACCGAGGGGCCAAGTCGCTGTGAGCGGGTCAGGACCGATGGGCCAAGTCGCTGTGAGCGGGTCAGGACCGATGGGCCAAGTCGCTGTGAGCGGGACAGGACCGAGGGGCCAAGTCGCTATGAGCGGGTCAGGACTGCAGGGGCCAGTCGGTGTGAGCGGGTCAGGACCGAGGGGCCAAGTCGCCGTGAGCGGGTCAGGACTGCAGGGGCAAGTCGCCGTGAGCGGGTCAGGACTGCAGGGGCAAGTCGCTGTGAGCGGGACAGGACTGCAGGGGCCAAGTCGCTGTGAGCGGGTCAGGACCGAGGGGCCAAGTCGCTGTGAGTGGGTCAGGACCGAGGGGCCAAGTCGCTGTGAGCGGGTCAGGACTGCAGGGGCAAGTCGCCGTGAGCGGGTCAGAACTGCAGGGGCAAGTCGCCGTGAGCGGGTCAGAACTGCCGGGGCAAGTCGCCGTGAGCGGGTCAGGACTGCAGGGGCCAAGTCGCCGTGAGCGGGTCAGGACTGCGGGGGCCAAGTCGCCGTGAGCGGGTCAGGACCGAGGGGCCAAGTCGCTGAGAGCGGGTCAGGACCGAGGGGCCAAGTCGCTCAGAGCGGGTCAGGACTGCAGGGGCCAAGTCGCTGAGAGCGGGTCAGGACTGCAGGGGCAAGTCGCTGTGAGCGGGTCAGGACCGAGGGGCCAAGTCGCCATGAGCGGGTCAGGACCGAGGGGCCAAGTCGCCATGAGCGGGTCAGGACTGCAGGGGCAAGTCGCCGTGAGTGGGTCAGGACCAAGGGGCCATGTCGCCGTAAGCGGGTCAGGACCGAGGGGCCAAGTCGCTGTGAGCGGGCCAGGACCGAGGGGCCAAGTCGCTGTGAGCGGGTCAGGACCGAGGGGCCAAGGCGCCGTGAGCGGGTCAGGACTGCAGGGGCAAGTCGCGGTGAGCTGGTCAGGACTGCAGGGGCAAGTCGCTGTGAGCGGGTCAGGACTGCAGGGGCCAAGTCGCTGTGAGCGGGTCAGGACCGAGGGGCCCAGTCGCTGTGAGCGGGTCAGGACTGCAGGGGCAAGTCGCTGTGAGCGGGTCAGGACTGCAGGGGCCAAGTCGATGTGAGCGGGAGAGGACCGAAGGGCCAAGTCGCTGAGAGCGGGTCAGGACCGAGGGGCCAAGTCGCTGTGAGAGGGTCAGGACTGCAGGGGCAATTCGCTGTGAGCGGGTCAGTACCGAGGGGCCTAGTCGCTGCGAGCGGGTCAGGACCGAGGGGCCAAGTCCCTGTGAGCGGGTCAGGACTGCAGGGGCAAGTCGCTGTGAGCGGGTCAGGACTGCAGGGGCCAAGTCGATGTGAGCGGGTGAGGATCGAAGGGCCAAGTCGCTGAGAGCGGGTCAGGACCGAGGGGCCAAGTCGCTGTGAGCGGGTCAGGACTGCAGGGGCAAGTCGCTGTGAGCGGGTCAGTACCGAGGGGCCAAGTCGCTGCGAGCGGGTCAGGACCGAGGGGCCAAGTCGCCGTGAGCGGGTCAGGACTGCAGGGGCAAGTCGCCGTGAGCGGGTCAGGACTGAGGGGCCAAGTCGCCGTGAGCGGGTCAGGACTGCAGGGGCAAATCGCCGTGAGCGGGTCAGGACCGAGGGGGCAAGTCGCCGTGAGCGGGTCAGGACCGAGGGGCCAAGTCACCGTGAGCCGGTCAGGACCGAGGGGCCAAGGCGCCGTGAGCGGGTCAGTACCGAGGGGCCAAGTCGCTGTGAGCGGGTCAGGACCGAGGGGCCAAGTCGCTGTGAGCGGGTCAGGACCGAGGGGCCAAGGCGCCGTGAGCGGGTCAGGACTGCAGGGGCAAGTCGCCGTGAGCGGGTCAGGACTGCAGGGGCAAGTCGCTGTGAGCGGGTCAGGACTGCAGGGGCCAAGTCGCTGTGAGCGGGTCAGGACTGCAGGGGCAAGTCGCCGTGAGCGGGTCAGGACTGCAGGGGCCAAGTCGCCGTGAGCGGGTCAGGACTGCAGGGGCCAAGTCGCTGTGAGCGGGTCAGAACCGAGGGGCCAAGTCGCTGTGAGCGGGTCAGGACCGAGGGGCCAAGTCGCTGTGAGCGGGTCAGGACCGATGGGCCAAGTTGCTGTGAGCGGGACAGGACTGCAGGGGCAAGTCGCTGTGAGCGGGTCAGGACCGAGGGGCCATGTCGCCGTGAGCGGGTCAGGACTGCAGGGGCAAGTCGCTGTGAGCGGGTCAGGACTGCAGGGGCCAAGTCGATGTGAGCGGGTGAGGATCGAAGGGCCAAGTCGCTGAGAGCGGGTCAGGACCGAGGATCCAAGTCGCCATGAGCGGGTCAGGACTGCAGGGGCAAATCGCCGTGAGTGGGTCAGGACCAAGGGGCCATGTCGCCGTAAGCGGGTCAGGACTGCAGGGGCAAGTCGCTGTGAGCGGGTCAGGACTGCAGGGGCCAAGTCGCCGTGAGCGGGTCAGGACTGCAGGGGCCAAGTCGCTGTGAGCGGGTCAGGACCGAGGGGCAAAGTCGCTGAGAGCGGGTCAGGACCGAGGGGCCAAGTCGCTCAGAGCGGGTCAGGACTGCAGGGGCCAAGTCGCTGAGAGCGGGCCAGGACTGCAGGGGCAAGTCGCTGTGAGCGGGTCAGGACCGAGGGGCCAAGTCGCCATGAGCGGGTCAGGACCGAGGGGCCAAGTCGCCATGAGCGGGTCAGGACTGCAGGGGCAAGTCGCCGTGAGCGGGTCAGGACTGCAGGGGCCAAGTCGCCGTGAGCGGGTCAGGATCGAAGGGGAAAAGTCGCCGTGAGCGGGTCAGGACCGAGGGGCCAAGTCACCGTGAGCCGGTCAGGACCGAGGGGCCAAGGCGCCGTGAGCGGGTCAGTACCGAGGGGCCAAGTCGCTGTGAGCGGGTCAGGACCGAGGGGCCAAGTCGCTGTGAGCGGGTCAGGACCGAGGGGCCAAGGCGCCGTGAGCGGGTCAGGACTGCAGGGGCAAGTCGCCGTGAGCGGGTCAGGACTGCAGGGGCAAGTCGCTGTGAGCGGGTCAGGACTGCAGGGGCCAAGTCGCTGTGAGCGGGTCAGGACTGCAGGGGCAAGTCGCCGTGAGCGGGTCAGGACTGCAGGGGCCAAGTCGCCGTGAGCGGGTCAGGACTGCAGGGGCCAAGTCGCTGTGAGCGGGTCAGAACCGAGGGGCCAAGTCGCTGTGAGCGGGTCAGGACCGAGGGGCCAAGTCGCTGTGAGCGGGTCAGGACCGATGGGCCAAGTTGCTGTGAGCGGGACAGGACTGCAGGGGCAAGTCGCTGTGAGCGGGTCAGGACCGAGGGGCCATGTCGCCGTGAGCGGGTCAGGACTGCAGGGGCAAGTTGCTGTGAGCGGGTCAGGACAGAGGGGCCAAGTCGCTGTGAGCGGGTCAGGACTGCAGGGGCAAGTCGCTGAGAGCGGGTCAGGACTGCAGGGGCAAGTCGCCGTGAGCGGGTCAGGACTGCAGGGGCAAGTCGCTGTGAGCGGGTCAGGACTGCAGGGGCAAGTCGCTGTGAGCGGGTCAGGACTGCAGGGGCCAAGTCGCTGTGAGTGGGTAAGGACCGAGGGGCCAAGTCGCTGAGAGGGGGTCAGGACTGCAGGGGCAAGTCGCTGTAAGCGGGTCAGGACTGCAGGGGCAAGTCGACGTGAGCGGGTCAGGACTGCAGGGGGAAGTCGCCGTGAGCGGGTCAGGACTGCAGGGGCCAAGTCGCCGTGAGCGGGTCAGGACTGCAGGGGCCAAGTCGCCGTGGGCGGGTCAGGACTGCAGGGGCCAAGTCGCTGTGAGCGGGTCAGGACCGAGGGGCAAAGTCGCTGAGAGCGGGTCAGGACCGAGGGGCCAAGTCGCTCAGAGCGGGTCAGGACTGCAGGGGCCAAGTCGCTGAGAGCGGGTCAGGACTGCAGGGGCAAGTCGCTGTGAGCGGGTCAGGACCGAGGGGCCAAGTCGCCATGAGCGGGTCAGGACCGAGGGGCCAAGTCGCCATGAGCGGGTCAGGACTGCAGGGGCAAGTCGCCGTGAGCGGGTCAGGACCGAGGGCCCAAGTCGCCGTGAGCGGGTCAGGACCGAAGGGGAAAAGTCGCTGTGAGCGGGCCAGGACCGAGGGGCCAAGTCGCTGTGAGCGGGTCAGGACCGAGGGGCAAAGGCGCCGTGAGCGGGTCAGGGCTGCAGGGGCAAGTCGCCGTGAGGTGGTCAGGAGTGCAGGGGCAAGTCGCTGTGAGCGGGTCAGGACTGCAGGGGCCAAGTCGCTGTGAGCGGGTCAGGACCGAGGGGCCAAGTCGCTGTGAGCGGGTCAGGACCGAGGGGCCAAGTCGCTGTGAGCGGGTCAGGACCGATAGGCCAAGTTGCTGTGAGCGGGACAGGACTGCAGGGGCAAGTCGCTGTGAGCGGGTCAGGACTGCAGGGGCAAGTCGCTGTGAGCGGGTCAGGACCGAGGGGCCAAGTCGCCGTGAGCGGGTCAGGACTGCAGGGGCAAGTCGCTGTGAGTGGGTCAGGACTGCAGGGGCAAGTCGCTGTGAGCGGGTCAGGACTGCAGGGGCCAAGTCGCTGTGAGCGGATCAGGACCGAGGGGCCAAGTCGCTGTGAGTGGGTCAGGACCGAGGGGCCAAGTCGCTGTGAGCGGGTCAGGACTGCAGGGGCAAGTCGCGGTGAGCGGGTCAGGACTGCAAGGGCAAGTCGCCGTGAGCGGGTCAGGACTGCAGGGGCAAGTCGCCGTGAGCGGGTCAGGACTGCAGGGGCAAGTCGCTGTGAGCGGGTCAGGACTGCAGGGGCCAAGTCGATGTGAGCGGGTGAGGACCGAAGGGCCAAGTCGCTGAGAGCGGGTCAGGACCGAGGGGCCAAGTCGCTGTGAGCGGGTCAGGACTGCAGGGGCAAGTCGCTGTGAGCGGGTCAGTACCGAGGGGCCAAGTCGCTGCGAGCGGGTCAGGACCGAGGGGCCAAGTCGCCGTGAGCGGGTCAGGACTGCAGGGGCAAGTCGCCGTGAGCGGGTCAGGACTGAGGGGCCAAGTCGCCGTGAGCGGGTCAGGACTGCAGGGGCAAATCGCCCTGAGCGGGTCAGGACCGAGGGGGCAAGTCGCCGTGAGCGGGTCAGGACCGAGGGGCCAAGTCACTGTGAGCCGGTCAGGACCGAGGGGCCAAGTCGCCGTGAGCGGGACAGAACCGAGGGGCCAAGTCGCTGTGAGCGGGTCAGGACCGAGGGGCCAAGTCGCTGTGAGCGGGTCAGGACTGCAGGGGCCAAGGCGCCGTGAGCGGGTCAGGACTGCAGGGGCAAGTCGCCGTGAGCGGGTCAGGACTGCAGAGGCAAGTCGCTGTGAGCGGGTCAGGACTGCAGGGGCCAAGTCGCTGTGAGCGGGTCAGGACCGAGGGGCCAAGTCGCTGTGAGCGGGTCAGGACCGAGGGGCCAAGTCGCTGTGAGCGGGTCAGGACCGATGGGCCAAGTCGCTGTGAGCGGGACAGGACCGAGGGGCCAAGTCGCTATGAGCGGGTAAGGACTGCAGGGGCCAGTCGCTGTGAGCGGGTCAGGACCGAGGGGCCAAGTCGCCGTGAGCGGGTCAGGACTGCAGGGGCAAGTCGCCGTGAGCGGGTCAGGACTGCAGGGGCAAGTCGCTGTGAGCGGGACAGGACTGCAGGGGCCAAGTCGCTGTGAGCGGGTCAGGACCGAGGGGCCAAGTCGCTGTGAGTGGGTCAGGACCGAGGGGCCAAGTCGCTGTGAGCGGGTCAGGACTGCAGGGGCAAGTCGCCGTGAGCGGGTCAGGACTGCAGGGGCAAGTCGCCGTGAGCGGGTCAGAACTGCCGGGGCAAGTCGCCGTGAGCGGGTCAGGACTGCGGGGGCCAAGTCGCCGTGAGCGGGTCAGGACCGAGGGGCCAAGTCGCTGAGAGCGGGTCAGGACCGAGGGGCCAAGTCGCTCAGAGCGGGTCAGGACTGCAGGGGCCAAGTCGCTGAGAGCGGGTCAGGACTGCAGGGGCAAGTCGCTGTGAGCGGGTCAGGACCGAGGGGCCAAGTCGCCATGAGCGGGTCAGGACCGAGGGGCCAAGTCGCCATGAGCGGGTCAGGACTGCAGGGGCAAATCGCCGTGAGTGGGTCAGGACCAAGGGGCCATGTCGCCGTAAGCGGGTCAGGACTGCAGGGGCAAGTCGCTGTGAGCGGGTCAGGACTGCAGGGGCCAAGTCGCCGTGAGCGGGTCAGGACTGCAGGGGCCAAGTCGCTGTGAGCGGGTCAGGACCGAGGGGCAAAGTCGCTGAGAGCGGGTCAGGACCGAGGGGCCAAGTCGCTCAGAGCGGGTCAGGACTGCAGGGGCCAAGTCGCTGAGAGCGGGCCAGGACTGCAGGGGCAAGTCGCTGTGAGCGGGTCAGGACCGAGGGGCCAAGTCGCCATGAGCGGGTCAGGACCGAGGGGCCAAGTCGCCATGAGCGGGTCAGGACTGCAGGGGCAAGTCGCCGTGAGCGGGTCAGGACTGCAGGGGCCAAGTCGCCGTGAGCGGGTCAGGATCGAAGGGGAAAAGTCGCTGTGAGCGGGCCAGGACCGAGGGGCCAAGTCGCTGTGAGCGGGTCAGGACCGAGGGGCCAAGGCGCCGTGTGCGGGTCAGGACTGTAGCGGCAAGTCGCCGTGAGGTGGTCAGGAGTGCAGGGGCAAGTCGCTGTGAGCGGGTCAGGACTGCAGGGGCCAAGTCGCTGTGAGCGGGTCAGGACCGAGGGGCCAAGTCGCTGTGAGCGGGTCAGGACCGAGGGGCCAAGTCGCTGTGAGCGGGTCAGGACCGATGGGCCAAGTCGCTGTGAGCGGGACAGGACTGCAGGGGCAAGTCGCTGTGAGCGGGTCAGGACTGCAGGGGCAAGTCGCCGTGAGCGGGTCAGGACTGCAGGGGCCAAGTCGCCGTGAGCGGGTCAGGACTGCAGGGGCCAAATCGCTGTGAGCGGGTCAGGACCGAGGGGCCAAGTCGCTGTGAGCGGGTCAGGACCGAGGGGCCAAGTCGCTGTGAGCGGGTCAGGACCGAGTGGCCAAGTCGCTGTGAGCGGGTCAGGACCGATGGGCCAAGTTGCTGTGAGCGGGACAGGACTGCAGGGGCAAGTCGCTGTGAGCGGGTCAGGACCGAGGGGCCATGTCGCCGTGAGCGGGTCAGGACTGCAGGGGCAAGTTGCTGTGAGCGGGTCAGGACAGAGGGGCCAAGTCGCTGTGAGCGGGTCAGGACTGCAGGGGCAAGTCGCTGTGAGCGGGTCAGGACTGCAGGGGCCAAGTCGATGTGAGCGGGTGAGGATCGAAGGGCCAAGTCGCTGAGAGCGGGTCAGGACCGAGGGGCAAAGTCGCTGTGAGCGGGTCAGGACTGCAGGGGCAAGTCGCTGTGAGCGGGTCAGTACCGAGGGGCCAAGTCGCTGCGAGCGGGTCAGGACCGAGGGGCCAAGTCGCCGTGAGCGGGTCAGGACTGCAGGGGCAAGTCGCCGTGAGCGGGTCAGGACTGAGGGGCCAAGTCGCCGTGAGCGGGTCAGGACTGCAGGGGCAAATCGCCGTGAGCGGGTCAGGACCGAGGGGGCAAGTCGCCGTGAGCGGGTCAGGACCGAGGGGCCAAGTCACTGTGAGCCGGTCAGGACCGAGGGGCCAAGTCGCCGTGAGCGGGTCAGGACCGAGGGGCCAAGTCGCTGTGAGCGGGTCAGGACCGAGGGGCCAAGTCGCTGTGAGCGGGTCAGGACCGAGGGGCCAAGTCGCCGTGAGCGGGTCAGGACTGCAGGGGCAAGTCGCTGTGAGCGGGTCAGGACTGCAGGGGCCAAGTCGCTGTGAGCGGGTCAGGACTGCAGGGGCAGGTCGCCGTGAGCGGGTCAGGACTGCAGGGGCCAAGTCGCCGTGAGCGGGTCAGGACTGCAGGGGCCAAGTCGCTGTGAGCGGGTCAGGACCGAGGGGCCAAGTCGCTGTGAGCGGGTCAGGACCGAGGGGCCAAGTCGCTGTGAGCGGGTCAGGACCGATGGGCCAAGTTGCTGTGAGCGGGACAGGACTGCAGGGGCAAGTCGCTGTGAGCGGGTCAGGACCGAGGGGCCATGTCGCCGTGAGCGGGTCAGGACTGCAGGGGCAAGTTGCTGTGAGCGGGTCAGGACAGAGGGGCCAAGTCGCTGTGAGCGGGTCAGGACTGCAGGGGCAAGTCGCTGAGAGCGGGTGAGGACTGCAGAGGCAAGTCGCCGTGAGCGGGTCAGGACTGCAGGGGCAAGTCGCTGTGAGCGGGTCAGGACTGCAGGGGCAAGTCGCTGTGAGCGGGTCAGGACTGCAGGGGCCAATTCGCTGTGAGTGGGTCAGGACCGAGGGGCCAAGTCGCTGTGAGGGGGTCAGGACTGCAGGGGCAAGTCGCTGTAAGCGGGTCAGGACTGCAGGGGCAAGTCGCCGTGAGCGGGTCAGGACTGCAGGGGCAAGTCGCCGTGAGCGGGTCAGGACTGCAGGGGCCAAGTCGCCGTGAGCGGGTCAGGACTGCAGGGGCCAAGTCGCTGTGAGCGGGTCAGGACCGAGGGGCAAAGTCGCTGAGAGCGGGTCAGGACCGAGGGGCAAAGTCGCTCAGAGCGGGTCAGGACTGCAGGGGCCAAGTCGCTGAGAGCGGGTCAGGACTGCAGGGGCAAGTCGCTGTGAGCGGGTCAGGACCGAGGGGCCAAGTCGCCATGAGCGGGTCAGGACCGAGGGGCCAAGTCGCCATGAGCGGGTCAGGACTGCAGGGGCAAGTCGCCGTGAGCGGGTCAGGACCGAGGGGCCAAGTCGCCGTGAGCGGGTCAGGACCGAAGGGGAAAAGTCGCTGTGAGAGGGCCAGGGCCGAGGGGCCAAGTCGCTGTGAGCGGGTCAGGACCGAGGGGCAAAGGCGCCGTGAGCGGGTCAGGACAGCAGGGGCAAGTCGCCGTGAGGTGGTCAGGAGTGCAGGGGCAAGTCGCTGTGAGCGGGTCAGGACTGCAGGGGCCAAGTCGCTGTGAGCGGGTCAGGACCGAGGGGGCAAGTCGCTGTGAGCGGGTCAGGACCGAGGGGCCAAGTCGCTGTGAGCGGGTCAGGACCGATGGGCCAAGTCGCTGTGAGCGGGTCAGGACCGATGGGCCAAGTCGCTGTGAGCGGGACAGGACCGAGGGGCCAAGTCGCTATGAGCGGGTCAGGACTGCAGGGGCCAGTCGGTGTGAGCGGGTCAGGACCGAGGGGGCAAGTCGCTGTGAGCGGGTCAGGACCGAGGGGCCAAGTCGCTGTGAGCGGGTCAGGACTGCAGGGGCCAAGTCGCTGTGAGCGGGTCAGGACAGAGGGGGCAAGTCGCTGTGAGCGGGTCAGGACCGAGGGGCCAAGTCGCTGTGAGCGGGTCAGGACCGATGGGCCAAGTCGCTGTGAGCGGGTCAGGACCGATGGGCCAAGTCGCTGTGAGCGGGACAGGACCGAGGGGCCAAGTCGCTATGAGCGGGTCAGGACTGCAGGGGCCAGTCGGTGTGAGCGGGTCAGGACCGAGGGGCCAAGTCGCCGTGAGCGGGTCAGGACTGCAGGGGCAAGTCGCCGTGAGCGGGTCAGGACTGCAGGGGCAAGTCGCTGTGAGCGGGACAGGACTGCAGGGGCCAAGTCGCTGTGAGCGGGTCAGGACCGAGGGGCCAAGTCGCTGTGAGTGGGTCAGGACCGAGGGGCCAAGTCGCTGTGAGCGGGTCAGGACTGCAGGGGCAAGTCGCCGTGAGCGGGTCAGAACTGCAGGGGCAAGTCGCCGTGAGCGGGTCAGAACTGCCGGGGCAAGTCGCCGTGAGCGGGTCAGGACTGCAGGGGCCAAGTCGCCGTGAGCGGGTCAGGACTGCGGGGGCCAAGTCGCCGTGAGCGGGTCAGGACCGAGGGGCCAAGTCGCTGAGAGCGGGTCAGGACCGAGGGGCCAAGTCGCTCAGAGCGGGTCAGGACTGCAGGGGCCAAGTCGCTGAGAGCGGGTCAGGACTGCAGGGGCAAGTCGCTGTGAGCGGGTCAGGACCGAGGGGCCAAGTCGCCATGAGCGGGTCAGGACCGAGGGGCCAAGTCGCCATGAGCGGGTCAGGACTGCAGGGGCAAGTCGCCGTGAGTGGGTCAGGACCAAGGGGCCATGTCGCCGTAAGCGGGTCAGGACCGAGGGGCCAAGTCGCTGTGAGCGGGCCAGGACCGAGGGGCCAAGTCGCTGTGAGCGGGTCAGGACCGAGGGGCCAAGGCGCCGTGAGCGGGTCAGGACTGCAGGGGCAAGTCGCGGTGAGCTGGTCAGGACTGCAGGGGCAAGTCGCTGTGAGCGGGTCAGGACTGCAGGGGCCAAGTCGCTGTGAGCGGGTCAGGACCGAGGGGCCCAGTCGCTGTGAGCGGGTCAGGACTGCAGGGGCAAGTCGCTGTGAGCGGGTCAGGACTGCAGGGGCCAAGTCGATGTGAGCGGGAGAGGACCGAAGGGCCAAGTCGCTGAGAGCGGGTCAGGACCGAGGGGCCAAGTCGCTGTGAGAGGGTCAGGACTGCAGGGGCAATTCGCTGTGAGCGGGTCAGTACCGAGGGGCCTAGTCGCTGCGAGCGGGTCAGGACCGAGGGGCCAAGTCCCTGTGAGCGGGTCAGGACTGCAGGGGCAAGTCGCTGTGAGCGGGTCAGGACTGCAGGGGCCAAGTCGATGTGAGCGGGTGAGGATCGAAGGGCCAAGTCGCTGAGAGCGGGTCAGGACCGAGGGGCCAAGTCGCTGTGAGCGGGTCAGGACTGCAGGGGCAAGTCGCTGTGAGCGGGTCAGTACCGAGGGGCCAAGTCGCTGCGAGCGGGTCAGGACCGAGGGGCCAAGTCGCCGTGAGCGGGTCAGGACTGCAGGGGCAAGTCGCCGTGAGCGGGTCAGGACTGAGGGGCCAAGTCGCCGTGAGCGGGTCAGGACTGCAGGGGCAAATCGCCGTGAGCGGGTCAGGACCGAGGGGGCAAGTCGCCGTGAGCGGGTCAGGACCGAGGGGCCAAGTCACCGTGAGCCGGTCAGGACCGAGGGGCCAAGGCGCCGTGAGCGGGTCAGTACCGAGGGGCCAAGTCGCTGTGAGCGGGTCAGGACCGAGGGGCCAAGTCGCTGTGAGCGGGTCAGGACCGAGGGGCCAAGGCGCCGTGAGCGGGTCAGGACTGCAGGGGCAAGTCGCCGTGAGCGGGTCAGGACTGCAGGGGCAAGTCGCTGTGAGCGGGTCAGGACTGCAGGGGCCAAGTCGCTGTGAGCGGGTCAGGACTGCAGGGGCAAGTCGCCGTGAGCGGGTCAGGACTGCAGGGGCCAAGTCGCCGTGAGCGGGTCAGGACTGCAGGGGCCAAGTCGCTGTGAGCGGGTCAGAACCGAGGGGCCAAGTCGCTGTGAGCGGGTCAGGACCGAGGGGCCAAGTCGCTGTGAGCGGGTCAGGACCGATGGGCCAAGTTGCTGTGAGCGGGACAGGACTGCAGGGGCAAGTCGCTGTGAGCGGGTCAGGACCGAGGGGCCATGTCGCCGTGAGCGGGTCAGGACTGCAGGGGCAAGTCGCTGTGAGCGGGTCAGGACTGCAGGGGCCAAGTCGATGTGAGCGGGTGAGGATCGAAGGGCCAAGTCGCTGAGAGCGGGTCAGGACCGAGGGGCCAAGTCGCTGTGAGCGGGTCAGGACTGCAGGGGCAAGTCGCTGTGAGCGGGTCAGTACCGAGGGGCCAAGTCGCTGCGAGCGGGTCAGGACCGAGGGGCCAAGTCGCCGTGAGCGGGTCAGGACTGCAGGGGCAAGTCGCCGTGAGCGGGTCAGGACTGAGGGGCCAAGTCGCCGTGAGCGGGTCAGGACTGCAGGGGCAAATCGCCGTGAGCGGGTCAGGACCGAGGGGGCAAGTCGCCGTGAGCGGGTCAGGACCGAGGGGCCAAGTCACTGTGAGCCGGTCAGGACCGAGGGGCCAAGTCGCCGTGAGCGGGTCAGGACCGAGGGGCCAAGTCGCTGTGAGCGGGTCAGGACCGAGGGGCCAAGTCGCTGTGAGCGGGTCAGGACCGAGGGGCCAAGTCGCCGTGAGCGGGTCAGGACTGCAGGGGCAAGTCGCTGTGAGCGGGTCAGGACTGCAGGGGCCAAGTCGCTGTGAGCGGGTCAGGACTGCAGGGGCAGGTCGCCGTGAGCGGGTCAGGACTGCAGGGGCCAAGTCGCCGTGAGCGGGTCAGGACTGCAGGGGCCAAGTCGCTGTGAGCGGGTCAGGACCGAGGGGCCAAGTCGCTGTGAGCGGGTCAGGACCGAGGGGCCAAGTCGCTGTGAGCGGGTCAGGACCGATGGGCCAAGTTGCTGTGAGCGGGACAGGACTGCAGGGGCAAGTCGCTGTGAGCGGGTCAGGACCGAGGGGCCATGTCGCCGTGAGCGGGTCAGGACTGCAGGGGCAAGTTGCTGTGAGCGGGTCAGGACAGAGGGGCCAAGTCGCTGTGAGCGGGTCAGGACTGCAGGGGCAAGTCGCTGAGAGCGGGTGAGGACTGCAGGGGCAAGTCGCCGTGAGCGGGTCAGGACTGCAGGGGCAAGTCGCTGTGAGCGGGTCAGGACTGCAGGGGCAAGTCGCTGTGAGCGGGTCAGGACTGCAGGGGCCAATTCGCTGTGAGTGGGTCAGGACCGAGGGGCCAAGTCGCTGTGAGGGGGTCAGGACTGCAAGGCAAGTCGCTGTAAGCGGGTCAGGACTGCAGGGGCAAGTCGCCGTGAGCGGGTCAGGACTGCAGGGGCAAGTCGCCGTGAGCGGGTCAGGACTGCAGGGGCCAAGTCGCCGTGAGCGGGTCAGGACTGCAGGGGCCAAGTCGCTGTGAGCGGGTCAGGACCGAGGGGCAAAGTCGCTGAGAGCGGGTCAGGACCGAGGGGCAAAGTCGCTCAGAGCGGGTCAGGACTGCAGGGGCCAAGTCGCTGAGAGCGGGTCAGGACTGCAGGGGCAAGTCGCTGTGAGCGGGTCAGGACCGAGGGG
Source organism: Stegostoma tigrinum (assembly GCF_030684315.1). Taxonomy (NCBI): domain Eukaryota; kingdom Metazoa; phylum Chordata; class Chondrichthyes; order Orectolobiformes; family Stegostomatidae; genus Stegostoma; species Stegostoma tigrinum. The sequence continues at coordinate 63,972 of NW_026728087.1, forward strand.
CCAAGTCGCCATGAGCGGGTCAGGACCGAGGGGCCAAGTCGCCATGAGCGGGTCAGGACTGCAGGGGCAAGTCGCCGTGAGCGGGTCAGGACCGAGGGGCCAAGTCGCCGTGAGCGGGTCAGGACCGAAGGGGAAAAGTCGCTGTGAGAGGGCCAGGGCCGAGGGGCCAAGTCGCTGTGAGCGGGTCAGGACCGAGGGGCAAAGGCGCCGTGAGCGGGTCAGGACAGCAGGGGCAAGTCGCCGTGAGGTGGTCAGGAGTGCAGGGGCAAGTCGCTGTGAGCGGGTCAGGACTGCAGGGGCCAAGTCGCTGTGAGCGGGTCAGGACCGAGGGGGCAAGTCGCTGTGAGCGGGTCAGGACCGAGGGGCCAAGTCGCTGTGAGCGGGTCAGGACCGATGGGCCAAGTTGCTGTGAGCGGGACAGGACTGCAGGGGCAAGTCGCTGTGAGCGGGTCAGGACTGCAGGGGCAAGTCGCTGTGAGCGGGTCAGGACCGAGGGGCCAAGTCGCCGTGAGCGGGTCGGACTGCAGGGGCAAGTCGCTGTGAGCGGGTCAGGACTGCAGGGGCAAGTCGCTGTGAGCGGGTCAGGACTGCAGGGGCCAAGTCGCTGTGAGCGGATCAGGACCGAGGGGCCAAGTCGCTGTGAGTGGGTCAGGACCGAGGGGCCAAGTCGCTGTGAGCGGGTCAGGACTGCAGGGGCAAGTCGCTGTGAGCGGGTCAGGACTGCAAGGGCATGTCGCCGTGAGCGGGTCAGGACTGCAGGGGCAAGTCGCCGTGAGCGGGTCAGGACTGCAGGGGCAAGTCGCTGTGAGCGGGTCAGGACTGCAGGGGCCAAGTCGATGTGAGCGGGTGAGGACCGAAGGGCCAAGTCGCTGAGAGCGGGTCAGGACCGAGGGGCCAAGTCGCTGTGAGCGGGTCAGGACTGCAGGGGCAAGTCGCTGTGAGCGGGTCAGTACCGAGGGGCCAAGTCGCTGCGAGCGGGTCAGGACCGAGGGGCCAAGTCGCCGTGAGCGGGTCAGGACTGCAGGGGCAAGTCGCCGTGAGCGGGTCAGGACTGAGGGGCCAAGTCGCCGTGAGCGAGTCAGGACTGCAGGGGCAAATCGCCGTGAGCGGGTCAGGACCGAGGGGGCAAGTCGCCGTGAGCGGGTCAGGACCGAGGGGCCAAGTCACTGTGAGCTGGTCAGAACCGAGGGGCCAAGTCGCCGTGAGCGGGTCAGAACCGAGGGGCCAAGTCGCTGTGAGCGGGTCAGGACCGAGGGGCCAAGTCGCTGTGAGCGGGTCAGGACCGAGGGGCCAAGGCGCCGTGAGCGGGTCAGGACTGCAGGGGCAAGTCGCCGTGAGCAGGTCAGGACTGCAGAGGCAAGTCGCTGTGAGCGGGTCAGGACTGCAGGGGCCAAGTCGCTGTGAGCGGGTCAGGACCGAGGGGCCAAGTCGCTGTGAGCGGGTCAGGACCGAGGGGCCAAGTCGCTGTGAGCGGGTCAGGACCGATGGGCCAAGTCGCTGTGAGCGGGACAGGACCGAGGGGCCAAGTCGCTATGAGCGGGTCAGGACTGCAGGGGCCAGTCGGTGTGAGCGGGTCAGGACCGAGGGGCCAAGTCGCCGTGAGCGGGTCAGGACTGCAGGGGCAAGTCGCCGTGAGCGGGTCAGGACTGCAGGGGCAAGTCGCTGTGAGCGGGACAGGACTGCAGGGGCCAAGTCGCTGTGAGCGGGTCAGGACCGAGGGGCCAAGTCGCTGTGAGTGGGTCAGGACCGAGGGGCCAAGTCGCTGTGAGCGGGTCAGGACTGCAGGGGCAAGTCGCCGTGAGCGGGTCAGAACTGCAGGGGCAAGTCGCCGTGAGCGGGTCAGAACTGCCGGGGCAAGTCGCCGTGAGCGGGTCAGGACTGCAGGGGCCAAGTCGCCGTGAGCGGGTCAGGACTGCGGGGGCCAAGTCGCCGTGAGCGGGTCAGGACCGAGGGGCCAAGTCGCTGAGAGCGGGTCAGGACCGAGGGGCCAAGTCGCTCAGAGCGGGTCAGGACTGCAGGGGCCAAGTCGCTGAGAGCGGGTCAGGACTGCAGGGGCAAGTCGCTGTGAGCGGGTCAGGACCGAGGGGCCAAGTCGCCATGAGCGGGTCAGGACCGAGGGGCCAAGTCGCCATGAGCGGGTCAGGACTGCAGGGGCAAGTCGCCGTGAGTGGGTCAGGACCAAGGGGCCATGTCGCCGTAAGCGGGTCAGGACCGAGGGGCCAAGTCGCTGTGAGCGGGCCAGGACCGAGGGGCCAAGTCGCTGTGAGCGGGTCAGGACCGAGGGGCCAAGGCGCCGTGAGCGGGTCAGGACTGCAGGGGCAAGTCGCGGTGAGCTGGTCAGGACTGCAGGGGCAAGTCGCTGTGAGCGGGTCAGGACTGCAGGGGCCAAGTCGCTGTGAGCGGGTCAGGACCGAGGGGCCCAGTCGCTGTGAGCGGGTCAGGACTGCAGGGGCAAGTCGCTGTGAGCGGGTCAGGACTGCAGGGGCCAAGTCGATGTGAGCGGGAGAGGACCGAAGGGCCAAGTCGCTGAGAGCGGGTCAGGACCGAGGGGCCAAGTCGCTGTGAGAGGGTCAGGACTGCAGGGGCAATTCGCTGTGAGCGGGTCAGTACCGAGGGGCCTAGTCGCTGCGAGCGGGTCAGGACCGAGGGGCCAAGTCCCTGTGAGCGGGTCAGGACTGCAGGGGCAAGTCGCTGTGAGCGGGTCAGGACTGCAGGGGCCAAGTCGATGTGAGCGGGTGAGGATCGAAGGGCCAAGTCGCTGAGAGCGGGTCAGGACCGAGGGGCCAAGTCGCTGTGAGCGGGTCAGGACTGCAGGGGCAAGTCGCTGTGAGCGGGTCAGTACCGAGGGGCCAAGTCGCTGCGAGCGGGTCAGGACCGAGGGGCCAAGTCGCCGTGAGCGGGTCAGGACTGCAGGGGCAAGTCGCCGTGAGCGGGTCAGGACTGAGGGGCCAAGTCGCCGTGAGCGGGTCAGGACTGCAGGGGCAAATCGCCGTGAGCGGGTCAGGACCGAGGGGGCAAGTCGCCGTGAGCGGGTCAGGACTGAGGGGCCAAGTCACCGTGAGCCGGTCAGGACCGAGGGGCCAAGGCGCCGTGAGTGGGTCAGTACCGAGGGGCCAAGTCGCTGTGAGCGGGTCAGGACCGAGGGGCCAAGTCGCTGTGAGCGGGTCAGGACCGAGGGGCCAAGGCGCCGTGAGCGGGTCAGGACTGCAGGGGCAAGTCGCCGTGAGCGGGTCAGGACTGCAGGGGCAAGTCGCTGTGAGCGGGTCAGGACTGCAGGGGCCAAGTCGCTGTGAGCGGGTCAGGACTGCAGGGGCAAGTCGCCGTGAGCGGGTCAGGACTGCAGGGGCCAAGTCGCCGTGAGCGGGTCAGGACTGCAGGGGCCAAGTCGCTGTGAGCGGGTCAGAACCGAGGGGCCAAGTCGCTGTGAGCGGGTCAGGACCGAGGGGCCAAGTCGCTGTGAGCGGGTCAGGACCGATGGGCCAAGTTGCTGTGAGCGGGACAGGACTGCAGGGGCAAGTCGCTGTGAGCGGGTCAGGACCGAGTGGCCATGTCGCCGTGAGCGGGTCAGGACTGCAGGGGCAAGTTGCTGTGAGCGGGTCAGGACAGAGGGGCCAAGTCGCTGTGAGCGGGTCAGGACTGCAGGGGCAAGTCGCTGAGAGCGGGTCAGGACTGCAGGGGCAAGTCGCCGTGAGCGGGTCAGGACTGCAGGGGCAAGTCGCTGTGAGCGGGTCAGGACTGCAGGGGCAAGTCGCTGTGAGCGGGTCAGGACTGCAGGGGCCAAGTCGCTGTGAGTGGGTAAGGACCGAGGGGCCAAGTCGCTGAGAGGGGGTCAGGACTGCAGGGGCAAGTCGCTGTAAGCGGGTCAGGACTGCAGGGGCAAGTCGACGTGAGCGGGTCAGGACTGCAGGGGGAAGTCGCCGTGAGCGGGTCAGGACTGCAGGGGCCAAGTCGCCGTGAGCGGGTCAGGACTGCAGGGGCCAAGTCGCCGTGGGCGGGTCAGGACTGCAGGGGCCAAGTCGCTGTGAGCGGGTCAGGACCGAGGGGCAAAGTCGCTGAGAGCGGGTCAGGACCGAGGGGCCAAGTCGCTCAGAGCGGGTCAGGACTGCAGGGGCCAAGTCGCTGAGAGCGGGTCAGGACTGCAGGGGCAAGTCGCTGTGAGCGGGTCAGGACCGAGGGGCCAAGTCGCCATGAGCAGGTCAGGACCGAGGGGCCAAGTCGCCATGAGCGGGTCAGGACTGCAGGGGCAAGTCGCCGTGAGCGGGTCTGGACCGAGGGGCCAAGTCGCCGTGAGCGGGTCAGGACCGAAGGGGAAAAGTCGCTGTGAGCGGGCCAGGACCGAGGGGCCAAGTCGCTGTGAGCGGGTCAGGACCGAGGGGCAAAGGCGCCGTGAGCGGGTCAGGGCTGCAGGGGCAAGTCGCCGTGAGGTGGTCAGGAGTGCAGGGGCAAGTCGCTGTGAGCGGGTCAGGACTGCAGGGGCCAAGTCGCTGTGAGCGGGTCAGGACCGAGGGGCCAAGTCGCTGTGAGCGGGTCAGGACCGAGGGGCCAAGTCGCTGTGAGCGGGTCAGGACCGATAGGCCAAGTTGCTGTGAGCGGGACAGGACTGCAGGGGCAAGTCGCTGTGAGCGGGTCAGGACTGCAGGGGCAAGTCGCTGTGAGCGGGTCAGGACCGAGGGGCCAAGTCGCCGTGAGCGGGTCAGGACTGCAGGGGCAAGTCGCTGTGAGTGGGTCAGGACTGCAGGGGCAAGTCGCTGTGAGCGGGTCAGGACTGCAGGGGCAAAGTCGCTGTGAGCGGATCAGGACCGAGGGGCCAAGTCGCTGTGAGTGGGTCAGGACCGAGGGGCCAAGTCGCTGTGAGCGGGTCAGGACTACAGGGGCAAGTCGCTGTGAGCGGGTCAGGACTGCAGGGGCCAAGTCGATGTGAGCGGGTGAGGACCGAAGGGCCAAGTCGCTGAGAGCGGGTCAGGACCGAGGGGCCAAGTCGCTGTGAGCGGGTCAGGACTGCAGGGGCAAGTCGCTGTGAGCGGGTCAGTACCGAGGGGCCAAGTCGCTGCGAGCGGGTCAGGACCGAGGGGCCAAGTCGCCGTGAGCGGGTCAGGACTGCAGGGGCAAGTCGCCGTGAGCGGGTCAGGACTGAGGGGCCAAGTCGCCGTGAGCGGGTCAGGACTGCAGGGGCAAATCGCCGTGAGCGGGTCAGGACCGAGGGGGCAAGTCGCCGTGAGCGGGTCAGAACCGAGGGGCCAAGTCACTGTGAGCCGGTCAGGACCGAGGGGCCAAGTCGCCGTGAGCGGGTCAGAACCGAGGGGCCAAGTCGCTGTGAGCGGGTCAGGACCGAGGGGCCAAGTCGCTGTGAGCGGGTCAGGACTGCAGGGGCCAAGGCGCCGTGAGCGGGTCAGGACTGCAGGGGCAAGTCGCCGTGAGCGGGTCAGGACTGCAGAGGCAAGTCGCTGTGAGCGGGTCAGGACTGCAGGGGCCAAGTCGCTGTGAGCGGGTCAGGACCGAGGGGCCAAGTCGCTGTGAGCGGGTCAGGACCGAGGGGCCAAGTCGCTGTGAGCGGGTCAGGACCGATGGGCCAAGTCGCTGTGAGCGGGACAGGACCGAGGGGCCAAGTCGCTATGAGCGGGTAAGGACTGCAGGGGCCAGTCGCTGTGAGCGGGTCAGGACCGAGGGGCCAAGTCGCCGTGAGCGGGTCAGGACTGCAGGGGCAAGTCGCCGTGAGCGGGTCAGGACTGCAGGGGCAAGTCGCTGTGAGCGGGACAGGACTGCAGGGGCCAAGTCGCTGTGAGCGGGTCAGGACCGAGGGGCCAAGTCGCTGTGAGTGGGTCAGGACCGAGGGGCCAAGTCGCTGTGAGCGGGTCAGGACTGCAGGGGCAAGTCGCCGTGAGCGGGTCAGGACTGCAGGGGCAAGTCGCCGTGAGCGGGTCAGAACTGCCGGGGCAAGTCGCCGTGAGCGGGTCAGGACTGCGGGGGCCAAGTCGCCGTGAGCGGGTCAGGACCGAGGGGCCAAGTCGCTGAGAGCGGGTCAGGACCGAGGGGCCAAGTCGCTCAGAGCGGGTCAGGACTGCAGGGGCCAAGTCGCTGAGAGCGGGTCAGGACTGCAGGGGCAAGTCGCTGTGAGCGGGTCAGGACCGAGGGGCCAAGTCGCCATGAGCAGGTCAGGACCGAGGGGCCAAGTCGCCATGAGCGGGTCAGGACTGCAGGGGCAAATCGCCGTGAGTGGGTCAGGACCAAGGGGCCATGTCGCCGTAAGCGGGTCAGGACTGCAGGGGCAAGTCGCTGTGAGCGGGTCAGGACTGCAGGGGCCAAGTCGCCGTGAGCGGGTCAGGACTGCAGGGGCCAAGTCGCTGTGAGCGGGTCAGGACCGAGGGGCAAAGTCGCTGAGAGCGGGTCAGGACCGAGGGGCCAAGTCGCTCAGAGCGGGTCAGGACTGCAGGGGCCAAGTCGCTGAGAGCGGGCCAGGACTGCAGGGGCAAGTCGCTGTGAGCGGGTCAGGACCGAGGGGCCAAGTCGCCATGAGCGGGTCAGGACCGAGGGGCCAAGTCGCCATGAGCGGGTCAGGACTGCAGGGGCAAGTCGCCGTGAGCGGGTCAGGACTGCAGGGGCCAAGTCGCCGTGAGCGGGTCAGGATCGAAGGGGAAAAGTCGCCGTGAGCGGGTCAGGACCGAGGGGCCAAGTCACCGTGAGCCGGTCAGGACCGAGGGGCCAAGTCGCTGTGAGCGGGTCAGGACTGCAGGGGCAAGTCGCTGTGAGCGGGTCAGGACTGCAAGGGCAAGTCGCCGTGAGCGGGTCAGGACTGCAGGGGCAAGTCGCCGTGAGCGGGTCAGGACTGCAGGGGCAAGTCGCTGTGAGCGGGTCAGGACTGCAGGGGCCAAGTCGCTGTGAGCGGGCCAGGACCGAGGGGCCAAGTCGCTGTGAGCGGGTCAGGACCGAGGGGCCAAGGCGCCGTGAGCGGGTCAGGAATGTAGCGGCAAGTCGCCGTGAGGTGGTCAGGAGTGCAGGGGCAAGTCGCTGTGAGCGGGTCAGGACTGCAGGGGCCAAGTCGCTGTGAGCGGGTCAGGACCGAGGGGCCAAGTCGCTGTGAGCGGGTCAGGACCGAGGGGCCAAGTCGCTGTGAGCGGGTCAGGACCGATGGGCCAAGTCGCTGTGAGCGGGACAGGACTGCAGGGGCAAGTCGCTGTGAGCGGGTCAGGACTGCAGGGGCAAGTCGCTGTGAGCGGGTCAGGACCGAGGGGCCAAGTCGCCGTGAGCGGGTCAGGACTGCAGGGGCAAGTCGCTGTGAGCGGGTCAGGACTGCAGGGGCAAGTCGCTGTGAGCGGGTCAGGACTGCAGGGGCCAAGTCGCTGTGAGCGGATCAGGAACGAGGGGCCAAGTCGCTGTGAGTGGGTCAAGACCGAGGGGCCAAGTCGCTGTGAGCGGGTCAGGACTGCAGGGGCAAGTCGCTGTGAGCGGGTCAGGACTGCAAGGGCAAGTCGCCGTGAGCGGGTCAGGACTGCAGGGGCAAGTCGCCGTGAGCGGGTCAGGACTGCAGGGGCAAGTCGCTGTGAGCGGGTCAGGACTGCAGGGGCCAAGTCGATGTGAGCGGGTGAGGACCGAAGGGCCAAGTCGCTGAGAGCGGGTCAGGACCGAGGGGCCAAGTCGCTGTGAGCGGGTCAGGACTGCAGGGGCAAGTCGCTGTGAGCGGGTCAGTACCGAGGGGCCAAGTCGCTGCGAGCGGGTCAGGACCGAGGGGCCAAGTCGCCGTGAGCGGGTCAGGACTGCAGGGGCAAGTCGCCGTGAGCGGGTCAGGACTGAGGGGCCAAGTCGCCGTGAGCGGGTCAGGACTGCAGGGGCAAATCGCCGTGAGCGGGTCAGGACCGAGGGGGCAAGTCGCCGTGAGCGGGTCAGGACCGAGGGGCCAAGTCACTGTGAGCCGGTCAGGACCGAGGGGCCAAGTCGCCGTGAGCGGGTCAGGACCGAGGGGCCAAGTCGCTGTGAGCGGGTCAGGACCGAGGGGCCAAGTCGCTGTGAGCGGGTCAGGACCGAGGGGCCAAGGCGTCGTGAGCGGGTCAGGACTGCAGGGGCAAGTCGCCGTGAGCGGGTCAGGACTGCAGGGGCAAGTCGCTGTGAGCGGGTCAGGACTGCAGGGGCCAAGTCGCTGTGAGCGGGTCAGGACCGAGGGGCCAATTCGCTGTGAGCGGGTCAGGACCGATGGGCCAAGTCGCTGTGAGCGGGACAGGACCGAGGGGCCAAGTCGCTATGAGCGGGTCAGGACTGCAGGGGCCAGTCGCTGTGAGCGGGTCAGGACCGAGGGGCCAAGTCGCCGTGAGCGGGTCAGGACTGCAGGGGCAAGTCGCCGTGAGCGGGTCAGGACTGCAGGGGCAAGTCGCTGTGAGCGGGACAGGACTGCAGGGGCCAAGTCGCTGTGAGGGGGTCAGGACCGAGGGGCCAAGTCGCTGTGAGTGGGTCAGGACCGAGGGGCCAAGTCGCTGTGAGCGGGTCAGGACTGCAGGGGCAAGTCGCCGTGAGCGGGTCAGGACTGCAGGGGCAAGTCGCCGTGAGCGGGTCAGAACTGCCGGGGCAAGTCGCCGTGAGCGGGTCAGGACTGCAGGGGCCAAGTCGCCGTGAGCGGGTCAGGACTGCAGGGGCCAAGTCGCCGTGATCGGGTCAGGACCGAGGGGCCAAGTCGCTGAGAGCGGGTCAGGACCGAGGGGCCAAGTCGCTCAGAGCGGGTCAGGACTGCAGGGGCCAAGTCGCTGTGAGCGGGTCAGGACTGCAGGGGCAAGTCGCTGTGAGCGGGTCAGGACCGAGGGGCCAAGTCGCCATGAGCGGGTCAGGACTGAGGGGCCAAGTCGCCATGAGCGGGTCAGGACTGCAGGGGCAAGTCGCCGTGAGCGGGTCAGGACCAAGGGGCCATGTCGCCGTAAGCGGGTCAGGACCGAGGGGCCAAGTCGCTGTGAGCGGGCCAGGACCGAGGGGCCAAGTCGCTGTGAGCGGGTCAGGACCGAGGGGCCAAGGCGCCGTGAGCGGGTCAGGACTGCAGGGGCAAGTCGCCGTGAGCTGGTCAGGACTGCAGGGGCAAGTAGCTGTGAGCGGGTCAGGACTGCAGGGGCCAAGTCGCTGTGAGCGGGTCCGGGCCGAGGGGCACAGTCGCTGTGAGCGGGTCAGGACTGCAGGGGCAAGACGCTGTGAGCGGGTCAGGACTGCAGGGGCCAAGTCGATGTGAGCGGCAGAGGACCGAAGGGCCAAGTCGCTGAGAGCGGGTCAGGACCGAGGGGCCAAGTCGCTGTGAGCGGGTCAGGACTGCAGGGGCAATTCGCTGTGAGCGGGTCAGTACCGAGGGGCCTAGTCGCTGCGAGCGGGTCAGGACCGATGGGCCAAGTCGCCGTGAGCGGGTCAGGACTGCAGGGGCAAGTCGCCGTGAGCGGGTAAGGACTGAGGGGCCAAGTCGCTGTGAGCGGGTAAGGACTGCAGGGGCAAGTCGCCGTGAGCGGGTCAGGACCGAGGGGGAAGTCACCGTGAGCGGGTCAGGACCGAGGGGCCAAGTCGCTGTGAGCCGGTCAGGACCGAGGGGCCAAGTAGCCGTAAGCGGGTCAGGACCGAGGGGCCAAGTCGCCGTGAGCGGGTCAGGACTGCAGGGGCAAGTCGCCGTGAGCGGGTCAGGACCGAGGGGCCAAGTCGCCGTGAGCGGGTCAGGACCGAGGGGCAAAGTCGCTGTGAGCGGGTCAGGACCGAGGGGCGAAGGCGCCGTGAGCGGGTCAGGACTGCAGGGGCATGTCGCCGTGAGCGGGTCAGGACAGCAGGGGCAAGTCGCTGTGAGCGGGTCAGGACTGCAGGGGCAGGTCGCTGTGAGCGGGTCAGGAATGTAGGGGCCAAGTCGCTGTGAGGGGGTCAGGACCGAGGGGCCATGTCGCTGTGAGTGGGTCAGGACCGAGGGGCCAAGTCGCTGTGAGCGGGTCAGGACTGCAGGGGCAAGTCGCCGTGAGCGGGTCAGGACTGGAGGGGCAAGTCGCCGTGAGCTGGTCAGGACTGCAGGGGCAAGTCGCTGTGAGCGGGTCAGGACTGCAGGGGCCAAGTCGCTGTGAGCGGGTCAGGACCGAGGGGCCCAGTCGCTGTGAGCGGGTCAGGACTGCAGGGGCAAGTCGCCGTGAGCGGGTCAGGACCGAGGGGCCAAGTCGCCGTGAGCGGGTCAGGACCGAGGGGCAAAGTCGCTGTGAGCGGGTCAGGACCGAGGGGCGAAGGCGCCGTGAGAGGGTCAGGACTGCAGGGGCATGTCGCCGTGAGCGGGTCAGGACAGCAGGGGCAAGTCGCTGTGAGCGGGTCAGGACTGCAGGGGCCAAGTCGCTGTGAGCGGGTCAGTACCGAGGGGCCAAGTCGCTGTGAGCGGGTCAGGACCGAGGGGCCAAGTCGCTGTGAGCGGGTCAGGACCGATGGACCAAGTCGCTGTGAGCGGGAAAGGACCGAGGGGCCAAGTCGCTGTGAGCGGGTCAGGACTGCAGGGGCCAGTCGCTGTGAGCGGGTCAGGACCGAGGGGCCAAGTCGCCGTGAGCGGGTCAGGACTGCAGGGGCAAGTCGCCGTGAGCGGGTGAGGACTGCAGGGGCAAGTCGCTGTGAGCGGGTCAGGACTGCAGGGGCCAAGTCGCTGTGAGCGGGTCAGGACCGAGGGGCCAAGTCGCTGTGAGTGGGTCAGGACCGAGGGGCCAAGTCGCTGTGAGCGGGTCAGGACAGCAGGGGCAAGTCGCTGTGAGCGGGTCAGGACTGCAGGGGCAGGTCGCTGTGAGCGGGTCAGGACCGAGGGGCCAAGTCGCCATGAGCGGGTCAGGACCGAGGGGCCAAGTCGCCATGAGCGGGTCAGGACTGCTGGGGCAAGTCGCCGTGAGTGGGTCAGGACCGAGGGGCCATGTCGCCGTGAGTGGGTCAGGACCGAGGGGCCAAGTCGCTGGGAGCGGGCCAGGACCGAGGGGCCAAGTCGCTGTTGGCGGGTCAGGACCGAGGGGCCAAGGCGCCGTGAGCGGGTCAGGACTGCAGGGGCAAGTCGCCGTGAGCTGGTCAGGACTGCAGGGGCAAGTCGCTGTGAGCGGGTCAGGAATGCAGGGGCCAAGTCGCTGTGAGCGGGTCAGGACCGAGCGGCCAAGTCGCTGTGAGCGGGTCAGGACCGAGGGGCCAAGTCGCTGTGAGCGGGTCAGGACTGCAGGGGTAAGTCGCTGTGAGCGGGTCAGGCCTGCAAGGGCAAGTCGCCGTGAGCGGGTCAGGACTTCAGGGGCAAGTCGCCGTGAGCGGGTCAGGACTGCAGGGGCAAGTCGCTGTGAGCGGGTCAGGACTGCAGGGGCCAAGTCGCTGTGAGCGGGTGAGGACCGAAGGGCCAAGTCGCTGAGAGCGGGTCAGGACCGAGGTGCAAAGTCGCTGTGAGCGGGTCAGGACTGCAGGGGCAAGTCGCTGAGAGCCGTTCAGGACCGAGGTGCAAAGTCGCTGTGAGCGGGTCAGGACTGCAGGGGCAAGTCGCTGTGAGCGGGTCAGGACCGAGGGGCCAAGTCGCCATGAGCGGGTCAGGACCGAGGGGCCAAGTCGCCATGAGCGGGTCAGGACTGCAGGGGCAAGTCGCCGTGAGCGGGTCAGGACCGAGGGGCCAAGTCGCCGTGAGCGGGTCAGGACCGAAGGGGAAAAGTCGCTGTGAGAGGGCCAGGACCGAGGGGCCAAGTCGCTGTGAGCGGGTCAGGACCGAGGGGCAAAGGCGCCGTGAGCGGGTCAGGACAGCAGGGGCAAGTCGCCGTGAGGTGGTCAGGAGTGCAGGGGCAAGTCGCTGTGAGCGGGTCAGGACTGCAGGGGCCAAGTCGCTGTGAGCGGGTCAGGACCGAGGGGGTAAGTCGCTGTGAGCGGGTCAGGACCGAGGGGCCAAGTCGCTGTGAGCGGGTCAGGACCGATGGGCCAAGTTGCTGTGAGCGGGACAGGACTGCAGGGGCAAGTCGCTGTGAGCGGGTCAGGACTGCAGGGGCAAGTCGCTGTGAGCGGGTCAGGACCGAGGGGCCAAGTCGCCGTGAGCGGGTCAGGACTGCAGGGGCAAGTCGCTGTGAGCGGGTCAGGACTGCAGGGGCAAGTCGCTGTGAGCGGGTCAGGACTGCAGGGGCCAAGTCGCTGTGAGCGGATCAGGACCGAGGGGCCAAGTCGCTGTGAGTGGGTCAGGACCGAGGGGCCAAGTCGCTGTGAGCGGGTCAGGACTGCAGGGGCAAGTCGCTGTGAGCGGGTCAGGACTGCAAGGGCATGTCGCCGTGAGCGGGTCAGGACTGCAGGGGCAAGTCGCCGTGAGCGGGTCAGGACTGCAGGGGCAAGTCGCTGTGAGCGGGTCAGGACTGCAGGGGCCAAGTCGATGTGAGCGGGTGAGGACCGAAGGGCCAAGTCGCTGAGAGCGGGTCAGGACCGAGGGGCCAAGTCGCTGTGAGCGGGTCAGGACTGCAGGGCCAAGTCGCTGCGAGCGGGTCAGGACCGAGGGGCCAAGTCGCCGTGAGCGGGTCAGGACTGCAGGGGCAAATCGCCGTGAGCGGGTCAGGACCGAGGGGGCAAGTCGCCGTGAGCGGGTCAGGACCGAGGGGCCAAGTCACCGTGAGCCGGTCAGGACCGAGGGGCCAAGGCGCCGTGAGCGGGTCAGTACCGAGGGGCCAAGTCGCTGTGAGCGGGTCAGGACCGAGGGGCCAAGTCGCTGTGAGCGGGTCAGGACCGAGGGGCCAAGGCGCCGTGAGCGGGTCAGGACTGCAGGGGCAAGTCGCCGTGAGCGGGTCAGGACTGCAGGGGCAAGTCGCTGTGAGCGGGTCAGGACTGCAGGGGCCAAGTCGCTGTGAGCGGGTCAGGACTGCAGGGGCAAGTCGCCGTGAGCGGGTCAGGACTGCAGGGGCCAAGTCGCCGTGAGCGGGTCAGGACTGCAGGGGCCAAGTCGCTGTGAGCGGGTCAGAACCGAGGGGCCAAGTCGCTGTGAGCGGGTCAGGACCGAGGGGCCAAGTCGCTGTGAGCGGGTCAGGACCGATGGGCCAAGTTGCTGTGAGCGGGACAGGACTGCAGGGGCAAGTCGCTGTGAGCGGGTCAGGACCGAGGGGCCATGTCGCCGTGAGCGGGTCAGGACTGCAGGGGCAAGTTGCTGTGAGCGGGTCAGGACAGAGGGGCCAAGTCGCTGTGAGCGGGTCAGGACTGCAGGGGCAAGTCGCTGAGAGCGGGTCAGGACTGCAGGGGCAAGTCGCCGTGAGCGGGTCAGGACTGCAGGGGCAAGTCGCTGTGAGCGGGTCAGGACTGCAGGGGCAAGTCGCTGTGAGCGGGTCAGGACTGCAGGGGCCAAGTCGCTGTGAGTGGGTAAGGACCGAGGGGCCAAGTCGCTGAGAGGGGGTCAGGACTGCAGGGGCAAGTCGCTGTAAGCGGGTCAGGACTGCAGGGGCAAGTCGACGTGAGCGGGTCAGGACTGCAGGGGGAAGTCGCCGTGAGCGGGTCAGGACTGCAGGGGCCAAGTCGCCGTGGGCGGGTCAGGACTGCAGGGGCCAAGTCGCTGTGAGAGGGTCAGGACCGAGGGGCAAAGTCGCTGAGAGCGGGTCAGGACCGAGGGGCCAAGTCGCTCAGAGCGGGTCAGGACTGCAGGGGCCAAGTCGCTGAGAGCGGGTCAGGACTGCAGGGGCAAGTCGCTGTGAGCGGGTCAGGACCGAGGGGCCAAGTCGCCATGAGCGGGTCAGGACCGAGGGGCCAAGTCGCCATGAGCGGGTCAGGACTGCAGGGGCAAGTCGCCGTGAGCGGGTCAGGACCGAGGGGCGAAGTCGCCGTGAGCGGGTCAGGACCGAAGGGGAAAAGTCGCTGTGAGCGGGCCAGGACCGAGGGGCCAAGTCGCTGTGAGCGGGTCAGGACCGAGGGGCAAAGGCGCCGTGAGCGGGTCAGGGCTGCAGGGGCAAGTCGCCGTGAGGTGGTCAGGAGTGCAGGGGCAAGTCGCTGTGAGCGGGTCAGGACTGCAGGGGCCAAGTCGCTGTGAGCGGGTCAGGACTGCAGGGGCCAAGTCGCTGTGAGCGGGTCAGGACCGAGGGGCCAAGTCGCTGTGAGCGGGTCAGGACCGAGGGGCCAAGTCGCTGTGAGCGGGTCAGGACCGATAGGCCAAGTTGCTGTGAGCGGGACAGGACTGCAGGGGCAAGTCGCTGTGAGCGGGTCAGGACTGCAGGGGCAAGTCGCTGTGAGCGGGTCAGGACCGAGGGGCCAAGTCGCCGTGAGCGGGTCAGGACTGCAGGGGCAAGTCGCTGTGAGTGGGTCAGGACTGCAGGGGCAAGTCGCTGTGAGCGGGTCAGGACTGCAGGGGCCAAGTCGCTGTGAGCGGATCAGGACCGAGGGGCCAAGTCGCTGTGAGTGGGTCAGGACCGAGGGGCCAAGTCGCTGTGAGCGGGTCAGGACTGCAGGGGCAAGTCGCGGTGAGCGGGTCAGGACTGCAAGGGCAAGTCGCCGTGAGCGGGTCAGGACTGCAGGGGCAAGTCGCCGTGAGCGGGTCAGGACTGCAGTGGCAAGTCGCTGTGAGCGGGTCAGGACTGCAGGGGCCAAGTCGATGTGAGCGGGTGAGGACCGAAGGGCCAAGTCGCTGAGAGCGGGTCAGGACCGAGGGGCCAAGTCGCTGTGAGCGGGTCAGGACTGCAGGGGCAAGTCGCTGTGAGCGGGTCAGTACCGAGGGGCCAAGTCGCTGCGAGCGGGTCAGGACCGAGGGGCCAAGTCGCCGTGAGCGGGTCAGGACTGCAGGGGCAAGTCGCCGTGAGCGGGTCAGGACTGAGGGGCCAAGTCGCCGTGAGCGGGTCAGGACTGCAGGGGCAAATCGCCGTGAGCGGGTCAGGACCGAGGGGGCAAGTCGCCGTGAGCGGGTCAGGACCGAGGGGCCAAGTCACTGTGAGCCGGTCAGGACCGAGGGGCCAAGTCGCCGTGAGCGGGTCAGAACCGAGGGGCCAAGTCGCTGTGAGCGGGTCAGGACCGAGGGGCCAAGTCGCTGTGAGCGGGTCAGGACTGCAGGGGCCAAGGCGCCGTGAGCGGGTCAGGACTGCAGGGGCAAGTCGCCGTGAGCGGGTCAGGACTGCAGAGGCAAGTCGCTGTGAGCGGGTCAGGACTGCAGGGGCCAAGTCGCTGTGAGCGGGTCAGGACCGAGGGGCCAAGTCGCTGTGAGCGGGTCAGGACCGAGGGGCCAAGTCGCTGTGAGCGGGTCAGGACCGATGGGCCAAGTCGCTGTGAGCGGGACAGGACCGAGGGGCCAAGTCGCTATGAGCGGGTAAGGACTGCAGGGGCCAGTCGCTGTGAGCGGGTCAGGACCGAGGGGCCAAGTCGCCGTGAGCGGGTCAGGACTGCAGGGGCAAGTCGCCGTGAGCGGTTCAGGACTGCAGGGGCAAGTCGCTGTGAGCGGGACAGGACTGCAGGGGCCAAGTCGCTGTGAGCGGGTCAGGACCGAGGGGCCAAGTCGCTGTGAGTGGGTCAGGACCGAGGGGCCAAGTCGCTGTGAGCGGGTCAGGATTGCAGGGGCAAGTCGCCGTGAGCGGGTCAGGACTGCAGGGGCAAGTCGCCGTGAGCGGGTCAGAACTGCCGGGGCAAGTCGCCGTGAGCGGGTCAGGACTGCGGGGGCCAAGTCGCCGTGAGCGGGTCAGGACCGAGGGGCCAAGTCGCTGAGAGCGGGTCAGGACCGAGGGGCCAAGTCGCTCAGAGCGGGTCAGGACTGCAGGGGCCAAGTCGCTGAGAGCGGGTCAGGACTGCAGGGGCAAGTCGCTGTGAGCGGGTCAGGACCGAGGGGCCAAGTCGCCATGAGCGGGTCAGGACCGAGGGGCCAAGTCGCCATGAGCGGGTCAGGACTGCAGGGGCAAATCGCCGTGAGTGGGTCAGGACCAAGGGGCCATGTCGCCGTAAGCGGGTCAGGACTGCAGGGGCAAGTCGCTGTGAGCGGGTCAGGACTGCAGGGGCCAAGTCGCCGTGAGCGGGTCAGGACTGCAGGGGCCAAGTCGCTGTGAGCGGGTCAGGACCGAGGGGCAAAGTCGCTGAGAGCGGGTCAGGACCGAGGGGCCAAGTCGCTCAGAGCGGGTCAGGACTGCAGGGGCCAAGTCGCTGAGAGCGGGCCAGGACTGCAGGGGCAAGTCGCTGTGAGCGGGTCAGGACCGAGGGGCCAAGTCGCCATGAGCGGGTCAGGACCGAGGGGCCAAGTCGCCATGAGCGGGTCAGGACTGCAGGGGCAAGTCGCCGTGAGCGGGTCAGGACTGCAGGGGCCAAGTCGCCGTGAGCGGGTCAGGATCGAAGGGGAAAAGTCGCTGTGAGCGGGCCAGGACCGAGGGGCCAAGTCGCTGTGAGCGGGTCAGGACCGAGGGGCCAAGGCGCCGTGAGCGGGTCAGGACTGTAGCGGCAAGTCGCCGTGAGGTGGTCAGGAGTGCAGGGGCAAGTCGCTGTGAGCGGGTCAGGACTGCAGGGGCCAAGTCGCTGTGAGCGGGTCAGGACCGAGGGGCCAAGTCGCTGTGAGCGGGTCAGGACCGAGGGGCCAAGTCGCTGTGAGCGGGTCAGGACCGATGGGCCAAGTCGCTGTGAGCGGGACAGGACTGCAGGGGCAAGTCGCTGTGAGCGGGTCAGGACTGCAGGGGCAAGTCGCTGTGAGCGGGTCAGGACCGAGGGGCCAAGTCGCCGTGAGCGGGTCAGGACTGCAGGGGCAAGTCGCTGTGAGCGGGTCAGGACTGCAGGGGCAAGTCGCTGTGAGCGGGTCAGGACTGCAGGGGCCAAGTCGCTGTGAGCGGATCAGGAACGAGGGGCCAAGTCGCTGTGAGTGGGTCAAGACCGAGGGGCCAAGTCGCTGTGAGCGGGTCAGGACTGCAGGGGCAAGTCGCTGTGAGCGGGTCAGGACTGCAAGGGAAAGTCGCCGTGAGCGGGTCAGGACTGCAGGGGCAAGTCGCCGTGAGCGGGTCAGGACTGCAGGGGCAAGTCGCTGTGAGCGGGTCAGGACTGCAGGGGCCAAGTCGATGTGAGCGGGTGAGGACCGAAGGGCCAAGTCGCTGAGAGCGGGTCAGGACCGAGGGGCCAAGTCGCTGTGAGCGGGTCAGGACTGCAGGGGCAAGTCGCTGTGAGCGGGTCAGTACCGAGGGTCCAAGTCGCTGCGAGCGGGTCAGGACCGAGGGGCCAAGTCGCCGTGAGCGGGTCAGGACTGCAGGGGCAAGTCGCCGTGAGCGGGTCAGGACTGAGGGGCCAAGTCGCCGTGAGCGGGTCAGGACTGCAGGGGCAAATCGCCGTGAGCGGGTCAGGACCGAGGGGGCAAGTCGCCGTGAGCGGGTCAGGACCGAGGGGCCAAGTCACTGTGAGCCGGTCAGGACCGAGGGGCCAAGTCGCCGTGAGCGGGTCAGGACCGAGGGGCCAAGTCGCTGTGAGCGGGTCAGGACCGAGGGGCCAAGTCGCTGTGAGCGGGTCAGGACCGAGGGGCCAAGGCGTCGTGAGCGGGTCAGGACTGCAGGGGCAAGTCGCCGTGAGCGGGTCAGGACTGCAGGGGCAAGTCGCTGTGAGCGGGTCAGGACTGCAGGGGCCAAGTCGCTGTGAGCGGGTCAGGACCGAGGGGCCAATTCGCTGTGAGCGGGTCAGGACCGATGGGCCAAGTCGCTGTGAGCGGGACAGGACCGAGGGGCCAAGTCGCTATGAGCGGGTCAGGACTGCAGGGGCCAGTGGCTGTGAGCGGGTCAGGACCGAGGGGCCAAGTCGCCGTGAGCGGGTCAGGACTGCAGGGGCAAGTCGCCGTGAGCGGGTCAGGACTGCAGGGGCAAGTCGCTGTGAGCGGGACAGGACTGCAGGGGCCAAGTCGCTGTGAGGGGGTCAGGACCGAGGGGCCAAGTCGCTGTGAGTGGGTCAGGACCGAGGGGCCAAGTCGCTGTGAGCGGGTCAGGACTGCAGGGGCAAGTCGCCGTGAGCGGGTCAGGACTGCAGGGGCAAGTCGCCGTGAGCGGGTCAGAACTGCCGGGGCAAGTCGCCGTGAGCGGGTCAGGACTGCAGGGGCCAAGTCGCCGTGAGCGGGTCAGGACTGCAGGGTCCAAGTCGCCGTGAGCGGGTCAGGACCGAGGGGCCAAGTCGCTGAGAGCGGGTCAGGAACGAGGGGCCAAGTCGCTCAGAGCGGGTCAGGACTGCAGGGGCCAAGTCGCTGAGAGCGGGTCAGGACTGCAGGGGCAAGTCGCTGTGAGCGGGTCAGGACCGAGGGGCCAAGTCGCCATGAGCGGGTCAGGACCGAGGGGCCAAGTCGCCATGAGCGGGTCAGGACTGCAGGGGCAAGTCGCCGTGAGCGGGTCAGGACCAAGGGGCCATGTCGCCGTAAGCGGGTCAGGACCGAGGGGCCAAGTCGCTGTGAGCGGGCCAGGACCGAGGGGCCAAGTCGCTGTGAGCGGGTCAGGACCGAGGGGCCAAGGCGCCGTGAGCGGGTCAGGACTGCAGGGGCAAGTCGCCGTGAGCTGGTCAGGACTGCAGGGGCAAGTAGCTGTGAGCGGGTCAGGACTGCAGGGGCCAAGTCGCTGTGAGCGGGTCCGGGCCGAGGGGCACAGTCGCTGTGAGCGGGTCAGGACTGCAGGGGCAAGACGCTGTGAGCGGGTCAGGACTGCAGGGGCCAAGTCGATGTGAGCGGCAGAGGACCGAAGGGCCAAGTCGCTGAGAGCGGGTCAGGACCGAGGGGCCAAGTCGCTGTGAGCGGGTCAGGACTGCAGGGGCAATTCGCTGTGAGCGGGTCAGTACCGAGGGGCCTAGTCGCTGCGAGCGGGTCAGGACCGAGGGGCCAAGTCGCCGTGAGCGGGTCAGGACTGCAGGGGCAAGTCGCCGTGAGCGGGTAAGGACTGAGGGGCCAAGTCGCTGTGAGCGGGTAAGGACTGCAGGGGCAAGTCGCCGTGAGCGGGTCAGGACCGAGGGGGAAGTCACCGTGAGCGGGTCAGGACCGAGGGGCCAAGTCGCTGTGAGCCGGTCAGGACCGAGGGGCCAAGTAGCCGTAAGCGGGTCAGGACCGAGGGGCCAAGTCGCCGTGAGCGGGTCAGGACTGCAGGGGCAAGTCGCCGTGAGCGGGTCAGGACCGAGGGGCCAAGTCGCCGTGAGCGGGTCAGGACCGAGGGGCAAAGTCGCTGTGAGCGGGTCAGGACCGAGGGGCGAAGGCGCCGTGAGCGGGTCAGGACTGCAGGGGCATGTCGCCGTGAGCGGGTCAGGACAGCAGGGGCAAGTCGCTGTGAGCGGGTCAGGACTGCAGGGGCAGGTCGCTGTGAGCGGGTCAGGAATGTAGGGGCCAAGTCGCTGTGAGGGGGTCAGGACCGAGGGGCCATGTCGCTGTGAGTGGGTCAGGACCGAGGGGCCAAGTCGCTGTGAGCGGGTCAGGACTGCAGGGGCAAGTCGCCGTGAGCGGGTCAGGACTGGAGGGGCAAGTCGCCGTGAGCTGGTCAGGACTGCAGGGGCAAGTCGCTGTGAGCGGGTCAGGACTGCAGGGGCCAAGTCGCTGTGAGCGGGTCAGGACCGAGGGGCCCAGTCGCTGTGAGCGGGTCAGGACTGCAGGGGCAAGTCGCCGTGAGCGGGCCAGGACCGAGGGGCCAAGTCGCCGTGAGCGGGTCAGGACCGAGGGGCAAAGTCGCTGTGAGCGGGTCAGGACCGAGGGGCGAAGGCGCCGTGAGAGGGTCAGGACTGCAGGGGCATGTCGCCGTGAGCGGGTCAGGACAGCAGGGGCAAGTCGCTGTGAGCGGGTCAGGACTGCAGGGGCCAAGTCGCTGTGAGCGGGTCAGTACCGAGGGGCCAAGTCGCTGTGAGCGGGTCAGGACCGAGGGGCCAAGTCGCTGTGAGCGGGTCAGGACCGATGGACCAAGTCGCTGTGAGCGGGACAGGACCGAGGGGCCAAGTCGCTGTGAGCGGGTCAGGACTGCAGGGGCCAGTCGCTGTGAGCGGGTCAGGACCGAGGGGCCAAGTCGCCGTGAGCGGGTCAGGACTGCAGGGGCAAGTCGCCGTGAGCGGGTGAGGACTGCAGGGGCAAGTCGCTGTGAGCGGGTCAGGACTGCAGGGGCCAAGTCGCTGTGAGCGGGTCAGGACCGAGGGGCCAAGTCTCTGTGAGTGGGTCAGGACCGAGGGGCCAAGTCGCTGTGAGCGGGTCAGGACAGCAGGGGCAAGTCGCTGTGAGCGGGTCAGGACTGCAGGGGCAGGTCGCTGTGAGCGGGTCAGGACCGAGGGGCCAAGTCGCCATGAGCGGGTCAGGACCGAGGGGCCAAGTCGCCATGAGCGGGTCAGGACTGCTGGGGCAAGTCGCCGTGAGTGGGTCAGGACCGAGGGGCCATGTCGCCGTGAGTGGGTCAGGACCGAGGGACCAAGTCGCTGGGAGCGGGCCAGGACCGAGGGGCCAAGTCGCTGTTGGCGGGTCAGGACCGAGGGGCCAAGGCGCCGTGAGCGGGTCAGGACTGCAGGGGCAAGTCGCCGTGAGCTGGTCAGGACTGCAGGGGCAAGTCGCTGTGAGCGGGTCAGGAATGCAGGGGCCAAGTCGCTGTGAGCGGGTCAGGACCGAGGGGCCAAGTCGCTGTGAGCGGGTCAGGACCGAGGGGCCAAGTCGCTGTGAGCGGGTCAGGACTGCAGGGGTAAGTCGCTGTGAGCGGGTCAGGCCTGCAAGGGCAAGTCGCCGTGAGCGGGTCAGGACTTCAGGGGCAAGTCGCCGTGAGCGGGTCAGGACTGCAGGGGCAAGTCGCTGTGAGCGGGTCAGGACTGCAGGGGCCAAGTCGCTGTGAGCGGGTGAGGACCGAAGGGCCAAGTCGCTGAGAGCGGGTCAGGACCGAGGTGCAAAGTCGCTGTGAGCGGGTCAGGACTGCAGGGGAAAGTCGCTGAGAGCGGGTCAGGACCGAGGTGCAAAGTCGCTGTGAGCGGGTCAGGACTGCAGGGGCAAGTCGCTGTGAGCGGGTCAGGACCGAGGGGCCAAGTCGCCATGAGCGGGTCAGGACCGAGGGGCCAAGTCGCCATGAGCGGGTCAGGACTGCAGGGGCAAGTCGCCGTGAGCGGGTCAGGACCGAGGGGCCAAGTCGCCGTGAGCGGGTCAGGACCGAAGGGGAAAAGTCGCTGTGAGAGGGCCAGGACCGAGGGGCCAAGTCGCTGTGAGCGGGTCAGGACCGAGGGGCAAAGGCGCCGTGAGCGGGTCAGGACTGCAGGGGCAAGTCGCCGTGAGCGGGTAAGGACTGAGGGGCCAAGTCGCTGTGAGCGGGTAAGGACTGCAGGGGCAAGTCGCCGTGAGCGGGTCAGGACCGAGGGGGAAGTCACCGTGAGCGGGTCAGGACCGAGGGGCCAAGTCGCTGTGAGCCGGTCAGGACCGAGGGGCCAAGTAGCCGTAAGCGGGTCAGGACCGAGGGGCCAAGTCGCCGTGAGCGGGTCAGGACTGCAGGGGCAAGTCGCTGTGAGCGGGTCAGGACCGAGGGGCCCAGTCGCTGTGAGCGGGTCAGGACTGCAGGGGCAAGTCGCCGTGAGCGGGCCAGGACCGAGGGGCCAAGTCGCCGTGAGCGGGTCAGGACCGAGGGGCGAAGGCGCCGTGAGAGGGTCAGGACTGCAGGGGCATGTCGCCGTGAGCGGGTCAGGACAGCAGGGGCAAGTCGCTGTGAGCGGGTCAGGACTGCAGGGGCCAAGTCGCTGTGAGCGGGTCAGTACCGAGGGGCCAAGTCGCTGTGAGCGGGTCAGGACCGAGGGGCCAAGTCGCTGTGAGCGGGTCAGGACCGATGGACCAAGTCGCTGTGAGCGGGACAGGACCGAGGGGCCAAGTCGCTGTGAGCGGGTCAGGACTGCAGGGGCCAGTCGCTGTGAGCGGGTCAGGACCGAGGGGCCAAGTCGCCGTGAGCGGGTCAGGACTGCAGGGGCAAGTCGCCGTGAGCGGGTGAGGACTGCAGGGGCAAGTCGCTGTGAGCGGGTCAGGACTGCAGGGGCCAAGTCGCTGTGAGCGGGTCAGGACCGAGGGGCCAAGTCGCTGTGAGTGGGTCAGGACCGAGGGGCCAAGTCGCTGTGAGCGGGTCAGGACAGCAGGGGCAAGTCGCTGTGAGCGGGTCAGGACTGCAGGGGCAGGTCGCTGTGAGCGGGTCAGGACCGAGGGGCCAAGTCGCCATGAGCGGGTCAGGACCGAGGGGCCAAGTCGCCATGAGCGGGTCAGGACTGCTGGGGCAAGTCGCCGTGAGTGGGTCAGGACCGAGGGGCCATGTCGCCGTGAGTGGGTCAGGACCGAGGGACCAAGTCGCTGGGAGCGGGCCAGGACCGAGGGGCCAAGTCGCTGTTGGCGGGTCAGGACCGAGGGGCCAAGGCGCCGTGAGCGGGTCAGGACTGCAGGGGCAAGTCGCCGTGAGCTGGTCAGGACTGCAGGGGCAAGTCGCTGTGAGCGGGTCAGGAATGCAGGGGCCAAGTCGCTGTGAGCGGGTCAGGACCGAGGGGCCAAGTCGCTGTGAGCGGGTCAGGACCGAGGGGCCAAGTCGCTGTGAGCGGGTCAGGACTGCAGGGGTAAGTCGCTGTGAGCGGGTCAGGCCTGCAAGGGCAAGTCGCCGTGAGCGGGTCAGGACTTCAGGGGCAAGTCGCCGTGAGCGGGTCAGGACTGCAGGGGCAAGTCGCTGTGAGCGGGTCAGGACTGCAGGGGCCAAGTCGCTGTGAGCGGGTGAGGACCGAAGGGCCAAGTCGCTGAGAGCGGGTCAGGACCGAGGTGCAAAGTCGCTGTGAGCGGGTCAGGACTGCAGGGGCAAGTCGCTGAGAGCGGGTCAGGACCGAGGTGCAAAGTCGCTGTGAGCGGGTCAGGACTGCAGGGGCAAGTCGCTGTGAGCGGGTCAGGACCGAGGGGCCAAGTCGCCATGAGCGGGTCAGGACCGAGGGGCCAAGTCGCCATGAGCGGGTCAGGACCGAGGGGCCAAGTCGCCATGAGCGGGTCAGGACTGCAGGGGCAAGTCGCCGTGAGCGGGTCAGGACCGAGGGGCCAAGTCGCCGTGAGCGGGTCAGGACCGAAGGGGAAAAGTCGCTGTGAGAGGGCCAGGACCGAGGGGCCAAGTCGCTGTGAGCGGGTCAGGACCGAGGGGCAAAGGCGCCGTGAGCGGGTCAGGACAGCAGGGGCAAGTCGCCGTGAGGTGGTCAGGAGTGCAGGGGCAAGTCGCTGTGAGCGGGTCAGGACTGCAGGGGCCAAGTCGCCGTGAGCGGGTCAGGACCGAGGGGGCAAGTCGCTGTGAGCGGGTCAGGACCGAGGGGCCAAGTCGCTGTGAGCGGGTCAGGACCGATGGGCCAAGTTGCTGTGAGCGGGACAGGACTGCAGGGGCAAGTCGCTGTGAGCGGGTCAGGACTGCAGGGGCAAGTCGCTGTGAGCGGGTCAGGACCGAGGGGCCAAGTCGCCGTGAGCGGGTCAGGACTGCAGGGGCAAGTCGCTGTGAGCGGGTCAGGACTGCAGGGGCAAGTCGCTGTGAGCGGGTCAGGACTGCAGGGGCCAAGTCGCTGTGAGCGGATCAGGACCGAGGGGCCAAGTCGCTGTGAGTGGGTCAGGACCGAGGGGCCAAGTCGCTGTGAGCGGGTCAGGACTGCAGGGGCAAGTCGCTGTGAGCGGGTCAGGACTGCAAGGGCATGTCGCCGTGAGCGGGTCAGGACTGCAGGGGCAAGTCGCCGTGAGCGGCTCAGGACTGCAGGGGCAAGTCGCTGTGAGCGGGTCAGGACTGCAGGGGCCAAGTCGATGTGAGCGGGTGAGGACCGAAGGGCCAAGTCGCTGAGAGCGGGTCAGGACCGAGGGGCCAAGTCGCTGTGAGCGGGTCAGGACTGCAGGGGCAAAGTCGCTGTGAGCGGGTCAGGACCGAGGGGCGAAGGCGCCGTGAGAGGGTCAGGACTGCAGGGGCATGTCGCCGTGAGCGGGTCAGGACAGCAGGGGCAAGTCGCTGTGAGCGGGTCAGGACTGCAGGGGCCAAGTCGCTGTGAGCGGGTCAGTACCGAGGGGCCAAGTCGCTGTGAGCGGGTCAGGACCGAGGGGCCAAGTCGCTGTGAGCGGGTCAGGACCGATGGACCAAGTCGCTGTGAGCGGGACAGGACCGAGGGGCCAAGTCGCTGTGAGCGGGTCAGGACTGCAGGGGCCAGTCGCTGTGAGCGGGTCAGGACCGAGGGGCCAAGTCGCCGTGAGCGGGTCAGGACTGCAGGGGCAAGTCGCCGTGAGCGGGTGAGGACTGCAGGGGCAAGTCGCTGTGAGCGGGTCAGGACTGCAGGGGCCAAGTCGCTGTGAGCGGGTCAGGACCGAGGGGCCAAGTCGCTGTGAGTGGGTCAGGACCGAGGGGCCAAGTCGCTGTGAGCGGGTCAGGACAGCAGGGGCAAGTCGCTGTGAGCGGGTCAGGACTGCAGGGGCAGGTCGCTGTGAGCGGGTCAGGACCGAGGGGCCAAGTCGCCATGAGCGGGTCAGGACCGAGGGGCCAAGTCGCCATGAGCGGGTCAGGACTGCTGGGGCAAGTCGCCGTGAGTGGGTCAGGACCGAGGGGCCATGTCGCCGTGAGTGGGTCAGGACCGAGGGACCAAGTCGCTGGGAGCGGGCCAGGACCGAGGGGCCAAGTCGCTGTTGGCGGGTCAGGACCGAGGGGCCAAGGCGCCGTGAGCGGGTCAGGACTGCAGGGGCAAGTCGCCGTGAGCTGGTCAGGACTGCAGGGGCAAGTCGCTGTGAGCGGGTCAGGAATGCAGGGGCCAAGTCGCTGTGAGCGGGTCAGGACCGAGGGGCCAAGTCGCTGTGAGCGGGTCAGGACCGAGGGGCCAAGTCGCTGTGAGCGGGTCAGGACTGCAGGGGTAAGTCGCTGTGAGCGGGTCAGGCCTGCAAGGGCAAGTCGCCGTGAGCGGGTCAGGACTTCAGGGGCAAGTCGCCGTGAGCGGGTCAGGACTGCAGGGGCAAGTCGCTGTGAGCGGGTCAGGACTGCAGGGGCCAAGTCGCTGTGAGCGGGTGAGGACCGAAGGGCCAAGTCGCTGAGAGCGGGTCAGGACCGAGGTGCAAAGTCGCTGTGAGCGGGTCAGGACTGCAGGGGAAAGTCGCTGAGAGCGGGTCAGGACCGAGGTGCAAAGTCGCTGTGAGCGGGTCAGGACTGCAGGGGCAAGTCGCTGTGAGCGGGTCAGGACCGAGGGGCCAAGTCGCCATGAGCGGGTCAGGACCGAGGGGCCAAGTCGCCATGAGCGGGTCAGGACTGCAGGGGCAAGTCGCCGTGAGCGGGTCAGGACCGAGGGGCCAAGTCGCCGTGAGCGGGTCAGGACCGAAGGGGAAAAGTCGCTGTGAGAGGGCCAGGACCGAGGGGCCAAGTCGCTGTGAGCGGGTCAGGACCGAGGGGCAAAGGCGCCGTGAGCGGGTCAGGACTGCAGGGGCAAGTCGCCGTGAGCGGGTAAGGACTGAGGGGCCAAGTCGCTGTGAGCGGGTAAGGACTGCAGGGGCAAGTCGCCGTGAGCGGGTCAGGACCGAGGGGGAAGTCACCGTGAGCGGGTCAGGACCGAGGGGCCAAGTCGCTGTGAGCCGGTCAGGACCGAGGGGCCAAGTAGCCGTAAGCGGGTCAGGACCGAGGGGCCAAGTCGCCGTGAGCGGGTCAGGACTGCAGGGGCAAGTCGCTGTGAGCGGGTCAGGACCGAGGGGCCCAGTCGCTGTGAGCGGGTCAGGACTGCAGGGGCAAGTCGCCGTGAGCGGGCCAGGACCGAGGGGCCAAGTCGCCGTGAGCGGGTCAGGACCGAGGGGCGAAGGCGCCGTGAGAGGGTCAGGACTGCAGGGGCATGTCGCCGTGAGCGGGTCAGGACAGCAGGGGCAAGTCGCTGTGAGCGGGTCAGGACTGCAGGGGCCAAGTCGCTGTGAGCGGGTCAGTACCGAGGGGCCAAGTCGCTGTGAGCGGGTCAGGACCGAGGGGCCAAGTCGCTGTGAGCGGGTCAGGACCGATGGACCAAGTCGCTGTGAGCGGGACAGGACCGAGGGGCCAAGTCGCTGTGAGCGGGTCAGGACTGCAGGGGCCAGTCGCTGTGAGCGGGTCAGGACCGAGGGGCCAAGTCGCCGTGAGCGGGTCAGGACTGCAGGGGCAAGTCGCCGTGAGCGGGTGAGGACTGCAGGGGCAAGTCGCTGTGAGCGGGTCAGGACTGCAGGGGCCAAGTCGCTGTGAGCGGGTCAGGACCGAGGGGCCAAGTCGCTGTGAGTGGGTCAGGACCGAGGGGCCAAGTCGCTGTGAGCGGGTCAGGACAGCAGGGGCAAGTCGCTGTGAGCGGGTCAGGACTGCAGGGGCAGGTCGCTGTGAGCGGGTCAGGACCGAGGGGCCAAGTCGCCATGAGCGGGTCAGGACCGAGGGGCCAAGTCGCCATGAGCGGGTCAGGACTGCTGGGGCAAGTCGCCGTGAGTGGGTCAGGACCGAGGGGCCATGTCGCCGTGAGTGGGTCAGGACCGAGGGACCAAGTCGCTGGGAGCGGGCCAGGACCGAGGGGCCAAGTCGCTGTTGGCGGGTCAGGACCGAGGGGCCAAGGCGCCGTGAGCGGGTCAGGACTGCAGGGGCAAGTCGCCGTGAGCTGGTCAGGACTGCAGGGGCAAGTCGCTGTGAGCGGGTCAGGAATGCAGGGGCCAAGTCGCTGTGAGCGGGTCAGGACCGAGGGGCCAAGTCGCTGTGAGCGGGTCAGGACCGAGGGGCCAAGTCGCTGTGAGCGGGTCAGGACTGCAGGGGTAAGTCGCTGTGAGCGGGTCAGGCCTGCAAGGGCAAGTCGCCGTGAGCGGGTCAGGACTTCAGGGGCAAGTCGCCGTGAGCGGGTCAGGACTGCAGGGGCAAGTCGCTGTGAGCGGGTCAGGACTGCAGGGGCCAAGTCGCTGTGAGCGGGTGAGGACCGAAGGGCCAAGTCGCTGAGAGCGGGTCAGGACCGAGGTGCAAAGTCGCTGTGAGCGGGTCAGGACTGCAGGGGCAAGTCGCTGAGAGCGGGTCAGGACCGAGGTGCAAAGTCGCTGTGAGCGGGTCAGGACTGCAGGGGCAAGTCGCTGTGAGCGGGTCAGGACCGAGGGGCCAAGTCGCCATGAGCGGGTCAGGACCGAGGGGCCAAGTCGCCATGAGCGGGTCAGGACCGAGGGGCCAAGTCGCCATGAGCGGGTCAGGACTGCAGGGGCAAGTCGCCGTGAGCGGGTCAGGACCGAGGGGCCAAGTCGCCGTGAGCGGGTCAGGACCGAAGGGGAAAAGTCGCTGTGAGAGGGCCAGGACCGAGGGGCCAAGTCGCTGTGAGCGGGTCAGGACCGAGGGGCAAAGGCGCCGTGAGCGGGTCAGGACAGCAGGGGCAAGTCGCCGTGAGGTGGTCAGGAGTGCAGGGGCAAGTCGCTGTGAGCGGGTCAGGACTGCAGGGGCCAAGTCGCCGTGAGCGGGTCAGGACCGAGGGGGCAAGTCGCTGTGAGCGGGTCAGGACCGAGGGGCCAAGTCGCTGTGAGCGGGTCAGGACCGATGGGCCAAGTTGCTGTGAGCGGGACAGGACTGCAGGGGCAAGTCGCTGTGAGCGGGTCAGGACTGCAGGGGCAAGTCGCTGTGAGCGGGTCAGGACCGAGGGGCCAAGTCGCCGTGAGCGGGTCAGGACTGCAGGGGCAAGTCGCTGTGAGCGGGTCAGGACTGCAGGGGCAAGTCGCTGTGAGCGGGTCAGGACTGCAGGGGCCAAGTCGCTGTGAGCGGATCAGGACCGAGGGGCCAAGTCGCTGTGAGTGGGTCAGGACCGAGGGGCCAAGTCGCTGTGAGCGGGTCAGGACTGCAGGGGCAAGTCGCTGTGAGCGGGTCAGGACTGCAAGGGCATGTCGCCGTGAGCGGGTCAGGACTGCAGGGGCAAGTCGCCGTGAGCGGCTCAGGACTGCAGGGGCAAGTCGCTGTGAGCGGGTCAGGACTGCAGGGGCCAAGTCGATGTGAGCGGGTGAGGACCGAAGGGCCAAGTCGCTGAGAGCGGGTCAGGACCGAGGGGCCAAGTCGCTGTGAGCGGGTCAGGACTGCAGGGGCAAGTCGCTGTGAGCGGGTCAGTACCGAGGGGCCAAGTCGCTGCGAGCGGGTCAGGACCGAGGGGCCAAGTCGCCGTGAGCGGGTCAGGACTGCAGGGGCAAGTCGCCGTGAGCGGGTCAGGACTGAGGGGCCAAGTCGCCGTGAGCGAGTCAGGACTGCAGGGGCAAATCGCCGTGAGCGGGTCAGGACCGAGGGGGCAAGTCGCCGTGAGCGGGTCAGGACCGAGGGGCCAAGTCACTGTGAGCCGGTCAGGACCGAGGGGCCAAGTCGCCGTGAGCGGGTCAGAACCGAGGGGCCAAGTCGCTGTGAGCGGGTCAGGACCGAGGGGCCAAGTCGCTGTGAGCGGGTCAGGACCGAGGGGCCAAGGCGCCGTGAGCGGGTCAGGACTGCAGGGGCAAGTCGCCGTGAGCGGGTCAGGACTGCAGAGGCAAGTCGCTGTGAGCGGGTCAGGACTGCAGGGGCCAAGTCGCTGTGAGCGGGTCAGGACCGAGGGGCCAAGTCGCTGTGAGCGGGTCAGGACCGAGGGGCCAAGTCGCTGTGAGCGGGTCAGGACCGATGGGCCAAGTCGCTGTGAGCGGGACAGGACCGAGGGGCCAAGTCGCTATGAGCGGGTCAGGACTGCAGGGGCCAGTCGGTGTGAGCGGGTCAGGACCGAGGGGCCAAGTCGCCGTGAGCGGGTCAGGACTGCAGGGGCAAGTCGCCGTGAGCGGGTCAGGACTGCAGGGGCAAGTCGCTGTGAGCGGGACAGGACTGCAGGGGCCAAGTCGCTGTGAGCGGGTCAGGACCGAGGGGCCAAGTCGCTGTGAATGGGTCATGACCGAGGGGCCAAGTCGCTGTGAGCGGGTCAGGACTGCAGGGGCAAGTCGCCGTGAGCGGGTCAGGACTGCAGGGGCAAGTCGCCGTGAGCGGGTCAGAACTGCCGGGGCAAGTCGCCGTGAGCGGGTCAGGACTGCAGGGGCCAAGTCGCCGTGAGCGGGTCAGGACTGCGGGGGCCAAGTCGCCGTGAGCGGGTCAGGACCGAGGGGCCAAGTCGCTGAGAGCGGGTCAGGACCGAGGGGCCAAGTCGCTCAGAGCGGGTCAGGACTGCAGGGGCCAAGTCGCTGAGAGCGGGTCAGGACTGCAGGGGCAAGTCGCTGTGAGCGGGTCAGGACCGAGGGGCCAAGTCGCCATGAGCGGGTCAGGACCGAGGGGCCAAGTCGCCATGAGCGGGTCAGGACTGCAGGGGCAAGTCGCCGTGAGTGGGTCAGGACCAAGGGGCCATGTCGCCGTAAGCGGGTCAGGACCGAGGGGCCAAGTCGCTGTGAGCGGGCCAGGACCGAGGGGCCAAGTCGCTGTGAGCGGGTCAGGACCGAGGGGCCAAGGCGCCGTGAGCGGGTCAGGACTGCAGGGGCAAGTCGCGGTGAGCTGGTCAGGACTGCAGGGGCAAGTCGCTGTGAGCGGGTCAGGACTGCAGGGGCCAAGTCGCTGTGAGCGGGTCAGGACCGAGGGGCCCAGTCGCTGTGAGCGGGTCAGGACTGCAGGGGCAAGTCGCTGTGAGCGGGTCAGGACTGCAGGGGCCAAGTCGATGTGAGCGGGAGAGGACCGAAGGGCCAAGTCGCTGAGAGCGGGTCAGGACCGAGGGGCCAAGTCGCTGTGAGAGGGTCAGGACTGCAGGGGCAATTCGCTGTGAGCGGGTCAGTACCGAGGGGCCTAGTCGCTGCGAGCGGGTCAGGACCGAGGGGCCAAGTCCCTGTGAGCGGGTCAGGACTGCAGGGGCAAGTCGCTGTGAGCGGGTCAGGACTGCAGGGGCCAAGTCGATGTGAGCGGGTGAGGATCGAAGGGCCAAGTCGCTGAGAGCGGGTCAGGACCGAGGGGCCAAGTCGCTGTGAGCGGGTCAGGACTGCAGGGGCAAGTCGCTGTGAGCGGGTCAGTACCGAGGGGCCAAGTCGCTGCGAGCGGGTCAGGACCGAGGGGCCAAGTCGCCGTGAGCGGGTCAGGACTGCAGGGGCAAGTCGCCGTGAGCGGGTCAGGACTGAGGGGCCAAGTCGCTGTGAGCGGGTCAGGACCGAGGGGCCAAGTCGCTGTGAGCGGGTCAGGACCGATGGGCCAAGTTGCTGTGAGCGGGACAGGACTGCAGGGGCAAGTCGCTGTGAGCGGGTCAGGACCGAGGGGCCATGTCGCCGTGAGCGGGTCAGGACTGCAGGGGCAAGTTGCTGTGAGCGGGTCAGGACAGAGGGGCCAAGTCGCTGTGAGCGGGTCAGGACTGCAGGGCCAAGTCGCTGTGAGCGGGTCAGGACCGAGGGGCCAAGTCGCTGTGAGCGGGTCAGGACCGAGGGGCCAAGTCGCTGTGAGCGGGTCAGGACTGCAGGGGTAAGTCGCTGTGAGCGGGTCAGGCCTGCAAGGGCAAGTCGCCGTGAGCGGGTCAGGACTTCAGGGGCAAGTCGCCGTGAGCGGGTCAGGACTGCAGGGGCAAGTCGCTGTGAGCGGGTCAGGACTGCAGGGGCCAAGTCGCTGTGAGCGGGTGAGGACCGAAGGGCCAAGTCGCTGAGAGCGGGTCAGGACCGAGGTGCAAAGTCGCTGTGAGCGGGTCAGGACTGCAGGGGCAAGTCGCTGAGAGCGGGTCAGGACCGAGGTGCAAAGTCGCTGTGAGCGGGTCAGGACTGCAGGGGCAAGTCGCTGTGAGCGGGTCAGGACCGAGGGGCCAAGTCGCCATGAGCGGGTCAGGACCGAGGGGCCAAGTCGCCATGAGCGGGTCAGGACTGCAGGGGCAAGTCGCCGTGAGCGGGTCAGGACCGAGGGGCCAAGTCGCCGTGAGCGGGTCAGGACCGAAGGGGAAAAGTCGCTGTGAGAGGGCCAGGACCGAGGGGCCAAGTCGCTGTGAGCGGGTCAGGACCGAGGGGCAAAGGCGCCGTGAGCGGGTCAGGACAGCAGGGGCAAGTCGCCGTGAGGTGGTCAGGAGTGCAGGGGCAAGTCGCTGTGAGCGGGTCAGGACTGCAGGGGCCAAGTCGCTGTGAGCGGGTCAGGACCGAGGGGGCAAGTCGCTGTGAGCGGGTCAGGACCGAGGGGCCAAGTCGCTGTGAGCGGGTCAGGACCGATGGGCCAAGTTGCTGTGAGCGGGACAGGACTGCAGGGGCAAGTCGCTGTGAGCGGGTCAGGAGTGCAGGGGCAAGTCGCTGTGAGCGGGTCAGGACCGAGGGGCCAAGTCGCCGTGAGCGGGTCAGGACTGCAGGGGCAAGTCGCTGTGAGCGGGTCAGGACTGCAGGGGCAAGTCGCTGTGAGCGGGTCAGGACTGCAGGGGCCAAGTCGCTGTGAGCGGATCAGGACCGAGGGGCCAAGTCGCTGTGAGTGGGTCAGGACCGAGGGGCCAAGTCGCTGTGAGCGGGTCAGGACTGCAGGGGCAAGTCGCTGTGAGCGGGTCAGGACTGCAAGGGCATGTCGCCGTGAGCGGGTCAGGACTGCAGGGGCAAGTCGCCGTGAGCGGGTCAGGACTGCAGGGGCAAGTCGCTGTGAGCGGGTCAGGACTGCAGGGGCCAAGTCGATGTGAGCGGGTGAGGACCGAAGGGCCAAGTCGCTGAGAGCGGGTCAGGACCGAGGGGCCAAGTCGCTGTGAGCGGGTCAGGACTGCAGGGGCAAGTCGCTGTGAGCGGGTCAGTACCGAGGGGCCAAGTCGCTGCGAGCGGGTCAGGACCGAGGGGCCAAGTCGCCGTGAGCGGGTCAGGACTGCAGGGGCAAGTCGCCGTGAGCGGGTCAGGACTGAGGGGCCAAGTCGCCGTGAGCGAGTCAGGACTGCAGGGGCAAATCGCCGTGAGCGGGTCAGGACCGAGGGGGCAAGTCGCCGTGAGCGGGTCAGGACCGAGGGGCCAAGTCACTGTGAGCCGGTCAGGACCGAGGGGCCAAGTCGCCGTGAGCGGGTCAGAACCGAGGGGCCAAGTCGCTGTGAGCGGGTCAGGACCGAGGGGCCAAGTCGCTGTGAGCGGGTCAGGACCGAGGGGCCAAGGCGCCGTGAGCGGGTCAGGACTGCAGGGGCAAGTCGCCGTGAGCGGGTCAGGACTGCAGAGGCAAGTCGCTGTGAGCGGGTCAGGACTGCAGGGGCCAAGTCGCTGTGAGCGGGTCAGGACCGAGGGGCCAAGTCGCTGTGAGCGGGTCAGGACCGAGGGGCCAAGTCGCTGTGAGCGGGTCAGGACCGATGGGCCAAGTCGCTGTGAGCGGGACAGGACCGAGGGGCCAAGTCGCTATGAGCGGGTCAGGACTGCAGGGGCCAGTCGGTGTGAGCGGGTCAGGACCGAGGGGCCAAGTCGCCGTGAGCGGGTCAGGACTGCAGGGGCAAGTCGCCGTGAGCGGGTCAGGACTGCAGGGGCAAGTCGCTGTGAGCGGGACAGGACTGCAGGGGCCAAGTCGCTGTGAGCGGGTCAGGACCGAGGGGCCAAGTCGCTGTGAGTGGGTCATGACCGAGGGGCCAAGTCGCTGTGAGCGGGTCAGGACTGCAGGGGCAAGTCGCCGTGAGCGGGTCAGGACTGCAGGGGCAAGTCGCCGTGAGCGGGTCAGAACTGCCGGGGCAAGTCGCCGTGAGCGGGTCAGGACTGCAGGGGCCAAGTCGCCGTGAGCGGGTCAGGACTGCGGGGGCCAAGTCGCCGTGAGCGGGTCAGGACCGAGGGGCCAAGTCGCTGAGAGCGGGTCAGGACCGAGGGGCCAAGTCGCTCAGAGCGGGTCAGGACTGCAGGGGCCAAGTCGCTGAGAGCGGGTCAGGACTGCAGGGGCAAGTCGCTGTGAGCGGGTCAGGACCGAGGGGCCAAGTCGCCATGAGCGGGTCAGGACCGAGGGGCCAAGTCGCCATGAGCGGGTCAGGACTGCAGGGGCAAGTCGCCGTGAGTGGGTCAGGACCAAGGGGCCATGTCGCCGTAAGCGGGTCAGGACCGAGGGTCCAAGTCGCTGTGAGCGGGCCAGGACCGAGGGGCCAAGTCGCTGTGAGCGGGTCAGGACCGAGGGGCCAAGGCGCCGTGAGCGGGTCAGGACTGCAGGGGCAAGTCGCGGTGAGCTGGTCAGGACTGCAGGGGCAAGTCGCTGTGAGCGGGTCAGGACTGCAGGGGCCAAGTCGCTGTGAGCGGGTCAGGACCGAGGGGCCCAGTCGCTGTGAGCGGGTCAGGACTGCAGGGGCAAGTCGCTGTGAGCGGGTCAGGACTGCAGCGGCCAAGTCGATGTGAGCGGGAGAGGACCGAAGGGCCAAGTCGCTGAGAGCGGGTCAGGACCGAGGGGCCAAGTCGCTGTGAGAGGGTCAGGACTGCAGGGGCAATTCGCTGTGAGCGGGTCAGTACCGAGGGGCCTAGTCGCTGCGAGCGGGTCAGGACCGAGGGGCCAAGTCCCTGTGAGCGGGTCAGGACTGCAGGGGCAAGTCGCTGTGAGCGGGTCAGGACTGCAGGGGCCAAGTCGATGTGAGCGGGTGAGGATCGAAGGGCCAAGTCGCTGAGAGCGGGTCAGGACCGAGGGGCCAAGTCGCTGTGAGCGGGTCAGGACTGCAGGGGCAAGTCGCTGTGAGCGGGTCAGTACCGAGGGGCCAAGTCGCTGCGAGCGGGTCAGGACCGAGGGGCCAAGTCGCCGTGAGCGGGTCAGGACTGCAGGGGCAAGTCGCCGTGAGCGGGTCAGGACTGAGGGGCCAAGTCGCTGTGAGCGGGTCAGGACCGAGGGGCCAAGTCGCTGTGAGCGGGTCAGGACCGATGGGCCAAGTTGCTGTGAGCGGGACAGGACTGCAGGGGCAAGTCGCTGTGAGCGGGTCAGGACCGAGGGGCCATGTCGCCGTGAGCGGGTCAGGACTGCAGGGGCAAGTTGCTGTGAGCGGGTCAGGACAGAGGGGCCAAGTCGCTGTGAGCGGGTCAGGACTGCAGGGGCAAGTCGCTGAGAGCGGGTCAGGACTGCAGGGGCAAGTCGCCGTGAGCGGGTCAGGACTGCAGGGGCAAGTCGCTGTGAGCGGGTCAGGACTGCAGGGGCAAGTCGCTGTGAGCGGGTCAGGACTGCAGGGGCCAAGTCGCTGTGAGTGGGTAAGGACCGAGGGGCCAAGTCGCTGAGAGGGGGTCAGGACTGCAGGGGCAAGTCGCTGTAAGCGGGTCAGGACTGCAGGGGCAAGTCGACGTGAGCGGGTCAGGACTGCAGGGGGAAGTCGCCGTGAGCGGGTCAGGACTGCAGGGGCCAAGTCGCCGTGAGCGGGTCAGGACTGCAGGGGCCAAGTCGCCGTGGGCGGGTCAGGACTGCAGGGGCCAAGTCGCTGTGAGCGGGTCAGGACCGAGGGGCAAAGTCGCTGAGAGCGGGTCAGGACCGAGGGGCCAAGTCGCTCAGAGCGGGTCAGGACTGCAGGGGCCAAGTCGCTGAGAGCGGGTCAGGACTGCAGGGGCAAGTCGCTGTGAGCGGGTCAGGACCGAGGGGCCAAGTCGCCATGAGCGGGTCAGGACCGAGGGGCCAAGTCGCCATGAGCGGGTCAGGACTGCAGGGGCAAGTCGCCGTGAGCGGGTCAGGACCGAGGGGCCAAGTCGCCGTGAGCGGGTCAGGACCGAAGGGGAAAAGTCGCTGTGAGCGGGCCAGGACCGAGGGGCCAAGTCGCTGTGAGCGGGTCAGGACCGAGGGGCAAAGGCGCCGTGAGCGGGTCAGGGCTGCAGGGGCAAGTCGCCGTGAGTTGGTCAGGAGTGCAGGGGCAAGTCGCTGTGAGCGGGTCAGGACTGCAGGGGCCAAGTCGCTGTGAGCGGGTCAGGACCGAGGGGCCAAGTCGCTGTGAGCGGGTCAGGACCGAGGGGCCAAGTCGCTGTGAGCGGGTCAGGACCGATAGGCCAAGTTGCTGTGAGCGGGACAGGACTGCAGGGGCAAGTCGCTGTGAGCGGGTCAGGACTGCAGGGGCAAGTCGCTGTGAGCGGGTCAGGACCGAGGGGCCAAGTCGCCGTGAGCGGGTCAGGACTGCAGGGGCAAGTCGCTGTGAGTGGGTCAGGACTGCAGGGGCAAGTCGCTGTGAGCGGGTCAGGACTGCAGGGGCCAAGTCGCTGTGAGCGGATCAGGACCGAGGGGCCAAGTCGCTGTGAGTGGGTCAGGACCGAGGGGCCAAGTCGCTGTGAGCGGGTCAGGACTGCAGGGGCAAGTCGCGGTGAGCGGGTCAGGACTGCAAGGGCAAGTCGCCGTGAGCGGGTCAGGACTGCAGGGGCAAGTCGCCGTGAGCGGGTCAGGACTGCAGGGGCAAGTCGCTGTGAGCGGGTCAGGACTGCAGGGGCCAAGTCGATGTGAGCGGGTGAGGACCGAAGGGCCAAGTCGCTGAGAGCGGGTCAGGACCGAGGGGCCAAGTCGCTGTGAGCGGGTCAGGACTGCAGGGGCAAGTCGCTGTGAGCGGGTCAGTACCGAGGGGCCAAGTCGCTGCGAGCGGGTCAGGACCGAGGGGCCAAGTCGCCGTGAGCGGGTCAAGACTGCAGGGGCAAGTCGCCGTGAGCGGGTCAGGACTGAGGGGCCAAGTCGCCGTGAGCGGGTCAGGACTGCAGGGGCAAATCGCCGTGAGCGGGTCAGGACCGAGGGGGCAAGTCGCCGTGAGCGGGTCAGGACCGAGGGGCCAAGTCACTGTGAGCCGGTCAGGACCGAGGGGCCAAGTCGCCGTGAGCGGGTCAGAACCGAGGGGCCAAGTCGCTGTGAGCGGGTCAGGACCGAGGGGCCAAGTCGCTGTGAGCGGGTCAGGACTGCAGGGGCCAAGGCGCCGTGAGCGGGTCAGGACTGCAGGGGCAAGTCGCCGTGAGCGGGTCAGGACTGCAGAGGCAAGTCGCTGTGAGCGGGTCAGGACTGCAGGGGCCAAGTCGCTGTGAGCGGGTGAGGACCGAGGGGCCAAGTCGCTGTGAGCGGGTCAGGACCGAGGGGCCAAGTCGCTGTGAGCGGGTCAGGACCGATGGGCCAAGTCGCTGTGAGCGGGACAGGACCGAGGGGCCAAGTCGCTATGAGCGGGTAAGGACTGCAGGGGCCAGTCGCTGTGAGCGGGTCAGGACCGAGGGGCCAAGTCGCCGTGAGCGGGTCAGGACTGCAGGGGCAAGTCGCCGTGAGCGGGTCAGGACTGCAGGGGCAAGTCGCTGTGAGCGGGACAGGACTGCAGGGGCCAAGTCGCTGTGAGCGGGTCAGGACCGAGGGGCCAAGTCGCTGTGAGTGGGTCAGGACCGAGGGGCCAAGTCGCTGTGAGCGGGTCAGGACTGCAGGGGCAAGTCGCCGTGAGCGGGTCAGGACTGCAGGGGCAAGTCGCCGTGAGCGGGTCAGAACTGCCGGGGCAAGTCGCCGTGAGCGGGTCAGGACTGCGGGGGCCAAGTCGCCGTGAGCGGGTCAGGACCGAGGGGCCAAGTCGCTGAGAGCGGGTCAGGACCGAGGGGCCAAGTCGCTCAGAGCGGGTCAGGACTGCAGGGGCCAAGTCGCTGAGAGCGGGTCAGGACTGCAGGGGCAAGTCGCTGTGAGCGGGTCAGGACCGAGGGGCCAAGTCGCCATGAGCGGGTCAGGACCGAGGGGCCAAGTCGCCATGAGCGGGTCAGGACTGCAGGGGCAAATCGCCGTGAGTGGGTCAGGACCAAGGGGCCATGTCGCCGTAAGCGGGTCAGGACTGCAGGGGCAAGTCGCTGTGAGCGGGTCAGGACTGCAGGGGCCAAGTCGCCGTGAGCGGGTCAGGACTGCAGGGGCCAAGTCGCTGTGAGCGGGTCAGGACCGAGGGGCAAAGTCGCTGAGAGCGGGTCAGGACCGAGGGGCCAAGTCGCTCAGAGCGGGTCAGGACTGCAGGGGCCAAGTCGCTGAGAGCGGGCCAGGACTGCAGGGGCAAGTCGCTGTGAGCGGGTCAGGACCGAGGGGCCAAGTCGCCATGAGCGGGTCAGGACCGAGGGGCCAAGTCGCCATGAGCGGGTCAGGACTGCAGGGGCAAGTCGCCGTGAGCGGGTCAGGACTGCAGGGGCCAAGTCGCCGTGAGCGGGTCAGGATCGAAGGGGAAAAGTCGCTGTGAGCGGGCCAGGACCGAGGGGCCAAGTCGCTGTGAGCGGGTCAGGACCGAGGGGCCAAGGCGCCGTGAGCGGGTCAGGACTGTAGCGGCAAGTCGCCGTGAGGTGGTCAGGAGTGCAGGGGCAAGTCGCTGTGAGCGGGTCAGGACTGCAGGGGCCAAGTCGCTGTGAGCGGGTCAGGACCGAGGGGCCAAGTCGCTGTGAGCGGGTCAGGACCGAGGGGCCAAGTCGCTGTGAGCGGGTCAGGACCGATGGGCCAAGTCGCTGTGAGCGGGACAGGACTGCAGGGGCAAGTCGCTGTGAGCGGGTCAGGACTGCAGGGGCAAGTCGCTGTGAGCGGGTCAGGACCGAGGGGCCAGGTCGCCGTGAGCGGGTCAGGACTGCAGGGGCAAGTCGCTGTGAGCGGGTCAGGACTGCAGGGGCAAGTCGCTGTGAGCGGGTCAGGACTGCAGGGGCCAAGTCGCTGTGAGCGGATCAGGAACGAGGGGCCAAGTCGCTGTGAGTGGGTCAAGACCGAGGGGCCAAGTCGCTGTGAGCGGGTCAGGACTGCAGGGGCAAGTCGCTGTGAGCGGGTCAGGACTGCAAGGGCAAGTCGCCGTGAGCGGGTCAGGACTGCAGGGGCAAGTCGCCGTGAGCGGGTCAGGACTGCAGGGGCAAGTCGCTGTGAGCGGGTCAGGACTGCAGGGGCCAAGTCGATGTGAGCGGGTGAGGACCGAAGGGCCAAGTCGCTGAGAGCGGGTCAGGACCGAGGGGCCAAGTCGCTGTGAGCGGGTCAGGACTGCAGGGGCAAGTCGCTGTGAGCGGGTCAGTACCGAGGGGCCAAGTCGCTGCGAGCGGGTCAGGACCGAGGGGCCAAGTCGCCGTGAGCGGGTCAGGACTGCAGGGGCAAGTCGCCATGAGCGGGTCAGGACTGAGGGGCCAAGTCGCCGTGAGCGGGTCAGGACTGCAGGGGCAAATCGCCGTGAGCGGGTCAGGACCGAGGGGGCAAGTCGCCGTGAGCGGGTCAGGACCGAGGGGCCAAGTCACTGTGAGCCGGTCAGGACCGAGGGGCCAAGTCGCCGTGAGCGGGTCAGGACCGAGGGGCCAAGTCGCTGTGAGCGGGTCAGGACCGAGGGGCCAAGTCGCTGTGAGCGGGTCAGGACCGAGGGGCCAAGGCGTCGTGAGCGGGTCAGGACTGCAGGGGCAAGTCGCCGTGAGCGGATCAGGACTGCAGGGGCAAGTCGCTGTGAGCGGGTCAGGACTGCAGGGGCCAAGTCGCTGTGAGCGGGTCAGGACCGAGGGGCCAATTCGCTGTGAGCGGGTCAGGACCGATGGGCCAAGTCGCTGTGAGCGGGACAGGACCGAGGGGCCAAGTCGCTATGAGCGGGTCAGGACTGCAGGGGCCAGTCGCTGTGAGCGGGTCAGGACCGAGGGGCCAAGTCGCCGTGAGCGGGTCAGGACTGCAGGGGCAAGTCGCCGTGAGCGGGTCAGGACTGCAGGGGCAAGTCGCTGTGAGCGGGACAGGACTGCAGGGGCCAAGTCGCTGTGAGGGGGTCAGGACCGAGGGGCCAAGTCGCTGTGAGTGGGTCAGGACCGAGGGGCCAAGTCGCTGTGAGCGGGTCAGGACTGCAGGGGCAAGTCGCCGTGAGCGGGTCAGGACTGCAGGGGCAAGTCGCCGTGAGCGGGTCAGAACTGCCGGGGCAAGTCGCCGTGAGCGGGTCAGGACTGCAGGGGCCAAGTCGCCGTGAGCGGGTCAGGACTGCAGGGGCCAAGTCGCCGTGAGCGGGTCAGGACCGAGGGGCCAAGTCGCTGAGAGCGGGTCAGGACCGAGGGGCCAAGTCGCTCAGAGCGGGTCAGGACTGCAGGGGCCAAGTCGCTGAGAGCGGGTCAGGACTGCAGGGGCAAGTCGCTGTGAGCGGGTCAGGACCGAGGGGCCAAGTCGCCATGAGCGGGTCAGGACCGAGGGGCCAAGTCGCCATGAGCGGGTCAGGACTGCAGGGGCAAGTCGCCGTGAGTGGGTCAGGACCAAGGGGCCATGTCGCCGTAAGCGGGTCAGGACCGAGGGGCCAAGTCGCTGTGAGCGGGCCAGGACCGAGGGGCCAAGTCGCTGTGAGCGGGTCAGGACCGAGGGGCCAAGGCGCCGTGAGCGGGTCAGGACTGCAGGGGCAAGTCGCCGTGAGCTGGTCAGGACTGCAGGGGCAAGTAGCTGTGAGCGGGTCAGGACTGCAGGGGCCAAGTCGCTGTGAGCGGGTCCGGGCCGAGGGGCACAGTCGCTGTGAGCGGGTCAGGACTGCAGGGGCAAGACGCTGTGAGCGGGTCAGGACTGCAGGGGCCAAGTCGATGTGAGCGGCAGAGGACCGAAGGGCCAAGTCGCTGAGAGCGGGTCAGGACCGAGGGGCCAAGTCGCTGTGAGCGGGTCAGGACTGCAGGGGCAATTCGCTGTGAGCGGGTCAGTACCGAGGGGCCTAGTCGCTGCGAGCGGGTCAGGACCGAGGGGCCAAGTCGCCGTGAGCGGGTCAGGACTGCAGGGGCAAGTCGCCGTGAGCGGGTAAGGACTGAGGGGCCAAGTCGCTGTGAGCGGGTAAGGACTGCAGGGGCAAGTCGCCGTGAGCGGGTCAGGACCGAGGGGGAAGTCACCGTGAGCGGGTCAGGACCGAGGGGCCAAGTCGCTGTGAGCCGGTCAGGACCGAGGGGCCAAGTAGCCGTAAGCGGGTCAGGACCGAGGGGCCAAGTCGCCGTGAGCGGGTCAGGACCGAGGGGCCAAGTCGCCGTGAGCGGGTCAGGACCGAGGGGCAAAGTCGCTGTGAGCGGGTCAGGACCGAGGGGCGAAGGCGCCGTGAGCGGGTCAGGACTGCAGGGGCATGTCGCCGTGAGCGGGTCAGGACAGCAGGGGCAAGTCGCTGTGAGCGGGTCAGGACTGCAGGGGCAGGTCGCTGTGAGCGGGTCAGGAATGTAGGGGCCAAGTCGCTGTGAGGGGGTCAGGACCGAGGGGCCATGTCGCTGTGAGTGGGTCAGGACCGAGGGGCCAAGTCGCTGTGAGCGGGTCAGGACTGCAGGGGCAAGTCGCCGTGAGCGGGTCAGGACTGGAGGGGCAAGTCGCCGTGAGCTGGTCAGGACTGCAGGGGCAAGTCGCTGTGAGCGGGTCAGGACTGCAGGGGCCAAGTCGCTGTGAGCGGGTCAGGACCGAGGGGCCCAGTCGCTGTGAGCGGGTCAGGACTGCAGGGGCAAGTCGCCGTGAGCGGGTCAGGACCGAGGGGTCAAGTCGCCGTGAGCGGGTCAGGACCGAGGGGCAAAGTCGCTGTGAGCGGGTCAGGACCGAGGGGCGAAGGCGCCGTGAGAGGGTCAGGACTGCAGGGGCATGTCGCCGTGAGCGGGTCAGGACAGCAGGGGCAAGTCGCTGTGAGCGGGTCAGGACTGCAGGGGCCAAGTCGCTGTGAGCGGGTCAGTACCGAGGGGCCAAGTCGCTGTGAGCGGGTCAGGACCGAGGGGCCAAGTCGCTGTGAGCGGGTCAGGACCGATGGACCAAGTCGCTGTGAGCGGGACAGGGCCGAGGGGCCAAGTCGCTGTGAGCGGGTCAGGACTGCAGGGGCCAGTCGCTGTGAGCGGGTCAGGACCGAGGGGCCAAGTCGCCGTGAGCGGGTCAGGACTGCAGGGGCAAGTCGCCGTGAGCGGGTGAGGACTGCAGGGGCAAGTCGCTGTGAGCGGGTCAGGACTGCAGGGGCCAAGTCGCTGTGAGCGGGTCAGGACCGAGGGGCCAAGTCACTGTGAGTGGGTCAGGACCGAGGGGCCAAGTCGCTGTGAGCGGGTCAGGACAGCAGGGGCAAGTCGCTGTGAGCGGGTCAGGACTGCAGGGGCAGGTCGCTGTGAGCGGGTCAGGACCGAGGGGCCAAGTCGCCATGAGCGGGTCAGGACCGAGGGGCCAAGTCGCCATGAGCGGGTCAGGACTGCTGGGGCAAGTCGCCGTGAGTGGGTCAGGACCGAGGGGCCATGTCGCCGTGAGTGGGTCAGGACCGAGGGGCCAAGTCGCTGGGAGCGGGCCAGGACCGAGGGGCCAAGTCGCTGTTGGCGGGTCAGGACCGAGGGGCCAAGGCGCCGTGAGCGGGTCAGGACTGCAGGGGCAAGTCGCCGTGAGCTGGTCAGGACTGCAGGGGCAACTCGCTGTGAGCGGGTCAGGAATGCAGGGGCCAAGTCGCTGTGAGCGGGTCAGGACCGAGGGGCCAAGTCGCTGTGAGCGGGTCAGGACCGAGGGGCCAAGTCGCTGTGAGCGGGTCAGGACTGCAGGGGTAAGTCGCTGTGAGCGGGTCAGGCCTGCAAGGGCAAGTCGCCGTGAGCGGGTCAGGACTTCAGGGGCAAGTCGCCGTGAGCGGGTCAGGACTGCAGGGGCAAGTCGCTGTGAGCGGGTCAGGACTGCAGGGGCCAAGTCGCTGTGAGCGGGTGAGGACCGAAGGGCCAAGTCGCTGAGAGCGGGTCAGGACCGAGGTGCAAAGTCGCTGTGAGCGGGTCAGGACTGCAGGGGCAAGTCGCTGTGAGCGGGTCAGGACCGAGGGGCCTTGTCGCTGCGAGCGGGTCAGGACCGAGGGGCCAAGTCGCCGTGAGCGGGTCAGGACTGCAGGGGCAAGTCGCCGTGAGCGGGTCAGGAGTGAGGGGCCAAGTCGCCGTGAGCGGGTCCGGACCGAGGGGCCAAGTCGCTGTGAGCGGGTCAGGACTGAAGGGCCAAGTCGCTGTGAGCGGGTCAGGACCGAGGGGCCAAGTCGCCGTGAGCGGGTCAGGACTGCAGGGGCAAGTCGCCGTGAGCGGGTCAGGACTGCAGGGGCAAGTCGCTGTGAGCGGGTCAGGACCGTGGGGCCAAGTCGCTGTGAGCGGGTCAGGACTGCAGGGGCAAGTCGCCGTGAGCGGGTCAGGACTGCAGGGGCAAGTGGCCGTGAGCGGGTCAGGACTGCAGGGGCAAGTCGCTGTGAGCGGGTCAGGACTGCCGGGGCCAAGTCGCTGTGAGTGGGTCAGGACTGCAGGGGCCAAGTCGCTGTGAGCGGGTCAGGACCGAGGAGCCAAGT
This sequence comes from Stegostoma tigrinum, assembly GCF_030684315.1. Taxonomy (NCBI): domain Eukaryota; kingdom Metazoa; phylum Chordata; class Chondrichthyes; order Orectolobiformes; family Stegostomatidae; genus Stegostoma; species Stegostoma tigrinum. Next base: position 105,858 of record NW_026728087.1, read on the forward strand.
CGCTGGAAGCGGGTCAGGACCGAGGGGCCAAGTCGCTGTGACCGGGTCAGGACCGAGGGGCCAAGTCGCTGTGAGCGGGACAGGAACGAGGGGCCAATTCGCTGTGAGCGGGTCAGGACCGGGGGAGCAAGTCGCTGTGAGTGGGTCAGGACCGAGGGGCCATGTCGCCGTGAGCGGGTCAGGACTGCAGGGGCAAGTCGCCGTGAGCGGGTCAGGACTGCAGGGGCAAGTCGGTGTGAGCGGGACAGGACTGCAGGGGCCAAGTCGCTGTGAGCGGGTCAGGACCGAGGGGCCAAGTCGCTGAGAGCGGGTCAGGACCGAGGGGCCAAGTCGCTGTGAGCGGGTCAGGACTGCAGGGGCAAGTCGCTGTGAGCGGGTCAGGGCCGAGGGTCCTAGTCACTGCGAGCGGGTCAGGACCGAGCGGCCAAGTCGCCGTGAGCAGGTCAGGACTGCAGGGGCAAGTCGCCGTGAGCGGGTCAGGACTGCAGGGGCAAGTCGCTGCGAGCGGGTCAGGACCGTGGGGCCAAGTCGCTGTGAGCGGGTCAGGGCAGCAGGGGCAAGTCGCCGTGAGCGGGACAGGACTGCAGGGGCAAGTCGCCGTGAGCGGGTCAGGACTGCAGGGGCGAAGTCGCCGTGAGCGGGTCAGGACTGCAGGGGCCTAGTCGCTGTGAGCGGGTCAGGACCGTGGGGCCAAGTCGCTGTGAGCGGGTCAGGGCTGCAGGGGCAAGTCGCCGTGAGCGGGTCAGGACTGCAGGGGCAGTCGCCGTGAGCGGGTCAGGACTGCAGGGGCAAAGTCGGCGTGAGCGGGTCAGGACTGCAGGGGCCAAGTCGCTGAGAGCGGGTCAGGACCGTGGGGCCAAGTCGCTCAGAGCGGGTCAGGACTGCAGGGGCCAAGTCGCTGAGAGCGGGTCAGGACACAGGGGCAATTCGCTGAGAGCGGATGAGGACTGCAGGGGCAAGTCGCCGTGAGCGGGTCAGGACAGAGGGGCCAAGTCGCCATGAGCGGGTCGGGACTGCAGGGGCAAGTCGCTGTGAGCGGGGCAGGACCGAGGGGCCAAGTCGCCGTGAGCGGGTCAGGACCGAGGGGCCAAGTCGCTGTGAGCGGGTCAGGAAGGAGGGGCCAAGTCGCTGTGAGCGGATCAGGACCGAGGGGCCAAGGCGCTGTGAGCGGGTCAGGACTGCAGGGGCAAGTCGCCGTGAGCTGGTCAGGACTGCAGGGGCAAGTCGCTGTGAGCGGGTCAGGACTGCAGGGGCCAAGTCGCCGTGAGCGGGTCAGGACCGAGGGGCCAAGTCGCCGTGAGCGGGTCAGGACTGCAGGGGCAAGTCGCTGTGAGCGGGTCAGGAAGGAGGGGCCAAGTCGCTGTGAGCGGATCAGGACCGAGGGGCCAAGGCGCTGTGAGCGGGTCAGGACTGCAGGGGCAAGTCGCCGTGAGCTGGTCAGGACTGCAGGGGCAAGTCGCTGTGAGCGGGTCAGGACTGCAGGGGCCAAGTCGCCGTGAGCGGGTCAGGACCGAGGGGCCAAGTCGCCGTGAGCGGGTCAGGACTGCAGGGGCAAGTCGCTGTGAGCGGGTCAGGACCGAGGGGACAGGTCGCTGTGAGCGGGTCAGGACCGAGGGGCCAAGTCGCTGTGAGCGGGTCAGGACCGAGGGGCCAAGTCGCTGTGAGCGGGTCAGGATTGAGGGGCCAAGTCGCAGTGAGCGGGTCAGGACCGAGGGGCCAAATCGCTGTGAGCAGGTAAGGACTGCAGGGGCAAGTCGCCGTGAGCGGGTCAGGACTTCAGGGGCCAAGTCGCCGTGAGCGGGTCAGGACCGAGGGGCCAAGTCGCCGTGAGCGGGTCAGGACTGAGGGGCCAAGTTGCCGTGAGCGGGTCAGGACTGCAGGGGCAAGTCGCTGTGAGCGGGTCAGGTCCAAGGGGCCAAGTCGCTGTGAGCGGGTCAGGACCGAGGGGCCAAGTCGCTGTGAGCGGGTCAGGACCGAGGGGGCAAGTCGCTGTGAGCGGGTCAGGACCGAGGGGCAAGGTTGTTGTGAGCGGGTCAGGACCGAGGGGCCAAGTCGCCGTGAGCGGGTCAGGACTGCAGGGGCAAGTCGCCGTGAGCGGGTCAGGACTGCAGGGGCCAAGTCGCCGTGAGCGGGTCAGGACCGAGGGGCCAAGTCGCTGAGAGCGGGTCAGGACCGAGGGGCCAAGTCGCTGAGAGCGGGTCAGGACTGCAGGGGCCAAGTCGCTGTGAGCGGGTCAGGACCGAGGGGCCAAGTCGCCATGAGCAGGTCAGGACTGCAGGGGCAAGTTGCCGTGAGCAGGTCAGGACTGCAGGGGCACGTCGCCGTGAGCGGGTCAGGACTGCAGGGGCAAGTCGCCGTGAGCGGGTCAGGACCGAGGGGCCAAGTCGCTGTGAGCGGGACAGGACTGCAGGGGCACGTCGCCGTGAGCGGTTCAGGGCAGCAGGGGCAAGTCGCCGTGAGCGGGACAGGACTGCAGGGGCAAGTCGCCGTGAGCGGGTCAGGACTGCAGGGGCAAAGTCGCCGTGAGCGGGTCAGGACTGCAGGGGCCAAGTCGCTGTGAGCGGGTCAGGACCGTGGGGCCAAGTCGCTGTGAGCGGGTCAGGGCTGCAGGGGCAAGTCGCCGTGAGCGGGTCAGGACTGCAGGGGCAAGTCGCCGTGAGCGGGTCAGGACTGCAGGGGCAAAGTCGGCGTGAGCGGGTCAGGACTGCAGGGGCCAAGTCGCTGAGAGCGGGTCAGGGCCGTGGGGCCAAGTCGCTCAGAGCGGGTCAGGACTGCAGGGGCCAAGTCGCTGAGAGCGGGTCAGGACACAGGGGCAATTCGCTGAGAGCGGATCAGGACTGCAGGGGCAAGTCGCCGTGAGCGGGTCAGGACAGAGGGGCCAAGTCGCCATGAGCGGGTCGGGACTGCAGGGGCAAGTCGCTGTGAGCGGGGCAGGACCGAGGGGCCAAGTCGCCGTGAGCGGGTCAGGACCGAGGGGCCAAGTCGCTGTGAGCGGGTCAGGAACGAGGGGCCAAGTCGCTGTGAGCGGATCAGGACCGAGGGGCCAAGGCGCTGTGAGCGGGTCAGGACTGCAGGGGCAAGTCGCCGTGAGCTGGTCAGGACTGCAGGGGCAAGTCGCTGTGAGCGGGTCAGGACTGCAGGGGCCAAGTCGCCGTGAGCGGGTCAGGACCGAGGGGCCAAGTCGCCGTGAGCGGGTCAGGACTGCAGGGGCTAGTCGCTGTGAGCGGGTCAGGACCGAGGGGACAGGTCGCTGTGAGCGGGTCAGGACCGAGGGGCCAAGTCGCTGTGAGCGGGTCAGGACCGAGGGGCCAAGTCGCTGTGAGCGGGTCAGGATTGAGGGGCCAAGTCGCAGTGAGCGGGTCAGGACCGAGGGGCCAAATCGCTGTGAGCAGGTAAGGACTGCAGGGGCAAGTCGCCGTGAGCGGGTCAGGACTTCAGGGGCCAAGTCGCCGTGAGCGGGTCAGGACCGAGGGGCCAAGTCGCCGTGAGCGGGTCAGGACCGAGGGGCCAAGTCGCCGTGAGCGGGTCAGGACTGAGGGGCCAAGTTGCCGTGAGCGGGTCAGGACTGCAGGGGCAAGTCGCTGTGAGCGGGTCAGGTCCGAGGGGCCAAGTCGCTGTGAGCGGGTCAGGACCGAGGGGCCAAGTCGCTGTGAGCGGGTCAGGACCGAGGGGGCAAGTCGCTGTGAGCGGGTCAGGACCGAGGGGCAAGGTTGTTGTGAGCGGGTCAGGACCGAGGGGCCAAGTCGCCGTGAGCGGGTCAGGACTGCAGGGGCAAGTCGCCGTGAGCGGGTCAGGACTGCAGGGGCCAAGTCGCCGTGAGCGGGTCAGGACCGAGGGGCCAAGTCGCTGAGAGCGGGTCAGGACCGAGGGGCCAAGTCGCTGAGAGCGGGTCAGGACTGCAGGGGCCAAGTCGCTGTGAGCGGGTCAGGACCGAGGGGCCAAGTCGCCATGAGCGGGTCAGGACTGCAGGGGCAAGTTGCCGTGAGCGGGTCAGGACTGCAGGGGCACGTCGCCGTGAGCGGGTCAGGACTGCAGGGGCAAGTCGCCGTGAGCGGGTCAGGACCGAGGGGCCAAGTCGCTGTGAGCGGGACAGGACTGCAGGGGCACGTCGCCGTGAGCGGTTCAGGACTGCAGGGGCAAGTCGCCGTGAGCGGGTCAGGACTGCAGGGGCAAGTCGCCGTGAGCGGGTCAGGACTGCAGGGGACAAGTCGCTGTGAGCGGGTCAGGACCGAGGGGCCAAGTCGCTGAGAGCGGGTCAGGACCGAGGGGCCAAGTCGCTCAGAGCGGGTCAGGACTGCAGGGGCCAAGTCGCTGAGAGCGGGTCAGGACTGCAGGGGCAAGTCGCTGTGAGCGGGTCCGGACCGAGGGGCCAAGTCCCCGTCAGCGGGTCAGGACCGAGGGGCCAAGTCGCTGTGAGCGGGTCAGGACCGATGGGCCAAGTTGCTGTGAGCGGGACAGGACTGCAGGGGCAAGTCGCCGTGAGCGGGTCAGGACTGCAGGGGCAAGTCGCTGTGAGCGGGTCAGCACCGAGGGGCCAAGTCGCCGTGAGCGGGTCAGGACTGCAGGGGCAAGTTGCTGTGAGCGGGTCAGGACTGCAGGGGCAAGTCGCTGTGAGCGGGTCAGGACTGCAGGGGCCAAGTCGCTGTGAGCGGGTCAGGACCGAGGGGCCAAGTCGCTGTGAGTGGGTCAGGACCGAGGGGCCAAGTCGCTGTGACCGTGTCAGGACTGCAGGGGCAAGTCGCTGTGAGCGGGTCAGGACTGCAAGGGCAAGTCGCCGTGAGCGGGTCAGGACTGCAGGGGCAAGTCGCCGTGAGCGGGTCAGGACTGCAGGGGCCAAGTCGCTGTGAGCGGGTCAGGACCGAGGGGCCAAGTCGCTGAGAGCGGGTCAGGACCGAGGGGCCAAGTCGCTCAGAGCGGGTCAGGACTGCAGGGGCCAAGTCGCTGAGAGCGGGTCAGGACTGCAGGGGCAAGTGGCTGTGAGCGGGTCCGGACCGAGGGGCCAAGTCGCCGTGAGCGGGTCAGGACCGAGGGGCCAAGTCGCTGTGAGCGGGTCAGGACTGCAGGGGCAAGTCGCTGTGAGCGGGTCAGGACTGCAGGGGCAAGTCGCTGTGAGCGGGTCAGGACTGCAGGGGCCATGTCGCTGTGAGCGGGTCAGGACCGAGGGGCCAAGTCGCTGTGAGTGGGTCAGGACCGAGGGGCCAAGTCGCTGTGAGCGGGTCAGGACTGCAGGGGCAAGTCGCTGTGAGCGGGTCAGGACTGCAAGGGCAAGTCGCCGTGAGCGGGTCAGGACTGCAGGGGCAAGTCGCCGTGAGCGGGTCAGGACTGCAGGGGCAAGTCGCTGTGAGCGGGTCAGGACTGCAGGGGCCAAGTCGCTGTGAGCGGGTCAGGACCGAGGGGCCAAGTCGCTGTGAGCGGGTCAGGAACGAGGGGCCAAGTCGCTGTGAGTGGGTCAGGACCGATGGGCCAAGTTGCTGTGAGCGGGACAGGACTGCAGGGGCAAGTCGCTGTGAGCGGGTGAGGACTGCAGGGGCAAGTCGCCGTGAGCGGGTCAGGACTGCAGGGGCATGTCGCTGTGAGCGGGTCAGGACTGCAGGGGCCAAGTCGATGTGAGCGGGTGAGGACCGAAGGGCCAAGTCGCTGAGAGCGGGTTAGGACCGAGGGGCCAAGTCGCCGTGAGCGGGTCAGGACTGCAGGGGCAAGTCGCCGTGAGCCGGTCAGTACCGTGGGGCCAAGTCGCCGAGAGCGGGTCAGGACTGCAGGGGCAAGTCGCCGTGAGCGGGTCAGGACCGAGGGGGCAAGTCGCCGTGAGCGGGTCAGGACCGAGGGGCCAAGTCGCTGTGAGCCGGTCAGGACCGAGGGGCTATGTCGCCGTGAGCGGGTCAGGACCGACGGGCCAAGTCGCCGTGAGCGGGTCAGGACTGCAGGGGCAAGTCGCCGTGAGCGGGTCAGGACCGAGGGGCCAAGTCGCCGTGAGCGGGTCAGGACCGAGGGGCCAAGTCACTGTGAGCGGGTCAGGACCGAGGGGCCAAGGCGCCGTGAGCGGGTCAGGAATGCAGGGGCAAGTCGCCGTGAGCTGGTCAGGACTGCAGGGGCAAGTCGCTGTGAGCGGGTCAGGACTGCAGGGGCCAAGTCGCTGTGAGCGGGTCAGGACCGAGGGGCCAAGTCGCTGTGAGCGGGTCAGGAACGAGGGGCCAAGTCGCTGTGAGTGGGTCAGGACCGATGGGCCAAGTTGCTGTGAGCGGGACAGGACTGCAGGGGCAAGTCGCTGTGAGCGGGTCAGGACTGCAGGGGCATGTCGCTGTGAGCGGGTCAGGACTGCAGGGGCCAAGTCGATGTGAGCGGGTGAGGACCGAAGGGCCAAGTCGCTGAGAGCGGGTCAGGACCGAGGGGCCAAGTCGCTGTGAGCGGGTCAGGACTGCAGGGGCAATTCGCTGTAAGCGGGTCAGTACCGAGGGGCCTAGTCGCTGCGAGCGGGTCAGGCTCGAGGGGCCAAGTCGCCGTGAGCGGGTCAGGACTGCAGGGGCAAGTCGCCGTGAGCGGGTCAGGACTGAGGGGCCAAGTCGCCGTGAGCGGGTCAGGACCGAGGGGCCAAGTCGCTGTGAGCCGGTCAGGACCGAGGGGCTAAGTCGCCGTGAGCGGGTCAGGACCGAGGGGCCAAGTCGCTGTGAGCGGGTCAGGACCGAGGGGCCAAGTCGCTGTGAGCGGGTCAGGACCGAGGGGCCAAGGCGCCGTGAGCGGGTCAGGACTGCAGGGGCAAGTCGCTCAGAGCGGGTCAGGACTGCAGGGGCCAAGTCGCTGAGAGCGGGTCAGGACCGAGGGGCCAAGTCGCTGAGAGCGGGTCAGGACCGTGGGGCCAAGTCGCTCAGAGCGGGTCAGGACTGCAGTGGCCAAGTCGCTGAGAGCGGGTCAGGACTGCAGGGGCAAGTCGCTGTGAGCGGGTCAGGACCGAGGGGCCAAGTCGCCGTGAGCGGGTCAGGACCGAGGGGCCAAGTCGCCGTGAGCGGGTCAGGACCGAGGGGCCAAGTCGCTGTGAGCGGGTCAGGACCGAGGGGCCAAGGCGCCGTGAGCGGGTCAGGAATGCAGGGGCAAGTCGCCGTGAGCTGGTCAGGACTGCAGGGGCAAGTCGCTGTGAGCGGGTCAGGACTGCAGGGGCCAAGTCGCTGTGAGCGGGACAGGACCGAGGGGCCAAGTCGCTGTGAGCGGGTCAGGACCGAGGGGCCAAGTCGCTGTGAGTGGGTCAGGACCGATGGGCCAAGTCGCTGTGAGCGGGTCAGGACCGAGGGGCCAAGTCGCTGTGAGTGGGTCAGGACCGATGGGCCAAGTTGCTGTGAGCGGGACAGGACTGCAGGGTCAAGTCGCCGTGAGCGGGTCAGGACCGAGGGGCCAAGTCGCCGTGAGCGGGTCAGGACCGAGGGGCCAAGTCGCTGTGAGCGGGTCAGGACCGACGGGCCAAGTCGCTGTGAGCGGGTCAGGGCCGAGGGGCCAAGGCGCCGTGAGCGGGTCAGGACTGCAGGGGCAAGTCGCCGTGAGAGGGTCAGGACTGCAGGGGCAAGTCGCTGTGAGCGGGTAAGGACTGCAGGGGCCAAGTCGCTGTGAGCGGGTCAGGACCGAGGGGCCAAGTCGCTGTGAGCGGGCCAGGACCGAGGGGCCAAGTCGTTGTGAGCGGGTCAGGACCGATGGGCCAAGTCGCTGTGAGCGGGACAGGACCGAGGGGCCAAGTCGCTGTAAGCGGGTCAGGACTGCAGGGGCACGTCGCCGTTAGCGGGTCAGGACTGCAGGGGCAAGTCGCCGTGAGCGGGTCAGGACTGCAGGGGCAAGTCGCCGTGAGCGGGTCAGGACTGCAGGGGCCAAGTCGCTGTGAGCGGGTCAGGACCGAGGGGCCAAGTCGCTCAGAGCGGGTCAGGACTGCAGGGGCCAAGTCGCAGAGAGCGGGTCAGGACTGCAGGGGCAAGTCGCTGTGAGCGGGTCCGGACCGAGGGGCCAAGTCGCCGTGAGCGGGTCAGGACCGAGGGGCCAAGTCGCTGTGAGCGGGTCAGGACCGATGGGCCAAGTTGCTGTGAGCGGGACAGGACTGCAGGGGCAAGTCGCTGTGAGCGGGTCAGGACTGCAGGGGCCAAGTCGCTGTGAGCGGGTCAGGACCGAGGGGCCAAGTCGCTGTGAGTGGGTCAGGACCGAGGTGCCAAGTCGCTGTGAGCGTGTCAGGACTGCAGGGGCAAGTCGCTGTGAGCGGGTCAGGACTGCAGGGGCAAGTCGCCGTGAGCGGGTCAGGACTGCAGGGGCAAGTCGCCGTGAGCGGGCCAGGACTGCAGGGGCAAGTCGCTGTGAGCGGGTCAGGACTGCAGGGGCCAAGTCGATGTGAGCGGGTGAGGACCGAAGGGCCAAGTCGCTGAGAGCGGGTCAGGACCGAGGGGCCAAGTCGCTGTGAGCGGGTCAGGACTGCAGGGGCAAGTCGCTGTGAGCGGGTCAGGACCGAGGGGCGAAGTCGCCGTGAGCGGGTCAGGACTGCAGGGGCAAGTCGCTGTGAGCGGGTCAGGACTGCAGGGGCAAGTCGCTGTGAGCGGGTCAGGACTGCAGGGGCCAGGTCGCTGTGAGCGGGTCAGGACCGAGGGGCCAAGTCGCTGTGAGTGGGTCAGGACCGAGGGGACAAGTCGCTGTGAGAGTGTCAGGACTGCAGGGGCAAGTCGCTGTGAGCGGGTCAGGACTGCAAGAGCAAGTCGCCGTGAGCGGGTCAGGACTGCAGGGGCAAGTCGCCGTGGGCGGGCCAGGACTGCAGGGGCAAGTCGCTGTGAGCGGGTCAGGACTGCAGGGGCCAAGTCGATGTGAGCGGGTGAGGACCGAAGGGCCAAGTCGCTGAGAGCGGGTCAGGACCGAGGGGCCAAGTCGCTGTGAGCGGGTCAGGACTGCAGGGGCAAGTCGCTGTGAGCGGGTCAGTACCAAGGGGCCTAGTCGCTGCGAGCGGGTCGGGACCGAGGGGTCAAGTCGCCGTGAGCGGGTCAGGACTGCAGGGGCAAGTCGCCGTGAGCGGGTCAGGACCGAGGGGCCAAGTCGCCGTGAGCGGGTCAGGACTGCAGGGGCAAGTCGCCGTGAGCGGGTCAGGACCGAGGGGGCAAGTCGCCGTGAGCGGGTCAGGACCGAGGGGCCAAGTCGCTGTGAGCCGGTCAGGACCGAGGGGCCAAGTCGCCGTGAGCGGGTCAGGACCGAGGGGACAAGTCGCCGTGAGCGGGTCAGGACTGCAGGGGCAAGTCGCCGTGAGCGGCTCAGGACCGAGGGGCCACGTCGCCGTGAGCGGGTCAGGACCGAGGGGCCAAGTCGCTGTGAGCGGGTCAGGACTGCAGGGGCAAGTCGCTGTGAGCGGGTCAGGACTGCAGGGGCCAAGTCGCTGTGAGCGGGTCAGGACCGAGGGGCCAAGTCGCTGTGAGCGGGTCAGGACCGAGGGGCCAAGTCGCTGTGAGCGGGTCAGAACCGATGGGCCAAGTCGCTGTGAGCGGGACAGGACCGAGGGGCCAAGTCGCTGTGAGCGGGTCAGGACTGCAGGGGCCAGTCGCTGTGAGCGGGTCAGGACCGAGGGGCCAAGTCACCGTGAGCGGGTCAGGACTGCAGGGGCAAGTCGCCGTGAGCGGGTCAGGACTGCAGGGGCAAGTCGCTGTGAGCGGGTCAGGACTGCAGGGGCAAGTCGCCGTGAGCGGGTCAGGACTGCAGGGGCCAGTCGCTGTGAGCGGGTCAGGACCGAGGGGCCAAGTCACCGTGAGCGGGTCAGGACTGCAGGGGCAAGTCGCCGTGACCGGGTCAGGACTGCAGGGGCACGTCGCCGTGAGCGGGTCAGGACAGCAGGGGCAAGTCGCCGTGAGCGGGTCAGGACTGCAGGGGCAAGTCGCCGTGTGCGGGTCAGGACTGCAGGGGCCAAGTCGCCGTGAGCGGGTCAGGACTGCAGGGGCCAAGTCGCTGTGAGCGGGTCAGGACCGAGGGGCCAAGTCGCTGAGAGCGGGTCAGGACCGAGGGGCCAAGTCGCTCAGAGCGGGTCAGGACTGCAGGGGCCAAGTCGCTGAGAGCGGGTCAGGGCTGCAGGGGCAAGTCGCTGTGAGCGGGTCCGGACCGAGGGGCCAAGTCGCCGTGAGCGGGTCAGGACCGAGGGGTCAAGTCGCTGTGAGCGGGTCAGGACTGCAGGGGCAAGTCGCTGTGAGCGGGTCAGGACTGCAGGGGCAAGTCGCTGTGAGCGGGTCAGGACTGCAGGGGCCAAGTCGCTGTGAGCGGGTCAGGACCGAGGGGCCAAGTCGCTGTGAGTGGGTCAGGACCGAGGGGCCAAGTCGCTGTGAGCGGGTCAGGACTGCAGGGGCAAGTCGCTGTGAGCGGGTCAGGACTGCAAGGGCAAGTCGCCGTGAGCGGGTCAGGACTGCAGGGGCAAGTCGCCGTGAGCGGGTCAGGACTGCAGGGGCAAGTCGCTGTGAGCGGGTCAGGACTGCAGGGGCCAAGTCGATGTGAGCGGGTGAGGAGCGAGGGGCCAAGTCGCTGTGAGCGGGTCAGGACTGCAGGGGCAAGTCGCTGTGAGCGGGTCAGTACCGAGGGGCCTAGTCGCTGCGAGCGGGTCAGGTCCGAGGGGCCAAGTCGCCGTGAGCGGGTCAGGACTGTAGGGGCAAGTCGCCGTGAGCCGGTCAGGACCGAGGGGCCAAGTCGCCGAGAGCGGGTCAGGACTGCAGGGGCATGTCGCCGTGAGCGGGTCAGGACCGAGGGGGCAAGTCGCCGTGAGCGGGTCAGGACCGAGGGGCGACGTCGCTGTGAGCCGGTCAGGACCGAGGGGCTAAGTCGCCGTGAGCGGGTCAGGACCGAGGGGCCAAGTCGCCGTTAGCGGGTCAGGTCTGCAGGGGCAAGTCGCCGTGAGCGGGTCAGGACGAGGGGCCAAGTCGCCGTGAGCGGGTCAGGACCGAGGGGCCAAGTCGCTGTGAGCGGGTCAGGGCCGAGGGGCCAAGTCGCTGTGAGCGGGTCAGGACCGATGGGCCAAGTCGCTGTGAGCGGGACAGGACCGAGGGGCCAAGTCGCTGTGAGCGGGTCAGGACTGCAGGGGCAAGTCGCTGTGAGCGGGTCAGGACCGAGGGGCCAAGTCGCCGTGAGCAGGTCAGGACTGCAGGGGCAAGTCGCCGTGAGCGGGTCAGGACTGCAGGGGCAAGTCGCTGTGAGCGGGTCAGGACTGCAGGGGCCAAGTCGCTGTGAGCGGGTCAGGACCGAGGGGCCAAGTCGCTGTGAGCGGGTCAGGACTGCAGGGGCAAGTCGCTGTGAGCGGGTCAGGACCGAGGGGCCAAGTCGCTGTGAGTGGGTCAGGACCGAGGGGCCAAGTCGCTGTGAGCGTGTCAGGACTGCAGGGGCAAGTCGCTGTGAGCGGGTCAGGACTGCAAGAGCAAGTCGCCGTGAGCGGGTCAGGACTGCAGGGGCAAGTCGCCGTGAGCGGGCCAGGACTGCAGGGGCAAGTCGCTGTGAGCGGGTCAGGACTGCAGGGGCCAAGTCGATGTGAGCGGGTGAGGACCGAAGGGCCAAGTCGCTGAGAGCGGGTCAGGACCGAGGGGCCAAGTCGCTGTGAGCGGGTCAGGACTGCAGGGGCAAGTCGCTGTGAGCGGGTCAGGACCGAGGGGCCAAGTCGCCGTGAGCGGGTCAGGACTGCAGGGGCAAGTCGCTGTGAGCGGGTCAGGACTGCAGGGGCAAGTCGCTGTGAGCGGGTCAGGACTGCAGGGGCCAGGTCGCTGTGAGCGGGTCAGGACCGAGGGGCCAAGTCGCTGTGAGTGGGTCAGGACCGAGGGGACAAGTCGCTGTGAGCGTGTCAGGACTGCAGGGGCAAGTCGCTGTGAGCGGGTCAGGACTGCAAGAGCAAGTCGCCGTGAGCGGGTCAGGACTGCAGGGGCAAGTCGCCGTGGGCGGGCCAGGACTGCAGGGGCAAGTCGCTGTGAGCGGGTCAGGACTGCAGGGGCCAAGTCGATGTGAGCGGGTGAGGCCCGAAGGGCCAAGTCGCTGAGAGCGGGTCAGGACCGAGGGGCCAAGTCGCTGTGAGCGGGTCAGGACTGCAGGGGCAAGTCGCTGTGAGCGGGTCAGTACCAAGGGGCCTAGTCGCTGCGAGCGGGTCAGGACCGAGGGGCCAAGTCGCCGTGAGCGGGTCAGGACTGCAGGGGCAAGTCGCCGTGAGCGGGTCAGGACCGAGGGGCCAAGTCGCCGTGAGCGGGTCAGGACTGCAGGGGCAAGTCGCCGTGAGCGGGTCAGGACCGAGGGGGCAAGTCGCCGTGAGCGGGTCAGGACCGAGGGGCCAAGTCGCTGTGAGCCGGTCAGGACCGAGGGGCCAAGTCGCCGTGAGCGGGTCAGGACCGAGGGGACAAGTCGCCGTGAGCGGGTCAGGACTGCAGGGGCAAGTCGCCGTGAGCGGCTCAGGACCGAGGGGCCAAGTCGCCGTGAGCGGGTCAGGACCGAGGGGCCAAGTCGCTGTGAGCGGGTCAGAACCGATGGGCCAAGTCGCTGTGAGCGGGACAGGACCGAGGGGCCAAGTCGCTGTGAGCGGGTCAGGACTGCAGGGGCCAGTCGCTGTGAGCGGGTCAGGACCGAGGGGCCAAGTCACCGTGAGCGGGTCAGGACTGCAGGGGCAAGTCGCCGTGAGCGGGTCAGGACTGCAGGGGCAAGTCGCTGTGAGCGGGTCAGGACTGCAGGGGCAAGTCGCCGTGAGCGGGTCAGGACTGCAGGGGCCAGTCGCTGTGAGCGGGTCAGGACCGAGGGGCCAAGTCACCGTGAGCGGGTCAGGACTGCAGGGGCAAGTCGCCGTGACCGGGTCAGGACTGCAGGGGCACGTCGCCGTGAGCGGGTCAGGACTGCAGGGGCAAGTCGCCGTGAGCGGGTCAGGACTGCAGGGGCAAGTCGCCGTGTGCGGGTCAGGACTGCAGGGGCCAAGTCGCCGTGAGCGGGTCAGGACTGCAGGGGCCAAGTCGCTGTGAGCGGGTCAGGACCGAGGGGCCAAGTCGCTGAGAGCGGGTCAGGACCGAGGGGCCAAGTCGCTCAGAGCGGGTCAGGACTGCAGGGGCCAAGTCGCTGAGAGCGGGTCAGGGCTGCAGGGGCAAGTCGCTGTGAGCGGGTCCGGACAGAGGGGACAAGTCGCCGTCAGCGGGTCAGGACCGAGGGGTCAAGTCGCTGTGAGCGGGTCAGGACTGCAGGGGCAAGTCGCTGTGAGCGGGTCAGGACTGCAGGGGCCAAGTCGCTGTGAGCGGGTCAGGACCGAGGGGCCAAGTCGCTGTGAGTGGGTCAGGACCGAGGGGCCAAGTCGCTGTGAGCGGGTCAGGACTGCAGGGGCAAGTCGCTGTGAGCGGGTCAGGACTGCAAGGGCAAGTCGCCGTGAGCGGGTCAGGACTGCAGGGGCAAGTCGCCGTGAGCGGGTCAGGACTGCAGGGGCAAGTCGCTGTGAGCGGGTCAGGACTGCAGGGGCCAAGTCGATGTGAGCGGGTGAGGAGCGAGGGGCCAAGTCGCTGTGAGCGGGTCAGGACTGCAGGGGCAAGTCGCTGTGAGCGGGTCAGTACCGAGGGGCCTAGTCGCTGCGAGCGGGTCAGGTCCGAGGGGCCAAGTCGCCGTGAGCGGGTCAGGACTGTAGGGGCAAGTCGCCGTGAGCCGGTCAGGACCGAGGGGCCAAGTCGCCGAGAGCGGGTCAGGACTGCAGGGGCATGTCGCCGTGAGCGGGTCAGGACCGAGGGGGCAAGTCGCCGTGAGCGGGTCAGGACCGAGGGGCGACGTCGCTGTGAGCCGGTCAGGACCGAGGGGCTAAGTCGCCGTGAGCGGGTCAGGACCGAGGGGCCAAGTCGCCGTTAGCGGGTCAGGTCTGCAGGGGCAAGTCGCCGTGAGCGGGTCAGGACCGAGGGGCCAAGTCGCCGTGAGCGGGTCAGGACCGAGGGGCCAAGTCGCTGTGAGCGGGTCAGGGCCGAGGGGCCAAGTCGCTGTGAGCGGGTCAGGACCGATGGGCCAAGTCGCTGTGAGCGGGACAGGACCGAGGGGCCAAGTCGCTGTGAGCGGGTCAGGACTGCAGGGGCAAGTCGCTGTGAGCGGGTCAGTACCGAGGGGCCAAGTCGCCGTGAGCGGGTCAGGACTGCAGGGGCAAGTCGCCGTGAGCGGGTCAGGACTGCAGGGGCAAGTCGCTGTGAGCGGGTCAGGACTGCAGGGGCCAAGTCGCTGTGAGCGGGTCAGGACCGAGGGGCCAAGTCGCTGTGAGCGGGTCAGGACTGCAGGGGCAAGTCGCTGTGAGCGGGTCAGTACCGAGGGGCCTAGTCGCTGCGAGCGGGTCAGGACCGAGGGGCCAAGTCGCCGTGAGCGGGTCAGGACTGTAGGGGCAAGTCGCCGTGAGCCGGTCAGGACCGAGGGGCCAAGTCGCCGAGAGCGGGTCAGGACTGCAGGGGCATGTCGCCGTGAGCGGGTCAGGACCGAGGGGGCAAGTCGCCGTGAGCGGGTCAGGACCGAGGGGCGACGTCGCTGTGAGCCGGTCAGGACCGAGGGGCTAAGTCGCCGTGAGCGGGTCAGGACCGAGGGGCCAAGTCGCCGTTAGCGGGTCAGGTCTGCAGGGGCAAGTCGCCGTGAGCGGGTCAGGACCGAGGGGCCAAGTCGCCGTGAGCGGGTCAGGACCGAGGGGCCAAGTCGCTGTGAGCGGGTCAGGGCCGAGGGGCCAAGTCGCTGTGAGCGGGTCAGGACCGATGGGCCAAGTCGCTGTGAGCGGGACAGGACCGAGGGGCCAAGTCGCTGTGAGCGGGTCAGGACTGCAGGGGCAAGTCGCTGTGAGCGGGTCAGGACCGAGGGGCCAAGTCGCCGTGAGCGGGTCAGGACTGCAGGGGCAAGTCGCCGTGAGCGGGTCAGGACTGCAGGGGCAAGTCGCTGTGAGCGGGTCAGGACTGCAGGGGCCAAGTCGCTGTGAGCGGGTCAGGACCGAGGGGCCAAGTCGCTGTGAGTGGGTCAGGACCGAGGGGCCAAGTCGCTGTGAGCGGGTCAGGACTGCAGGGGCAAGTTGCCGTGAGCGGGTAAGGACTGCAGGGGCAAGTCGCTGTGAGCCGGTCAGGACTGCAGGGGCACGTCGCCGTGAGCGGGTCAGGACTGCAGGGGCAAGTCGCCGTGAGCGGGTCAGGACCGAGGGGCCAAGTTGCTGTGAGCGGGTCAGGACTGCAGGGGTACGTCGCCGTGAGCGGGTCAGGACTGCAGGGGCCAAGTCGCCGTGAGCGGGTCAGGACTGCAGGGGCCAAGTCGCTGTGTGCGGGTCAGGACCGAGGGGCAAAGTCGCTGAGAGGGGGTCAGGACCGAGGGGCCAAGTCGCTCAGAGTGGGTCAGGACTGCAGGGGCCAAGTCGCTGAGAGCGGGTCAGGACTGCAGGGGCAAGTCACCGTGAGAGGGTCAGGACTGCAGGGGCCCAGTCGCTGTGAGCGGGTCAGGACCGAGGGGCCAAGTCGCTGTGAGTGGGTCAGGACCGAGGGGCCAAGTCGCTGTGAGCGGGTCAGGACTGCAGGGGCAAGTCGCTGTGAGCGGGTCAGGACTGCAAGGGCAAGTCGCCGTGAGCGGGTCAGGACTGCAGGGGCAAGTCGCCGTGAGCGGGTCAGGACTGCAGGGGCAAGTCGCTGTGAGTGGGTCAGGACTGCAGGGGCCAAGTCGATGTGAGCGGGTGTGGACCGAAGGGCCAAGTCGCTGAGAGCGGGTGAGGACCGAGGGGCCAAGTCGCCGTGAGCGGGTCAGGACTGCAGGGGCAATTCGCTGTGAGCGGGTCAGTACCGAGGGGCCCAGTCGCTGCGAGCGGGTCAGGACCGAGGGGCCAAGTCGCCGTGAGCGGGTCAGGACTGCATGGGCAAGTCGCCGTGAGCGGGTCAGGACTGAGGGGCCAAGTCGCCGTGAGCGGGTCAGGACTGCAGGGGCAAGTCGCCATGAGCGGGTCAGGACCGAGGGGGCAAGTCGCCGTGAGCGGGTCAGGACCGAGGGGCCAAGTCGCTGTGAGCCGGTCAGGCCCGAGGGGCCAAGTCGCCGTGAGCGGGTCAGGACCGAGGGGCCAAGTCGCTGTGAGCGGGTCAGGACTGCAGGGGCAAGTCGCCGTGAGCGGGTCAGGACCGAGGGGCCAAGTCGCCGTGAGCGGGTCAGGACCGAGGGGCCATGTCGCTGTGAGCGGGTCAGGACCGAGGGGCCAAGTCGCTGTGAGCGGGTCAGGACCGAGGGGCCAAGGCGCGGTGAGCGGGTCAGGACTGCAGGGGCAAGTCGCCGTGAGAGGGTCAGGACTGCAGGGGCAAGTCGCTGTGAGCGGGTCAGGACTGCAGGGGCCAAGTCGCTGTGAGCGGGTCAGGACCGAGGGGCCAAGTCGCTGTGAGCGGGTCAGAACCGAGGGGCCAAGTCGCTGTGAGCGGGTCAGGACCGATGGGCCAAGTCGCTGTGAGCGGGATAGGACCGAGGGGCCAAGTCGCTGTGAGCGGGTCAGGACTGTAGGGGCCAGTCGCTGTGAGCGGGTCAGGACCGAGGGGCCAAGTCGCTGTGAGCGGGTCAGGACTGCAGGGGCAAGTCGCTGTGAGCGGGTCAGGACTCCAGGGGCCAAGTCGCTGTGAGCGGGTCAGGACCGAGGGGCCATGTCGCTGTGAGTGGGTCAGGACCGATGGGCTAAGTTGCTGTGAGCGGGACAGGACTGCAGGGGCAAGTCGCTGTGAGCGGGTCAGGACTGCAGGGGCAAGTCGCTGTGAGCGGATCAGGACCGAGGGGCCAAGTCGCCGTGAGCGGGTCAGGAATGTAGGGGCAAGTCGCTGTGAGCGGGTCAGGACTGCAGGGGCAAGTCGCTGTGAGCGGGTCAGGACTGCAGGGGCCAAGTCGCTGTGAGCGGGTCAGGACCGAGGGGCCAAGTCGCTGTGAGTGGGTCAGGACCGAGGGGCCAAGTCGCTGTGAGCGGGTCAGGACTGCAGGAGCAAGTCGCTGTGAGCGGGTCAGGACTGCAAGGGCAAGTCGCCGTGACCGGGTCAGGACTGCAGGGGCAAATCGCCGTGAGCGGGTGAGGACTGCAGGGGCCAAGTCGATGTGAGCGGGTGAGGACCGAAGGGCCAAGTCGCTGAGAGCGGGTCAGGACCGAGGGGCCAAGTCGCTGTGAGCGGGTCAGGACTGCAGGGGCAATTCGCTGTGAGCGGGTCAGTACCGAGGGGCCTAGTCGCTGCGAGCGGGTCAGGACCGAGGGGCCAAGTCGCCGTGAGCGGGTCAGGACTGCAGGG
The DNA here is from genome assembly GCF_030684315.1 of Stegostoma tigrinum. Lineage (NCBI taxonomy): Eukaryota > Metazoa > Chordata > Chondrichthyes > Orectolobiformes > Stegostomatidae > Stegostoma > Stegostoma tigrinum. Next base: position 123,074 of record NW_026728087.1, read on the forward strand.
GAAGTCGCCGTGAGCGGGTCAGGACTGAGGGGCTATGTCGCCATGAGGGGGTCAGGACTGCAGGGGCAAGTCGCCATGAGCGGGTCAGGACCGAGGGGGCAAATCGCTGTGAGCGGGTCAGGACCGAGGGGCCAAGTCGCCGTGAGCGGGTCAGGACTGCAGGGTCAAGTCGCCGTGAGCGGGTCAGGACTGCAGGGGCAAGTCGCCGTGAGCGGGTCATGACTGCAGGGGCCAAGTCGCCGTGAGCGGGTCAGGACTGCAGGGGCCAAGTCGATGTGAGCGGGTGAGGACCGAAGGGCCAAGTCGCTGAGAGCGGGTCAGGACCGAGGGGCCAAGTCGCTGTGAGCGGGTCAGGACTGCAGGGGCAATTCGCTGTGAGCGGGTCAGTACCGAGGGGCCTAGTCGCTGCGAGCGGGTCAGGACCGAGGGGCCAAGTCGCCGTGAGCGGGTCAGGACTGCAGGGGCAAGTCGCCGTGAGCGGGTCAGGACTGAGGGGCCAAGTCGCCATGAGCGGGTCAGGACTGCAGGGGCAAGTCGCCGTGAGCGGGTCAGGACCGAGGGGGCAAGTCGCCGTGAGCGGGTCAGGACCGAGGGGCCAAGTCGCCGTGAGCCGGTCAGGACCGAGGGGACAAGTCGCCGTGAGCCGGTCAGGACCGAGGGGACAAGTCGCCGTGAGCGGGTCAGGACTGCAGGGGCAAGGCGCCGTGAGCAGGTCAGGACCGAGGGGCCAAGTCGCCGTGAGCGGGTCAGGACCGAGGGGCCAAGTCGCTGTGAGCGGGTCAGGACCGAGGGGCCAAGGCGCCGTGAGCGGGTCAGGACTGCAGGGGAAGTCGCTGTGAGCGGGTCAGGACTGCAGGGGCAAGTCGCTGTGAGCGGGTCAGGACTGCAGGTGCCAAGTCGCTGTGAGCGGGTCAGGACCGAGGGGCCAAGTCGCTGTGAGGGGGTCAGGACCGAGGGGCCAAGTCGCTGTGAGCGGGTCAGGACCGATGGGCCAAGTCGCTGTGAGCGGGACAGGACCGAGGGGCCAAGTCGCTGTGAGCGGGTCAGGACTGCAGGGGCCAGTCACTGTGAGCGGGTCAGGACCGAGAGGCCAAGTCGCCGTGAGCGGGTCAGGACTGCAGGGGCAAGTCGCCGTGAGCGGGTCAGGACTGCAGGGGCAAGTCGCTGTGAGCGGGTCAGGACTCAAGGGGACAAGTCGCTGTGAGCGGGTTAGCACCGAGGGGCCAAGTCGCTGTGAGTGGGTCAGGACCGAGGGGCCAAGTCGCTGTGAGCGGGTCAGGACTGCAGGGGCAAGTCGCCGTGAGCGGGTCAGGACTGCAGGGGCAAGTCGCCGTGAGCGGGTCAGGACTGCAGGGGCAAGTCGCTGTGAGCGGGTCAGGACTGCAGGGGCAAGTCGCCGTGAGCGGGTCAGGACTGCAGGGGCAAGTCGCTGTGAGCGGGTCAGGACTGCAGGGGCCAAGTCGATGTGAGCGGGTGAGGACCGAAGGGCCAAGTCGCTGAGAGCGGGTCAGGACCGAGGGGCCAAGTCGCTGTGAGCGGGTCAGGACTGCAGGGGCAATTCGCTGTGAGCGGGTCAGTACCGAGGGGCCTAGTCGCCATGAGCAGGTCAGGACCGAGGGTCCAAGTCGCCGTCAGCGGGTCAGGACTGCATGGGCAAGTCGCCGTGAGCGGGTCAGGACTGAGGGGCCAAGTCGCCGTGAGCGGGTCAGGACTGCAGGGGCAAGTCGCCGTGAGCGGGTCAGGACCGAGGGGGCAAGTCGCCGTGAGCGGGTCAGGACCGAGGGGCCAAGTCGCTGTGAGCGGGTCAGGACCGAGGGGCCAAGTCGCCGTGAGCGGGTCAGGACCGAGGGGCCAAGTCGCTGTGAGCGGGTGAGGACTGCAGGGGCAAGTCGCCGTGAGCGGGTCAGGACCGAGGGGCCAAGTCGCCGTGAGCGGGTCAGGACCGAGGGGCCAAGTCGATGTGAGCGGGTCAGGACCGAGGGGCGAAGTCGCTGTGAGCGGGTCAGGACCGAGGGGCCAAGGCGCCGTGAGCGGGTCAGGACTGCAGGGGCAAGTCGCCGTGAGAGGGTCAGGACTGCAGGGGCAAGTCGCTGTGAGCGGGTCAGGACTGCAGGGGCCAAGTCGCTGTGAGCGGGTCAGGACCGAGGGGCCAAGTCGCTGTGAGCGGGTCAGGACCGACGGGCCAAGTCGCTGTGAGCGGGTCAGGACCGATGGGCCAAGTCGCTGTGAGCGGGACAGGACCGAGGGGCCAAGTCGCTGTGAGCGGGTCAGGACTGCAGGGGCCAGTCGCTGTGAGCGGGTCAGGACCGAGGGGCCAAGTCGCCGTGAGCGGGTCAGGACTGCAGGGGCAAGTCGCTGTGAGTGGGTCAGGACTCCAGGGGCCAAGTCGCTGTGAGCGGGTCAGGACCGAGGGGCCAAGTCGCTGTGAGTGGGTCAGGACCGAGGGGCCAAGTCGCTGTGAGCGGGTCAGGACTGCAGGGGCAAGTCGCCGTGAGCGGGTCAGGACTGCAGGGGCAAGTCGCCGTGAGCGGGTCAGGACCGAGGGGCCAAGTCGCTGTGAGCGGGTCAGGACAGAGGGGCCAAGTCGCTGTGAGTGGGTCAGGACCGATGGGCTAAGTTGCTGTGAGCGGGAGAGGACTGCAGGGGCAAGTCGCTGTGAGCGGGTCAGGACTGCAGGGGCAAGTCGCTGTGAGCGGGTCAGGACTGCAGGGGCAAGTCGCTGTGAGCGGGTCAGGACCGAGGGGCCAAGTCGCCGTGAGCGGGTCAGGAATGTAGGGGCAAGTCGCTGTGAGCGGGTCAGGACTGCAGGGGCAAGTCGCTGTGAGCGGGTCTGGACTGCAGGGGCCAAGTCGCTGTGAGCGGGTCAGGACCGAGGGGCCAAGTCGCTGTGAGTGGGTCAGGACCGAGGGGCCAAGTCGCTGTGAGCGGGTCAGGACTGCAGGGGCAAGTCGCTTTGAGCGGGTCAGGACTGCAAGGGCAAGTCGCCGTGACCGGGTCAGGACTGCAGGGGCAAATCGCCGTGAGCGGGTGAGGACTGCAGGGGCCAAGTCGATGTGAGCGGGTGAGGACCGAAGGGCCAAGTCGCTGAGAGCGGGTCAGGACCGAGGGGCCAAGTCGCAGTGAGCGGGTCAGGACTGCAGGGGCAATTCGCTGTGAGCGGGTCAGTACCGAGGGGCCAAGTCGCCGTGAGCGGGTCAGGACTGCAGGGGAAGTCGCCGTGAGCGGGTCAGGACTGAGGGGCCAAGTCGCCATGAGCGGGTCAGGACTGCAGGGGCAAGTCGCCGTGAGCGGGTCAGGACCGAGGGGGCAAGTCGCTGTGAGCCGGTCAGGACCGAGGGGCCAAGTCGCCGTGAGCGGGTCAGGACCGAGGGGCCAAGTCGCCGTGAGCGGGTCAGGACTGCAGGGGCAAGTCGCTGTGAGCGGGTCAGGACCGAGGGGCCAAGTCGCCGTGAGCGGGTCAGGACCGAGGGGCCAAGTCGCTGTGAGCGGGTCAGGACCGAGGGGCCAAGTCGCTGTGAGCGGGTCAGGACCGAGGGGCCAAGGCGCCGTGAGCGGGTCAGGACTGCAGGGGCAAGTCGCCGTGAGTGGGTCAGGACTGCAGGGGCAAGTCGCTGTGAGCGGGTCAGGACTGCAGGGGCCATGTCGCTGTGAGCGGGTCAGGACCGAGGGGCCAAGTCGCTGTGAGCGGGTCAGGACCGAGGGGCCAAGTCGCTGTGAGCGGGTCAGGACCGATGGGCCAAGTCGCTGTGAGCGGGACAGGACCGAGGGGCCAAGTCGCTGTGAGCGGGTCAGGACTGCAGGGGCCAGTCGCTGTGAGCGGGTCAGGACCGAGGGGCCAATTCGCCGTGAGCGGGTCAGGACTGCAGGGGCAAGTCGCTGTGAGCGGGTCAGGACTCCAGGGGCCAAGTCGCTGTGAGCGGGTCAGGACAGAGGGGCCAAGTCGCTGAGAGTGGGTCAGGACCGAGGGGCCAAGTCGCTGTGAGCGGGTCAGGACTGCAGGGGCAAGTCGCTGTGAGCGGGTCAGGACTGCAGGGGCAAGGCGCCGTGAGCGGGTCAGGACTGCAGGGGCAAGTCGCCGTGAGCGGGTCAGGACCGAGGGGCCAAGTCGCTGTGAGCGGGTCAGGACCGAGGGGCCAAGTCGCTGTGAGTGGGTCAGGACCGATGGGCTAAGTTGCTGTGAGCGGGACAGGACTGCAGGGGCAAGTCGCTGTGAGCGGGTCAGGACTGCAGGGGCAAGTCGCTGTGAGCGGGTCAGGACCGAGGGGCCAAGTCGCCGTGAGCGGGTCAGGAATGTAGGGGCAAGTCGCTGTGAGCGGGTCAGGACTGCAGGGGCAAGTCGCTGTGAGCGGGTCAGGACTGCAGGGGCCAAGTCGCTGTGAGCGGGTCAGGACCGAGGGGCCAAGTCGCTGTGAGTGGGTCAGGACCGAGGGGCCAAGTCGCTGTGAGCGGGTCAGGACTGCAGGGGCAAGTCGCTGTGAGCGGGTCAGGACTGCAAGGGCAAGTCGCCGTGAGCGGGTCAGGACTGCAGGGGCAAGTCGCCGTGAGCGGGTCAGGACTGCAGGGGCCAAGTCGATGTGAGCGGGTGAGGACCGAAGGGCCAAGTCGCTGAGAGCGGGTCAGGACCGAGGGGCCAAGTCGCTGTGAGCGGGTCAGGACTGCAGGGGCAATTCGCTGTGAGCGGGTCAGTACCGAGGGGCCTAGTCGCTGCGAGCGGGTCAGGACCGAGGGGCCAAGTCGCCGTGAGCGGGTCAGGACTGCAGGGGCAAGTCGCCGTGAGCGGGTCAGGACTGCAGGGGCCAAGTCGCCATGAGCGGGTCAGGACTGCAGGGGCAAGTCGCCGTGAGCAGGTCAGGACCGAGGAGGCAAGTCGCCGTGAGCGGGTCAGGACCGAGGGGCCAAGTCGCTGTGAGCCGGTCAGGACCGAGGGGACAAGTCGCCGTGAGCGGGTCAGGACCGAGGGGCCAAGTCGCCGTGAGCGGGTCAGGACTGCAGGGGCAAGTCGCCGTGAGCAGGTCAGGACCGAGGGGCCAAGTCGCCGTGAGCGGGTCAGGACCGAGGGGCCAAGTCGCTGTGAGCGGGTCAGGACTGCAGGGGAAATTCGCTGTGAGCGGGTCAGTACCGAGGGGCCTAGTCGCTGCGAGCGGGTCAGGACCGAGGGGCCAAGTCGCTGTGAGCGGGTCAGGACCGAGGGGCCAAGTCGCCGTGAGCGGGTCAGGAATGTAGGGGCAAGTCGCTGTGAGCGGGTCAGGACTGCAGGGGCAAGTCGCTGTGAGCGGGTCAGGACTGCAGGGGCCAAGTCGCTGTGAGCGGGTCAGGACCGAGGGGCCAAGTCGCTGTGAGTGGGTCAGGACCGAGGGGCCAAGTCGCTGTGAGCGGGTCAGGACTGCAGGGGCAAGTCGCTGTGAGCGGGTCAGGACTGCAAGGGCAAGTCGCCGTGAGCGGGTCAGGACTGCAGGGGCAAGTCGCCGTGAGCGGGTCAGGACTGCAGGGGCCAAGTCACCGTGAGCGGGTCAGGACTGCAGGGGCAAGTCGCTGTGAGCGGGTCAGGACTGCAGGGGCAAGTCGCTGTGAGCGGGTCAGGACTGCAGGGGCCAAGTCGATGTGAGCAGGTGAGGACCGAAGGGCCAAGTCGCTGAGAGCGGGTCAGGACCGAGGGGCCAAGTCGCTGTGAGCGGGTCAGGACTGCAGGGGCAATTCGCTGTGAGCGGGTCAGTACCGAGGGGCCAAGTCGCCATGAGCTGGTCAGGACTGCAGGGGCAAGTCGCCGTGAGCAGGTCAGGACTGAGGGGCCAAGTCGCCGTGAGCGGGTCAGGACCGAGGGGCCAAGTCGCCGTGAGCGGGTCAGGACTGCAGGGGCAAGTCGCCGTGAGCAGGTCAGGACCGAGGGGCCAAGTCGCCGTGAGCGGGTCAGGACCGAGGGGCCAAGTCGCTGTGAGCGGGTCAGGACCGAGGGGCCAAGTCGCTGTGAGCGGGTCAGGACCGAGGGGCCAAGTCGCCGTGAGCGGGTCAGGACTGCAGGGGCAAGTCGCTGTGAGCGGGTCAGGACTGCAGGGGCCAAGTCGCTGTGAGCGGGTCAGGACCGAGGGGCCAAGTCGCTGTGAGCGGGTCAGGACAGAGGGGCCAAGTCGCTGTGAGCGGGTCAGGACCGATGGGCCAAGTCGCTGTGAGCGGGACAGGACCGAGGGGCCAAGTCGCTGTGAGCGGGTCAGGACTGCAGGGGCCAGTCGCTGTGAGCGGGTCAGGACCGAGAGGCCAAGTCGCCGTGAGCGGGTCAGGACTGCAGGGGCAAGTCGCCGTGAGCGGGTCAGGACTGCAGGGGCAAGTCGCTGTGAGCGGGACAGGACTGCAGGGGCCAAGTCGCTGTGAGCGGGTTAGGACCGAGGGGCCAAGTCGCTGTGAGTGGGTCAGGACCGAGGGGCCAAGTCGCTGTGAGCGGGTCAGGACTGCAGGGGCAAGTCGCCGTGAGCGGGTCAGGACTGCAGGGGCAAGTCGCCATGAGGGGGACAGGACTGAGGGGCCAAGTCGCCGTGAGCGGGTCAGGACTGCAGGGGCCAAGTCGCTGTGAGCGGGTCAGGACCGAGGGGCCAAGTCGCTGAGAGCGGGTCAGGACCGAGGGGCCAAGTCGCTCAGAGCGGGTCAGGACTGCAGGGGCCAAGTCGCTGAGAGCCGGTCAGGACTGCAGGGGCAAGTCGCTGCGAGCGGGTCAGGACCGAGGGGCCAAGTCGCCATGAGCGGGTCAGGACTGCAGGGGCAAGTCGCCGTGAGCGGGCCAGGACCGAGGGGCCAAGTCGCCGTGAGCGGGTCAGGACCGAGGGCCTAGTCGCTGTGAGCGGGCCAGGACCGAGGGGCCAAGTCGCTGTGAGCGGGTCAGGACCGAGGGGCCAAGTCGCTGTGAGCGGGTCAGGACCGATGGGCCAAGTCGCTGTGAGCGGGTCAGGACTGCAAGGGCAAGTCGCCGTGAGCTGGTCAGGACTGCAGGGGCAAGTCGCTGTGAGCGGGTCAGGACCGAGGGGCCAAGTCGCTGTGAGCGGGTCAGGACGGAGGGGCCAAGTCGCTCTGAGCGGGTCAGGACCGATGGGCCAAGTCGCTGTGAGCGGGTCAGGACTGCAGGGGCAAGTCGCTGTGAGCGGGTCAGGACCGAGGGGCCAAGTCGCCGTGAGCGAGTCAGGACTGCAGGGGCAAGTCGCCGTGAGCGGGTCAGGACTGCAGGGGCAAGTCGCTGTGAGCGGGTCAGGACTGCAGGGGCAATTCGCTGTGAGCGGGTCAGTACCGAGGGGCCTAGTCGCCATGAGCGGGTCAGGACCGAGGGTCCAAGTCGCCGTGAGCGGGTCAGGACTGCATGGGCAAGTCGCCGTGAGCGGGTCAGGACTGAGGGGCCAAGTCGCCGTGAGCGGGTCAGGACTGCAGGGGCAAGTCGCCGTGAGCGGGTCAGGACCGAGGGGGCAAGTCGCGGTGAGCGGGTCAGGACCGAGGGGCCAAGTCGCTGTGAGCCGGGCAGGACCGAGGGGCCAAGTCGCCGTGAGCGGGTCAGGACCGAGGGGCCAAGTCGCCGTGAGCGTGTCAGGACTGCAGGGGCAAGTCGCCGTGAGCGGGTCAGGACCGAGGGGCCAAGTCGCCGTGAGCGGGTCAGGACCGAGGGGCCAAGTCGCTGTGAGCGGGTCAGGACCGAGGGGCCAAGTCGCTGTGAGCGGGTCAGGACCGAGGGGCCAAGGCGCCTTGAGCGGGTCAGGACTGCAGGGGCAAGTCGCCGTGAGAGGGTCAGGACTGCAGGGGCAAGTCGCTGTGAGCGGGTCAGGACTGCAGGGGCCAAGTCGCTGTGAGCGGGTCAGGACCGAGGGGCCAAGTCGCTGTGAGCGGGTCAGGACCGACGGGCCAAGTCGCTGTGAGCGGGTCAGGACCGATGGGCCAAGTCGCTGTGAGCGGGACAGGACCGAGGGGCCAAGTCGCTGTGAGCGGGTCAGGACTGCAGGGGCCAGTCGCTGTGAGCGGGTCAGGACCGAGGGGCCAAGTCGCCGTGAGCGGGTCAGGACTGCAGGGGCAAGTCGCTGTGAGCGGGTCAGGACTACAGGGGCCAAGTCGCTGTGAGCGGGTCAGGACCGAGGGGCCAAGTCGCTGTGAGTGGGTCAGGACCGAGGGGCCAAGTCGCTGTGAGCGGGTCAGGACTGCAGGGGCAAGTCGCCGTGAGCGGGTCAGGACTGCAGGGGCAAGTCGCCGTGAGCGGGTCAGGACCGAGGGGCCAAGTCGCTGTGAGCGGGTCAGGACAGAGGGGCCAAGTCGCTGTGAGTGGGTCAGGACCGATGGGCTAAGTTGCTGTGAGCGGGACAGGACTGCAGGGGCAAGTCGCTGTGAGCGGGTCAGGACTGCAGGGGCAAGTCGCTGTGAGCGGGTCAGGACTGCAGGGGCAAGTCGCTGTGAGCGGGTCAGGACCGAGGGGCCAAGTCGCCGTGAGCGGGTCAGGAATGTAGGGGCAAGTCGCTGTGAGCGGGTCAGGACTGCAGGGGCAAGTCGCTGTGAGCGGGTCAGGACTGCAGGGGCCAAGTCGCTGTGAGCGGGTCAGGACCGAGGGGCCAAGTCGCTGTGAGTGGGTCAGGACCGAGGGGCCAAGTCGCTGTGAGCGGGTCAGGACTGCAGGGGCAAGTCGCTGTGAGCGGGTCAGGACTGCAAGGGCAAGTCGCCGTGACCGGGTCAGGACTGCAGGGGCAAATCGCCGTGAGCGGGTGAGGACTGCAGGGGCCAAGTCGATGTGAGCGGGTGAGGACCGAAGGGCCAAGTCGCTGAGAGCGGGTCAGGACCGAGGGGCCAAGTCGCTGTGAGCGGGTCAGGACTGCAGGGGCAATTCGCTGTGAGCGGGTCAGTACCGAGGGGCCTAGTCGCTGCGAGCGGGTCAGGACCGAGGGGCCAAGTCGCCGTGAGCGGGTCAGGACTGCAGGGGAAGTCGCCGTGAGCGGGTCAGGACTGAGGGGCCAAGTCGCCATGAGCGGGTCAGGACTGCAGGGGCAAGTCGCCGTGAGCGGGTCAGGACCGAGCGGGCAAGTCGCTGTGAGCCGGTCAGGACCGAGGGGCCAAGTCGCCGTGAGCGGGTCAGGACCGAGGGGCCAAGTCGCCGTGAGCGGGTCAGGACTGCAGGGGCAAGTCGCTGTGAGTGGGTCAGGACCGAGGGGCCAAGTCGCCGTGAGCGGGTCAGGACCGAGGGGCCAAGTCGCTGTGAGCTGGTCAGGACCGAGGGGCCAAGTCGCTGTGAGCGGGTCAGGACCGAGGGGCCAAGGCGCCGTGAGCGGGTCAGGACTGCAGGGGCAAGTCGCCGTGAGAGGGTCAGGACTGCAGGGGCAAGTCGCTGTGAGCGGGTCAGGACTGCAGGGGCCAAGTCGCTGTGAGCGGGTCAGGACCGAGGGGCCAAGTCGCTGGGAGCGGGTCAGGACCGAGGGGCCAAGTCGCTGTGAGCGGGTCAGGACCGATGGGCCAAGTCGCTGTGAGCGGGACAGGACCGAGGGGCCAAGTCGCTGTGAGCGGGTCAGGACTGCAGGGGCCAGTCGCTGTGAGCGGGTCAGGACCAAGGGGCCAAGTCGCCGTGAGCGGGTCAGGACTGCAGGGGCAAGTCGCTGTGAGCCGGTCAGGACTCCAGGGGCCAAGTCGCTGTGAGCGGGTCAGGACAGAGGGGCCAAGTCGCTGTGAGTGGGTCAGGACCGAGGGGCCAAGTCGCTGTGAGCGGGTCAGGACTGCAGGGGCAAGTCGCTGTGAGCGGGTCAGGACTGCAGGGGCAAGTCGCCGTGAGCGGGTCAGGACTGCAGGGGCAAGTCGCCGTGAGCGGGTCAGGACCGAGGGGCCAAGTCGCTGTGAGCGGGTCAGGACCGAGGGGACAAGTCGCTGTGAGTGGGTCAGGACCGATGGGCTAAGTTGCTGTGAGCGGGACAGGACTGCAGGGGCAAGTCGCTGTGAGCGGGTCAGGACTGCAGGGGCAAGTCGCTGTGAGCGGGTCAGGACCGAGGGGCCAAGTCGGCGTGAGCGGGTCAGGAATGTAGGGGCAAGTCGCTGTGATCGGGTCAGGACTGCAGGGGCAAGTCGCTGTGAGCGGGTCAGGAATGCAGGGGCCAAGTCGCTGTGAGCGGGTCAGGACCGAGGGGCCAAGTCGCTGTGAGTGGGTCAGGACCGAGGGGCCAAGTCGCTGTGAGCGGGTCAGGACTGCAGGGGGAAGTCGCTGTGAGCGGGTCTGGACTGCAAGGGCAAGTCGCCGTGAGCGGGTCAGGACTGCAGGGGCAAGTCGCCGTGAGCGGGTCAGGACTGCAGGGGCCAAGTCGATGTGAGCGGGTGAGGACCGAAGGGCCAAGTCGCTGAGAGCGGGTCAGGACCGAGGGGCCAAGTCGCTGTGAGCGGGTCAGGACTGCAGGGGCAATTCGCTGTGAGCGGGTCAGTACCGAGGGGCCTAGTCGCTGCGAGCGGGTCAGGACCGAGGGGCCAAGTCGCCGTGAGCGGGTCAGGACTGCCGGGGCAAGTCGCCGTGAGCGGGTCAGGACTGAGGGGCCAAGTCGCCATGAGCGGGTCAGGACTGCAGGGGCAAGTCGCCGTGAGCGGGTCAGGACCGAGGGGGCAAGTCGCCGTGAGCGGGTCAGGACCGAGGGGCCAAGTCGCTGTGAGCCGGTCAGGACCGAGGGGACAAGTCGCCGTGAGCGGGTCAGGACCGAGGGGCCAAGTCGCCGTGAGCGGGTCAGGACTGCAGGGGCAAGTCGCCGTGAGCAGGTCTGGACCGAGGGGCCAAGTCGCCGTGAGCGGGTCAGGACCGAGGGGCCAAGTCGCTGTGAGCGGGTCAGGACTGCAGGGGCAATTCGCTGTGAGCGGGTCAGTACCGAGGGGCCTAGTCGCTGCGAGCGGGTCAGGACCGAGGGGCCAAGTCGCTGTGAGCGGGTTAGGACCGAGGGGCCAAGTCGCCGTGAGCGGGTCAGGAATGTAGGGGCAAGTCGCTGTGAGCGGGTCAGGACTGCAGGGGCAAGTCGCTGTGAGCGGGTTAGGACTGCAGGGGCCAAGTCGCTGTGAGCGGGTCAGGACCGAGGGCCCAAGTCGCTGTGAGTGGGTCAGGATCGAGGGGCCAAGTCGCTGTGAGCGGGTCAGGACTGCAGGGGCAAGTCGCTGTGAGCGGGTCAGGACTGCAAGGGCAAGTTGCCGTGAGCGGGTCAGGACTGCAGGGGCAAGTCGCTGTGAGCGGGTCAGGACAGCAGGGGCCAAGTCACCGTGAGCGGGTCAGGACTGCAGGGGCAAGTCGCTGTGAGCGGGTCAGGACTGCAGGGGCAAGTCGCTGTGACCGGGTCAGGACTGCAGGGGCCAAGTCGATGTGAGCGGGTGAGGACCGAAGGGCCAAGTCGCTGAGAGCGGGTCAGGACCGATGGGCCAAGTCGCTGTGAGCGGGTCAGGACTGCAGGGGCAATTCGCTGTGAGCGGGTCAGTACCGAGGGGCCAAGTCGCCATGAGCGGGTCAGGGCTGCAGGGGCAAGTCGCCGTGAGCAGGTCAGGACTGATGGGCCAAGTCGCCGTGAGCGGGTCAGGACCGAGGGGCCAAGTCGCCGTGAGCGGGTCAGGACTGCAGGGGCAAGTCGCCGTGAGCAGGTCAGGACCGAGGGGCCAAGTCGCCGTGAGCGGGTCAGGACCGAGGGGCCAAGTCGCTGTGAGCGGGTCAGGACCGAGGGGCCAAGTCGCTGTGAGCGGGTCAGGACCGAGGGGCCAAGTCGCTGTGAGCGGGTCAGGACCGAGGGGCCAAGTCGCCGTGAGCGGGTCAGGACTGCAGGGGCAAGTCGCTGTGAGCAGGTCAGGACTGCAGGGGCCAAGTCGCTGTGAGCGGGTCAGGACCGAGGGGCCAAGTCGCTGTGAGCGGGTCAGGACCGAGGGGCCAAGTCGCTGTGAGCGGGTCAGGACCGATGGGCCAAGTCGCTGTGAGCGGGACAGGACCGAGGGGCCAAGTCGCTGTGAGCGGGTCAGGACTGCAGGGGCCAGTCGCTGTGAGCGGGTCAGGACCGAGGGGCCAAGTCGCTGTGAGCGGGTCAGGACTGCAGGGGCAAGTCGCTGTGAGCAGGTCAGGACTGCAGGGGCAAGTCGCTGTGACCGGGTCAGGACTGCAGGGGCCAAGTCGATGTGAGCGGGTGAGGACCGAAGGGCCAAGTCGCTGAGAGCGGGTCAGGACCGATGGGCCAAGTCGCTGTGAGCGGGTCAGGACTGCAGGGGCAATTCGCTGTGAGCGGGTCAGTACCGAGGGGCCAAGTCGCCATGAGCGGGTCAGGGCTGCAGGGGCAAGTCGCCGTGAGCAGGTCAGGACTGATGGGCCAAGTCGCCGTGAGCGGGTCAGGACCGAGGGGCCAAGTCGCCGTGAGCGGGTCAGGGCTGCAGGGGCAAGTCGCCGTGAGCAGGTCAGGACCGAGGGGCCAAGTCGCCGTGAGCGGGTCAGGACCGAGGGGCCAAGTCGCTGTGAGCGGGTCAGGACCGAGGGGCCAAGTCGCTGTGAGCGGGTCAGGACCGAGGGGCCAAGTCGCTGTGAGCGGGTCAGGACCGAGGGGCCAAGTCGCCGTGAGCGGGTCAGGACTGCAGGGGCAAGTCGCTGTGAGCAGGTCAGGACTGCAGGGGCCAAGTCGCTGTGAGCGGGTCAGGACCGAGGGGCCAAGTCGCTGTGAGCGGGTCAGGACCGAGGGGCCAAGTCGCTGTGAGCGGGTCAGGACCGATGGGCCAAGTCGCTGTGAGCGGGACAGGACCGAGGGGCCAAGTCGCTGTGAGCGGGTCAGGACTGCAGGGGCCAGTCGCTGTGAGCGGGTCAGGACCGAGAGGCCAAGTCGCCGTGAGCGGGTCAGGACTGCAGGGGCAAGTCGCCGTGAGCGGGTCAGGACTGCAGGGGCAAGTCGCTGTGAGCGGGTCAGGACTGCAGGGGCCAAGTCGCTGAGAGCGGGTTAGGACCGAGGGGCCAAGTCGCTGTGAGTGGGTCAGGACCGAGGGGCCAAGTCGCTGTGAGCGGGTCAGGACTGCAGGGGCAAGTCGCCGTGAGCGGGTCAGGACTGCAGGGGCAAGTCGCCATGAGGGGGACAGGACTGCAGGGGCCAAGTCGCCGTGAGCGGGTCAGGACTGCAGGGGCCAAGTCGCTGTGAGCGGGTCAGGACCGAGGGGCCAAGTCGCTGAGAGCGGGTCAGGACCGAGGGGCCAAGTCGCTCAGAGCGGGTCAGGACTGCAGGGGCCAAGTCGCTGAGAGCCGGTCAGGACTGCAGGGGCAAGTCGCTGTGAGCGGGTCAGGACCGAGGGGCCAAGTCGCCGTGAGCGGGTCAGGACCGAGGGGCCAAGTCGCCATGAGCGGGTCAGGACTGCAGGGGCAAGTCGCCGTGAGCGGGTCAGGACCGAGGGGCAAAGTCGCCGTGAGCGGGTCAGGACCGAGGGCCAAGTCGCTGTGAGCGGGCCAGGACCGAGGGGCCAAGTCGCTGTGAGCGGGTCAGGACCGAGGGGCCAAGGCGCCGTGAGCGGGTCAGGACTGCAAGGGCAAGTCGCCGTGAGCTGGTCAGGACTGCAGGGGCAAGTCGCTGTGAGCGGGTCAGGACCGAGGGGCCAAGTCGCTGTGAGCGGGTCAGGACCGAGGGGCCAAGTCGCTCTGAGCGGGTCAGGACCGATGGGCCAAGTCGCTGTGAGCGGGTCAGGACTGCAGGGGCAAGTCGCTGTGAGCGCGTCAGGACCGAGGGGCCAAGTCGCTGTGAGCGAGTCAGGACTGCAGGGGCAAGTCGCTGTGAGCGGGTCAGGACTGCAGGGGCAAGTCGCTGTGAGCGGGTCAGGACTGCAGGGGCCAAGTCGCTGTGAGCGGGCCAGGACCGAGGGGCCAAGTCGCTGTGAGTGGGTCAGGACCGAGGGGCCAAGTCGCTGTGAGCGGGTCAGGACTGCAGGGGCAAGTCGCTGTGAGCGGGTCAGGACTGCAGGGGCCAAGTCGCTGTGAGCGGGTCAGGACCGAGGGGCCAAGTCGCTGTGAGTGGGTCAGGACCGAGGGGCCAAGTCGCTGTGAGCGGGTCAGGACTGCAGGGGCAAGTCGCTGTGAGCGGGTCAGGACTGCAAGGGCAAGTCGCCGTGAGCGGGTCAGGACTGCAGGGGCAAGTCGCCGTGAGCGGGTCAGGACTGCAGGGGCCAAGTCACCGTGAGCGGGTCAGGACTGCAGGGGCAAGTCGCTGTGAGCGGGTCAGGACTGCAGGGGCAAGTCGCTGTGAGCGGGTCAGGACTGCAGGGGCCAAGTCGATGTGAGCAGGTGAGGACCGAAGGGCCAAGTCGCTGAGAGCGGGTCAGGACCGAGGGGCCAAGTCGCTGTGAGCGGGTCAGGACTGCAGGGGCAATTCGCTGTGAGCGGGTCAGTACCGAGGGGCCAAGTCGCCATGAGCTGGTCAGGACTGCAGGGGCAAGTCGCCGTGAGCAGGTCAGGACTGAGGGGCCAAGTCGCCGTGAGCGGGTCAGGACCGAGGGGCCAAGTCGCCGTGAGCGGGTCAGGACTGCAGGGGCAAGTCGCCGTGAGCAGGTCAGGACCGAGGGGCCAAGTCGCCGTGAGCGGGTCAGGACCGAGGGGCCAAGTCGCTGTGAGCGGGTCAGGACCGAGGGGCCAAGTCGCTGTGAGCGGGTCAGGACCGAGGGGCCAAGTCGCCGTGAGCGGGTCAGGACTGCAGGGGCAAGTCGCTGTGAGCGGGTCAGGACTGCAGGGGCCAAGTCGCTGTGAGCGGGTCAGGACCGAGGGGCCAAGTCGCTGTGAGCGGGTCAGGACAGAGGGGCCAAGTCGCTGTGAGCGGGTCAGGACCGATGGGCCAAGTCGCTGTGAGCGGGACAGGACCGAGGGGCCAAGTCGCTGTGAGCGGGTCAGGACTGCAGGGGCCAGTCGCTGTGAGCGGGTCAGGACCGAGAGGCCAAGTCGCCGTGAGCGGGTCAGGACTGCAGGGGCAAGTCGCCGTGAGCGGGTCAGGACTGCAGGGGCAAGTCGCTGTGAGCGGGTCAGGACTGCAGGGGCCAAGTCGCTGTGAGCGGGTTAGGACCGAGGGGCCAAGTCGCTGTGAGTGGGTCAGGACCGAGGGGCCAAGTCGCTGTGAGCGGGTCAGGACTGCAGGGGCAAGTCGCCGTGAGCGGGTCAGGACTGCAGGGGCAAGTCGCCATGAGGGGGACAGGACTGCAGGGGCCAAGTCGCCGTGAGCGGGTCAGGACTGCAGGGGCCAAGTCGCTGTGAGCGGGTCAGGACCGAGGGGCCAAGTCGCTGAGAGCGGGTCAGGACCGAGGGGCCAAGTCGCTCAGAGCGGGTCAGGACTGCAGGGGCCAAGTCGCTGAGAGCCGGTCAGGACTGCAGGGGCAAGTCGCTGCGAGCGGGTCAGGACCGAGGGGCCAAGTCGCCATGAGCGGGTCAGGACTGCAGGGGCAAGTCGCCGTGAGCGGGCCAGGACCGAGGGGCCAAGTCGCCGTGAGCGGGTCAGGACCGAGGGCCTAGTCGCTGTGAGCGGGCCAGGACCGAGGGGCCAAGTCGCTGTGAGCGGGTCAGGACCGAGGGGCCAAGTCGCTGTGAGCGGGTCAGGACCGATGGGCCAAGTCGCTGTGAGCGGGTCAGGACTGCAAGGGCAAGTCGCCGTGAGCTGGTCAGGACTGCAGGGGCAAGTCGCTGTGAGCGGGTCAGGACCGAGGGGCCAAGTCGCTGTGAGCGGGTCAGGACGGAGGGGCCAAGTCGCTCTGAGCGGGTCAGGACCGAGGGGCCAAGTCGCTGTGAGCGGGTCAGGACTGCAGGGGCAAGTCGCTGTGAGCGGGTCAGGACCGAGGGGCCAAGTCGCCGTGAGCGAGTCAGGACTGCAGGGGCAAGTCGCCGTGAGCGGGTCAGGACTGCAGGGGCAAGTCGCTGTGAGCGGGTCAGGACTGCAGGGGCAATTCGCTGTGAGCGGGTCAGTACCGAGGGGCCTAGTCGCCATGAGCGGGTCAGGACCGAGGGTCCAAGTCGCCGTGAGCGGGTCAGGACTGCATGGGCAAGTCGCCGTGAGCGGGTCAGGACTGAGGGGCCAAGTCGCCGTGAGCGGGTCAGGACTGCAGGGGCAAGTCGCCGTGAGCGGGTCAGGACCGAGGGGGCAAGTCGCGGTGAGCGGGTCAGGACCGAGGGGCCAAGTCGCTGTGAGCCGGGCAGGACCGAGGGGCCAAGTCGCCGTGAGCGGGTCAGGACCGAGGGGCCAAGTCGCCGTGAGCGTGTCAGGACTGCAGGGGCAAGTCGCCGTGAGCGGGTCAGGACCGAGGGGCCAAGTCGCCGTGAGCGGGTCAGGACCGAGGGGCCAAGTCGCTGTGAGCGGGTCAGGACCGAGGGGCCAAGTCGCTGTGAGCGGGTCAGGACCGAGGGGCCAAGGCGCCTTGAGCGGGTCAGGACTGCAGGGGCAAGTCGCCGTGAGAGGGTCAGGACTGCAGGGGCAAGTCGCTGTGAGCGGGTCAGGACTGCAGGGGCCAAGTCGCTGTGAGCGGGTCAGGACCGAGGGGCCAAGTCGCTGTGAGCGGGTCAGGACCGACGGGCCAAGTCGCTGTGAGCGGGTCAGGACCGATGGGCCAAGTCGCTGTGAGCGGGACAGGACCGAGGGGCCAAGTCGCTGTGAGCGGGTCAGGACTGCAGGGGCCAGTCGCTGTGAGCGGGTCAGGACCGAGGGGCCAAGTCGCCGTGAGCGGGTCAGGACTGCAGGGGCAAGTCGCTGTGAGCGGGTCAGGACTACAGGGGCCAAGTCGCTGTGAGCGGGTCAGGACCGAGGGGCCAAGTCGCTGTGAGTGGGTCAGGACCGAGGGGCCAAGTCGCTGTGAGCGGGTCAGGACTGCAGGGGCAAGTCGCCGTGAGCGGGTCAGGACTGCAGGGGCAAGTCGCCGTGAGCGGGTCAGGACCGAGGGGCCAAGTCGCTGTGAGCGGGTCAGGACAGAGGGGCCAAGTCGCTGTGAGTGGGTCAGGACCGATGGGCTAAGTTGCTGTGAGCGGGACAGGACTGCAGGGGCAAGTCGCTGTGAGCGGGTCAGGACTGCAGGGGCAAGTCGCTGTGAGCGGGTCAGGACTGCAGGGGCAAGTCGCTGTGAGCGGGTCAGGACCGAGGGGCCAAGTCGCCGTGAGCGGGTCAGGAATGTAGGGGCAAGTCGCTGTGAGCGGGTCAGGACTGCAGGGGCAAGTCGCTGTGAGCGGGTCAGGACTGCAGGGGCCAAGTCGCTGTGAGCGGGTCAGGACCGAGGGGCCAAGTCGCTGTGAGTGGGTCAGGACCGAGGGGCCAAGTCGCTGTGAGCGGGTCAGGACTGCAGGGGCAAGTCGCTGTGAGCGGGTCAGGACTGCAAGGGCAAGTCGCCGTGACCGGGTCAGGACTGCAGGGGCAAATCGCCGTGAGCGGGTGAGGACTGCAGGGGCCAAGTCGATGTGAGCGGGTGAGGACCGAAGGGCCAAGTCGCTGAGAGCGGGTCAGGACCGAGGGGCCAAGTCGCTGTGAGCGGGTCAGGACTGCAGGGGCAATTCGCTGTGAGCGGGTCAGTACCGAGGGGCCTAGTCGCTGCGAGCGGGTCAGGACCGAGGGGCCAAGTCGCCGTGAGCGGGTCAGGACTGCAGGGGAAGTCGCCGTGAGCGGGTCAGGACTGAGGGGCCAAGTCGCCATGAGCGGGTCAGGACTGCAGGGGCAAGTCGCCGTGAGCGGGTCAGGACCGAGGGGGCAAGTCGCTGTGAGCCGGTCAGGACCGAGGGGCCAAGTCGCCGTGAGCGGGTCAGGACCGAGGGGCCAAGTCGCCGTGAGCGGGTCAGGACTGCAGGGGCAAGTCGCTGTGAGTGGGTCAGGACCGAGGGGCCAAGTCGCCGTGAGCGGGTCAGGACCGAGGGGCCAAGTCGCTGTGAGCTGGTCAGGACCGAGGGGCCAAGTCGCTGTGAGCGGGTCAGGACCGAGGGGCCAAGGCGCCGTGAGCGGGTCAGGACTGCAGGGGCAATTCGCCGTGAGAGGGTCAGGACTGCAGGGGCAAGTCGCTGTGAGCGGGTCAGGACTGCAGGGGCCAAGTCGCTGTGAGCGGGTCAGGACCGAGGGGCCAAGTCGCTGGGAGCGGGTCAGGACCGAGGGGCCAAGTCGCTGTGAGCGGGTCAGGACCGATGGGCCAAGTCGCTGTGAGCGGGACAGGACCGAGGGGCCAAGTCGCTGTGAGCGGGTCAGGACTGCAGGGGCCAGTCGCTGTGAGCGGGTCAGGACCAAGGGGCCAAGTCGCCGTGAGCGGGTCAGGACTGCAGGGGCAAGTCGCTGTGAGCGGGTCAGGACTCCAGGGGCCAAGTCGCTGTGAGCGGGTCAGGACAGAGGGGCCAAGTCGCTGTGAGTGGGTCAGGACCGAGGGGCCAAGTCGCTGTGAGCGGGTCAGGACTGCAGGGGCAAGTCGCTGTGAGCGGGTCAGGACTGCAGGGGCAAGTCGCCGTGAGCGGGTCAGGACTGCAGGGGCAAGTCGCCGTGAGCGGGTCAGGACCGAGGGGCCAAGTCGCTGTGAGCGGGTCAGGACCGAGGCGACAAGTCGCTGTGAGTGGGTCAGGACCGATGGGCTAAGTTGCTGTGAGCGGGACAGGACTGCAGGGGCAAGTCGCTGTGAGCGGGTCAGGACTGCAGGGGCAAGTCGCTGTGAGCGGGTCAGGACCGAGGGGCCAAGTCGGCGTGAGCGGGTCAGGAATGTAGGGGCAAGTCGCTGTGATCGGGTCAGGACTGCAGGGGCAAGTCGCTGTGAGCGGGTCAGGAATGCAGGGGCCAAGTCGCTGTGAGCGGGTCAGGACCGAGGGGCCAAGTCGCTGTGAGTGGGTCAGGACCGAGGGTCCAAGTCGCTGTGAGCGGGTCAGGACTGCAGGGGGAAGTCGCTGTGAGCGGGTCAGGACTGCAAGGGCAAGTCGCCGTGAGCGGGTCAGGACTGCAGGGGCAAGTCGCCGTGAGCGGGTCAGGACTGCAGGGGCCAATTCGATGTGAGCGGGTGAGGACCGAAGGGCCAAGTCGCTGAGAGCGGGTCAGGACCGAGGGGCCAAGTCGCTGTGAGCGGGTCAGGACTGCAGGGGCAATTCGCTGTG
This sequence comes from Stegostoma tigrinum, assembly GCF_030684315.1. Classification (NCBI taxonomy): domain Eukaryota; kingdom Metazoa; phylum Chordata; class Chondrichthyes; order Orectolobiformes; family Stegostomatidae; genus Stegostoma; species Stegostoma tigrinum. Next base: position 142,110 of record NW_026728087.1, read on the forward strand.
AGCGGGTCAGTACCGAGGGGCCTAGTCGCTGCGAGCGGGTCAGGACCGAGGGGCCAAGTCGCCGTGAGCGGGTCAGGACTGCCGGGGCAAGTCGCCGTGAGCGGGTCAGGACTGAGGGGCCAAGTCGCCATGAGCGGGTCAGGACTGCAGGGGCAAGTCGCCGTGAGCGGGTCAGGACCGAGGGGGCAAGTCGCCGTGAGCGGGTCAGGACCGAGGGGCCAAGTCGCTGTGAGCCGGTCAGGACCGAGGGGACAAGTCGCCGTGAGCGGGTCAGGACCGAGGGGCCAAGTCGCCGTGAGCGGGTCAGGACTGCAGGGGCAAGTCGCCGTGAGCAGGTCTGGACCGAGGGGCCAAGTCGCCGTGAGCGGGTCAGGACCGAGGGGCCAAGTCGCTGTGAGCGGGTCAGGACTGCAGGGGCAATTCGCTGTGAGCGGGTCAGTACCGAGGGGCCTAGTCGCTGCGAGCGGGTCAGGACCGAGGGGCCAAGTCGCTGTGAGCGGGTTAGGACCGAGGGGCCAAGTCGCCGTGAGCGGGTCAGGAATGTAGGGGCAAGTCGCTGTGAGCGGGTCAGGACTGCAGGGGCAAGTCGCTGTGAGCGGGTTAGGACTGCAGGGGCCAAGTCGCTGTGAGCGGGTCAGGACCGAGGGCCCAAGTCGCTGTGAGTGGGTCAGGATCGAGGGGCCAAGTCGCTGTGAGCGGGTCAGGACTGCAGGGGCAAGTCGCTGTGAGCGGGTCAGGACTGCAAGGGCAAGTTGCCGTGAGCGGGTCAGGACTGCAGGGGCAAGTCGCTGTGAGCGGGTCAGGACTGCAGGGGCCAAGTCACCGTGAGCGGGTCAGGACTGCAGGGGCAAGTCGCTGTGAGCGGGTCAGGACTGCAGGGGCAAGTCGCTGTGACAGGGTCAGGACTGCAGGGGCCAAGTCGATGTGAGCGGGTGAGGACCGAAGGGCCAAGTCGCTGAGAGCGGGTCAGGACCGATGGGCCAAGTCGCTGTGAGCGGGTCAGGACTGCAGGGGCAATTCGCTGTGAGCGGGTCAGTACCGAGGGGCCAAGTCGCCATGAGCGGGTCAGGGCTGCAGGGGCAAGTCGCCGTGAGCAGGTCAGGACTGATGGGCCAAGTCGCCGTGAGCGGGTCAGGACCGAGGGGCCAAGTCGCCGTGAGCGGGTCAGGACTGCAGGGGCAAGTCGCCGTGAGCAGGTCAGGACCGAGGGGCCAAGTCGCCGTGAGCGGGTCAGGACCGAGGGGCCAAGTCGCTGTGAGCGGGTCAGGACCGAGGGGCCAAGTCGCTGTGAGCGGGTCAGGACCGAGGGGCCAAGTCGCTGTGAGCGGGTCAGGACCGAGGGGCCAAGTCGCCGTGAGCGGGTCAGGACTGCAGGGGCAAGTCGCTGTGAGCAGGTCAGGACTGCAGGGGCCAAGTCGCTGTGAGCGGGTCAGGACCGAGGGGCCAAGTCGCTGTGAGCGGGTCAGGACCGAGGGGCCAAGTCGCTGTGAGCGGGTCAGGACCGATGGGCCAAGTCGCTGTGAGCGGGACAGGACCGAGGGGCCAAGTCGCTGTGAGCGGGTCAGGACTGCAGGGGCCAGTCGCTGTGAGCGGGTCAGGACCGAGAGGCCAAGTCGCCGTGAGCGGGTCAGGACTGCAGGGGCAAGTCGCTGTGAGCGGGTCAGGACTGCAGGGGCCAAGTCGCTGTGAGCGGGTTAGGACCGAGGGGCCAAGTCGCTGTGAGTGGGTCAGGACCGAGGGGCCAAGTTGCTGTGAGCGGGTCAGGACTGCAGGGGCAAGTCGCTGTGAGCAGGTCAGGACTGCAGGGGCAAGTCGCTGTGACCGGGTCAGGACTGCAGGGGCCAAGTCGATGTGAGCGGGTGAGGACCGAAGGGCCAAGTCGCTGAGAGCGGGTCAGGACCGATGGGCCAAGTCGCTGTGAGCGGGTCAGGACTGCAGGGGCAATTCGCTGTGAGCGGGTCAGTACCGAGGGGCCAAGTCGCCATGAGCGGGTCAGGGCTGCAGGGGCAAGTCGCCGTGAGCAGGTCAGGACTGATGGGCCAAGTCGCCGTGAGCGGGTCAGGACCGAGGGGCCAAGTCGCCGTGAGCGGGTCAGGACTGCAGGGGCAAGTCGCCGTGAGCAGGTCAGGACCGAGGGGCCAAGTCGCCGTGAGCGGGTCAGGACCGAGGGGCCAAGTCGCTGTGAGCGGGTCAGGACCGAGGGGCCAAGTCGCTGTGAGCGGGTCAGGACCGAGGGGCCAAGTCGCTGTGAGCGGGTCAGGACCGAGGGGCCAAGTCGCCGTGAGCGGGTCAGGAATGCAGGGGCAAGTCGCTGTGAGCGGGCCAGGACCGAGGGGCCAAGTCGCCGTGAGCGGGTCAGGACCGAGGGCCTAGTCGCTGTGAGCGGGCCAGGACCGAGGGGCCAAGTCGCTGTGAGCGGGTCAGGACCGAGGGGCCAAGTCGCTGTGAGCGGGTTAGGACCGATGGGCCAAGTCGCTGTGAGCGGGTCAGGACTGCAAGGGCAAGTCGCCGTGAGCTGGTCAGGACTGCAGGGGCAAGTCGCTGTGAGCGGGTCAGGACCGAGGGGCCAAGTCGCTGTGAGCGGGTCAGGACGGAGGGGCCAAGTCGCTCTGAGCGGGTCAGGACCGATGGGCCAAGTCGCTGTGAGCGGGTCAGGACTGCAGGGGCAAGTCGCTGTGAGCGGGTCAGGACCGAGGGGCCAAGTCGCCGTGAGCGAGTCAGGACTGCAGGGGCAAGTCGCCGTGAGCGGGTCAGGACTGCAGGGGCAAGTCGCTGTGAGCGGGTCAGGACTGCAGGGGCAATTCGCTGTGAGCGGGTCAGTACCGAGGGGCCTAGTCGCCATGAGCGGGTCAGGACCGAGGGTCCAAGTCGCCGTGAGCGGGTCAGGACTGCATGGGCAAGTCGCCGTGAGCGGGTCAGGACTGAGGGGCCAAGTCGCCGTGAGCGGGTCAGGACTGCAGGGGCAAGTCGCCGTGAGCGGGTCAGGACCGAGGGGGCAAGTCGCGGTGAGCGGGTCAGGACCGAGGGGCCAAGTCGCTGTGAGCCGGGCAGGACCGAGGGGCCAAGTCGCCGTGAGCGGGTCAGGACCGAGGGGCCAAGTCGCCGTGAGCGTGTCAGGACTGCAGGGGCAAGTCGCCGTGAGCGGGTCAGGACCGAGGGGCCAAGTCGCCGTGAGCGGGTCAGGACCGAGGGGCCAAGTCGCTGTGAGCGGGTCAGGACCGAGGGGCCAAGTCGCTGTGAGCGGGTCAGGACCGAGGGGCCAAGGCGCCTTGAGCGGGTCAGGACTGCAGGGGCAAGTCGCCGTGAGAGGGTCAGGACTGCAGGGGCAAGTCGCTGTGAGCGGGTCAGGACTGCAGGGGCCAAGTCGCTGTGAGCGGGTCAGGACCGAGGGGCCAAGTTGCTGTGAGCGGGTCAGGACCGACGGGCCAAGTCGCTGTGAGCGGGTCAGGACCGATGGGCCAAGTCGCTGTGAGCGGGACAGGACCGAGGGGCCAAGTCGCTGTGAGCGGGTCAGGACTGCAGGGGCCAGTCGCTGTGAGCGGGTCAGGACCGAGGGGCCAAGTCGCCGTGAGCGGGTCAGGACTGCAGGGGCAAGTCGCTGTGAGCGGGTCAGGACTACAGGGGCCAAGTCGCTGTGAGCGGGTCAGGACCGAGGGGCCAAGTCGCTGTGAGTGGGTCAGGACCGAGGGGCCAAGTCGCTGTGAGCGGGTCAGGACTGCAGGGGCAGTAGTCGCCGTGAGCGGGTCAGGACTGCAGGGGCAAGTCGCCGTGAGCGGGTCAGGACCGAGGGGCCAAGTCGCTGTGAGCGGGTCAGGACAGAGGGGCCAAGTCGCTGTGAGTGGGTCAGGACCGATGGGCTAAGTTGCTGTGAGCGGGACAGGACTGCAGGGGCAAGTCGCTGTGAGCGGGTCAGGACTGCAGGGGCAAGTCGCTGTGAGCGGGTCAGGACTGCAGGGGCAAGTCGCTGTGAGCGGGTCAGGACCGAGGGGCCAAGTCGCCGTGAGCGGGTCAGGAATGTAGGGGCAAGTCGCTGTGAGCGGGTCAGGACTGCAGGGGCAAGTCGCTGTGAGCGGGTCAGGACTGCAGGGGCCAAGTCGCTGTGAGCGGGTCAGGACCGAGGGGCCAAGTCGCTGTGAGTGGGTCAGGACCGAGGGGCCAAGTCGCTGTGAGCGGGTCAGGACTGCAGGGGCAAGTCGCTGTGAGCGGGTCAGGACTGCAAGGGCAAGTCGCCGTGACCGGGTCAGGACTGCAGGGGCAAATCGCCGTGAGCGGGTGAGGACTGCAGGGGCCAAGTCGATGTGAGCGGGTGAGGACCGAAGGGCCAAGTCGCTGAGAGCGGGTCAGGACCGAGGGGCCAAGTCGCTGTGAGCGGGTCAGGACTGCAGGGGCAATTCGCTGTGAGCGGGTCAGTACCGAGGGGCCTAGTCGCTGCGAGCGGGTCAGGACCGAGGGGCCAAGTCGCCGTGAGCGGGTCAGGACTGCAGGGGAAGTCGCCGTGAGCGGGTCAGGACTGAGGGGCCAAGTCGCCATGAGCGGGTCAGGACTGCAGGGGCAAGTCGCCGTGAGCGGGTCAGGACCGAGGGGGCAAGTCGCTGTGAGCCGGTCAGGACCGAGGGGCCAAGTCGCCGTGAGCGGGTCAGGACCGAGGGGCCAAGTCGCCGTGAGCGGGTCAGGACTGCAGGGGCAAGTCGCTGTGAGTGGGTCAGGACCGAGGGGCCAAGTCGCCGTGAGCGGGTCAGGACCGAGGGGCCAAGTCGCTGTGAGCTGGTCAGGACCGAGGGGCCAAGTCGCTGTGAGCGGGTCAGGACCGAGGGGCCAAGGCGCCGTGAGCGGGTCAGGACTGCAGGGGCAAGTCGCCGTGAGAGGGTCAGGACTGCAGGGGCAAGTCGCTGTGAGCGGGTCAGGACTGCAGGGGCCAAGTCGCTGTGAGCGGGTCAGGACCGAGGGGCCAAGTCGCTGGGAGCGGGTCAGGACCGAGGGGCCAAGTCGCTGTGAGCGGGTCAGGACCGATGGGCCAAGTCGCTGTGAGCGGGACAGGACCGAGGGGCCAAGTCGCTGTGAGCGGGTCAGGACTGCAGGGGCCAGTCGCTGTGAGCGGGTCAGGACCAAGGGGCCAAGTCGCCGTGAGCGGGTCAGGACTGCAGGGGCAAGTCGCTGTGAGCGGGTCAGGACTCCAGGGGCCAAGTCGCTGTGAGCGGGTCAGGACAGAGGGGCCAAGTCGCTGTGAGTGGGTCAGGACCGAGGGGCCAAGTCGCTGTGAGCGGGTCAGGACTGCAGGGGCAAGTCGCTGTGAGCGGGTCAGGACTGCAGGGGCAAGTCGCCGTGAGCGGGTCAGGACTGCAGGGGCAAGTCGCCGTGAGCGGGTCAGGACCGAGGGGCCAAGTCGCTGTGAGCGGGTCAGGACCGAGGCGACAAGTCGCTGTGAGTGGGTCAGGACCGATGGGCTAAGTTGCTGTGAGCGGGACAGGACTGCAGGGGCAAGTCGCTGTGAGCGGGTCAGGACTGCAGGGGCAAGTCGCTGTGAGCGGGTCAGGACCGAGGGGCCAAGTCGGCGTGAGCGGGTCAGGAATGTAGGGGCAAGTCGCTGTGATCGGGTCAGGACTGCAGGGGCAAGTCGCTGTGAGCGGGTCAGGAATGCAGGGGCCAAGTCGCTGTGAGCGGGTCAGGACCGAGGGGCCAAGTCGCTGTGAGTGGGTCAGGACCGAGGGGCCAAGTCGCTGTGAGCGGGTCAGGACTGCAGGGGGAAGTCGCTGTGAGCGGGTCAGGACTGCAAGGGCAAGTCGCCGTGAGCGGGTCAGGACTGCAGGGGCAAGTCGCCGTGAGCGGGTCAGGACTGCAGGGGCCAATTCGATGTGAGCGGGTGAGGACCGAAGGGCCAAGTCGCTGAGAGCGGGTCAGGACCGAGGGGCCAAGTCGCTGTGAGCGGGTCAGGACTGCAGGGGCAATTCGCTGTGAGCGGGTCAGTACCGAGGGGCCTAGTCGCTGCGAGCGGGTCAGGACCGAGGGGCCAAGTCGCCGTGAGCGGGTCAGGACTGCCGGGGCAAGTCGCCGTGAGCGGGTCAGGACTGAGGGGCCAAGTCGCCATGAGCGGGTCAGGACTGCAGGGGCAAGTCGCCGTGAGCGGGTCAGGACCGAGGGGGCAAGTCGCCGTGAGCGGGTCAGGACCGAGGGGCCAAGTCGCTGTGAGCCGGTCAGGACCGAGGGGACAAGTCGCCGTGAGCGGGTCAGGACCGAGGGGCCAAGTCGCCGTGAGCGGGTCAGGACTGCAGGGGCAAGTCGCCGTGAGCAGGTCTGGACCGAGGGGCCAAGTCGCCGTGAGCGGGTCAGGACCGAGGGGCCAAGTCGCTGTGAGCGGGTCAGGACTGCAGGGGCAATTCGCTGTGAGCGGGTCAGTACCGAGGGGCCTAGTCGCTGCGAGCGGGTCAGGACCGAGGGGCCAAGTCGCTGTGAGCGGGTTAGGACCGAGGGGCCAAGTCGCCGTGAGCGGGTCAGGAATGTAGGGGCAAGTCGCTGTGAGCGGGTCAGGACTGCAGGGGCAAGTCGCTGTGAGCGGGTTAGGACTGCAGGGGCCAAGTCGCTGTGAGCGGGTCAGGACCGAGGGCCCAAGTCGCTGTGAGTGGGTCAGGATCGAGGGGCCAAGTCGCTGTGAGCGGGTCAGGACTGCAGGGGCAAGTCGCTGTGAGCGGGTCAGGACTGCAAGGGCAAGTTGCCGTGAGCGGGTCAGGACTGCAGGGGCAAGTCGCTGTGAGCGGGTCAGGACTGCAGGGGCCAAGTCACCGTGAGCGGGTCAGGACTGCAGGGGCAAGTCGCTATGAGCGGGTCAGGACTGCAGGGGCAAGTCGCTGTGACCGGGTCAGGACTGCAGGGGCCAAGTCGATGTGAGCGGGTGAGGACCGAAGGGCCAAGTCGCTGAGAGCGGGTCAGGACCGATGGGCCAAGTCGCTGTGAGCGGGTCAGGACTGCAGGGGCAATTCGCTGTGAGCGGGTCAGTACCGAGGGGCCAAGTCGCCATGAGCGGGTCAGGGCTGCAGGGGCAAGTCGCCGTGAGCAGGTCAGGACTGATGGGCCAAGTCGCCGTGAGCGGGTCAGGACCGAGGGGCCAAGTCGCCGTGAGCGGGTCAGGACTGCAGGGGCAAGTCGCCGTGAGCAGGTCAGGACCGAGGGGCCAAGTCGCCGTGAGCGGGTCAGGACCGAGGGGCCAAGTCGCTGTGAGCGGGTCAGGACCGAGGGGCCAAGTCGCTGTGAGCGGGTCAGGACCGAGGGGCCAAGTCGCTGTGAGCGGGTCAGGACCGAGGGGCCAAGTCGCCGTGAGCGGGTCAGGACTGCAGGGGCAAGTCGCTGTGAGCAGGTCAGGACTGCAGGGGCCAAGTCGCTGTGAGCGGGTCAGGACCGAGGGGCCAAGTCGCTGTGAGCGGGTCAGGACCGAGGGGCCAAGTCGCTGTGAGCGGGTCAGGACCGATGGGCCAAGTCGCTGTGAGCGGGACAGGACCGAGGGGCCAAGTCGCTGTGAGCGGGTCAGGACTGCAGGGGCCAGTCGCTGTGAGCGGGTCAGGACCGAGAGGCCAAGTCGCCGTGAGCGGGTCAGGACTGCAGGGGCAAGTCGCCGTGAGCGGGTCAGGACTGCAGGGGCAAGTCGCTGTGAGCGGGTCAGGACTGCAGGGGCCAAGTCGCTGTGAGCGGGTTAGGACCGAGGGGCCAAGTCGCTGTGAGTGGGTCAGGACCGAGGGGCCAAGTCGCTGTGAGCGGGTCAGGACTGCAGGGGCAAGTCGCTGTGAGCAGGTCAGGACTGCAGGGGCAAGTCGCTGTGACCGGGTCAGGACTGCAGGGGCCAAGTCGATGTGAGCGGGTGAGGACCGAAGGGCCAAGTCGCTGAGAGCGGGTCAGGACCGATGGGCCAAGTCGCTGTGAGCGGGTCAGGACTGCAGGGGCAATTCGCTGTGAGCGGGTCAGTACCGAGGGGCCAAGTCGCCATGAGCGGGTCAGGGCTGCAGGGGCAAGTCGCCGTGAGCAGGTCAGGACTGATGGGCCAAGTCGCCGTGAGCGGGTCAGGACCGAGGGGCCAAGTCGCCGTGAGCGGGTCAGGACTGCAGGGGCAAGTCGCCGTGAGCAGGTCAGGACCGAGGGGCCAAGTCGCCGTGAGCGGGTCAGGACCGAGGGGCCAAGTCGCTGTGAGCGGGTCAGGACCGAGGGGCCAAGTCGCTGTGAGCGGGTCAGGACCGAGGGGCCAAGTCGCTGTGAGCGGGTCAGGACCGAGGGGCCAAGTCGCCGTGAGCGGGTCAGGACTGCAGGGGCAAGTCGCTGTGAGCAGGTCAGGACTGCAGGGGCCAAGTCGCTGTGAGCGGGTCAGGACCGAGGGGCCAAGTCGCTATGAGCGGGTCAGGACCGAGGGGCCAAGTCGCTGTGAGCGGGTCAGGACCGATGGGCCAAGTCGCTGTGAGCGGGACAGGACCGAGGGGCCAAGTCGCTGTGAGCGGGTCAGGACTGCAGGGGCCAGTCGCTGTGAGCGGGTCAGGACCGAGAGGCCAAGTCGCCGTGAGCGGGTCAGGACTGCAGGGGCAAGTCGCCGTGAGCGGGTCAGGACTGCAGGGGCAAGTCGCTGTGAGCGGGTCAGGACTGCAGGGGCCAAGTCGCTGTGAGCGGGTTAGGACCGAGGGGCCAAGTCGCTGTGAGTGGGTCAGGACCGAGGGGCCAAGTCGCTGTGAGCGGGTCAGGACTGCAGGGGCAAGTCGCCGTGAGCGGGTCAGGACTGCAGGGGCAAGTCGCCATGAGGGGGACAGGACTGCAGGGGCCAAGTCGCCGTGAGCGGGTCAGGACTGCAGGGGCCAAGTCGCTGTGAGCGGGTCAGGACCGAGGGGCCAAGTCGCTGAGAGCGGGTCAGGACCGAGGGGCCAAGTCGCTCAGAGCGGGTCAGGACTGCAGGGGCCAAGTCGCTGAGAGCCGGTCAGGACTGCAGGGGCAAGTCGCTGTGAGCGGGTCAGGACCGAGGGGCCAAGTCGCCGTGAGCGGGTCAGGACCGAGGGGCCAAGTCGCCATGAGCGGGTCAGGACTGCAGGGGCAAGTCGCCGTGAGCGGGTCAGGACCGAGGGGCAAAGTCGCCGTGAGCGGGTCAGGACCGAGGGCCAAGTCGCTGTGAGCGGGCCAGGACCGAGGGGCCAAGTCGCTGTGAGCGGGTCAGGACCGAGGGGCCAAGGCGCCGTGAGCGGGTCAGGACTGCAGGGGCAAGTCGCTGTGAGCGGGTCAGGACCGAGGGGCCAAGTCGCTGTGAGCGGGTCAGGACCGAGGGGCCAAGTCGCTCTGAGCGGGTCAGGACCGATGGGCCAAGTCGCTGTGAGCGGGTCAGGACTGCAGGGGCAAGTCGCTGTGAGCGCGTCAGGACCGAGGGGCCAAGTCGCTGTGAGCGAGTCAGGACTGCAGGGGCAAGTCGCTGTGAGCGGGTCAGGACTGCAGGGGCAAGTCGCTGTGAGCGGGTCAGGACTGCAGGGGCCAAGTCGCTGTGAGCGGGCCAGGACCGAGGGGCCAAGTCGCTGTGAGTGGGTCAGGACCGAGGGGCCAAGTCGCTGTGAGCGGGTCAGGACTGCAGGGGCAAGTCGCTGTGAGCGGGTCAGGACTGCAAGGGCAAGTCGCCGTGAGCGGGTCAGGACTGCAGGGGCAAGTCGCCGTGAGCGGGTCAGGACTGCAGGGGCAAGTCGCTGTGAGCGGGTCAGGACTGCAGGGGCCAAGTCGCTGTGAGCGGGTGAGGACCGAAGGGCCAAGTCGCTGAGAGCGGGTCAGGACCGAGGGGCAAAGTCGCTGTGAGCGGGTCAGGAGTGCAGGGGCAAGTCGCTGTGAGCGGGTCAGGACCGAGGGGCCTAGTCGCTGCGAGCAGGTCAGGACCGAGGGGCCAAGTCGCCGTGAGCGGGTCAGGCCTGCAGGGGCAAGTCGCCGTGAGCGGGTCAGGACTGAGGGGCCAAGTCGCCGTGAGCGGGTCAGGACCGAGGGGCCAAGTCGCTGTGAGCGTGTCAGGACTGCAGGGCCAAGTCGATTTGAGCCGGTCAGGACCGAGGGGCCAAGTCGCCGTGAGCGGTTCAGAACTGCAGGGGCAAGTCGCCGTGAGCGGGTCAGGACCGTGGGGCCAAGTCGCTGTGAGCGGGTCAGGACTGCAGGGGCAAGTCGCCGTGAGCGGGTCAGGACTGCAGGGGCAAGTCGCTGTGAGCGGGTCAGGACTGCAGGGGCCAAGTCGCTGAGAGCGGGTCTGGACCGAGGGGCCAAGTCGCTGTGAGCTGGTCAGGACCGAGGGGCCAAGACGCTGTGAGCGGGACAGGACAGAGGGGCCAAGTCGCTGTGAGCGGGTCAGGACCGCGGGGGCAAGTCGCTGTGAGTGGGTCAGGACCGAGGGGCCAAGTCGCTGTGAGCGGGTCAGGACTGCAGGGGCAAGTCGCCGTGAGCGGGGCAGGACTGCAGGGGCAAGTCGCCGTGAGCGGGTCAGGACTGCCGGGGCCAAGTCGCTGTGAGTGGGTCAGGACTAGAGGGGCCAAGTCGCCGAGAGCGGGTCAGGACCGTGGGGCCAAGTCGCTGTGAGCGGGTCAGGAATGTAGGGGCAAGTCGCTGTGAGCGGGTCAGGACTGCAGGGGCAAGTCGCTGTGAGCGGGTCAGGACTGCAGGGGCCAAGTCGCTGTGAGCGGGTCAGGACCGAGGGGCCAAGTCGCTGTGAGTGGGTCAGGACCGAGGGGCCAAGTCGCTGTGAGCGGGTCAGGACTGCAGGGGCAAGTCGCTGTGAGCGGGTCAGGACTGCAAGGGCAAGTCGCCGTGAGCGGGTCAGGACTGCAGGGGCAAGTCGCCGTGAGCGGGTCAGGACTGCAGGGGCCAAGTCGATGTGAGCGGGTGAGCACCGAAGGGCCAAGTCGGTGAGAGCGGGTCAGGACCGAGGGGCCAAGTCGCTGTGAGCGGGTCAGGACTGCAGGGGCAATTCGCTGTGAGCGGGTCAGTACCGAGGGGCCTAGTCGCTGCGAGCGGGTCAGGACCGAGGGGCCAAGTCGCCGTGAGCGGGTCAGTACTGCAGGGGAAGTAGCCGTGAGCGGGTCAGGACTGTGGGGCCAAGTCGCCATGAGCGGGTCAGGACTGCAGGGGCAAGTCGCCGTGAGCGGGTCAGGACCGAGGGGAAGAGTCGCTGTGAGCCCGACAGGACCGAGGGGCCAAGTCGCCGTGAGCGGGTCAGGACCGAGGGGCCAAGTCGCCGTGAGCGGGTCAGGACTGCAGGGGCAAGTCGCTGTGAGCGGGTCAGGACCGAGGGGCCAAGTCGCCGTGAGCGGGTCAGGACCGAGGGGCCAAGTCGCTGTGAGCGGGTCAGGACCGAGGGGCCAAGTCGGTGTGAGCGGGTCAGGACCGAGGGGCCAAGGCGCCGTGAGCGGGTCAGGACTGCAGGGGCAAGTCGCCGTGAGAGGTTCAGGACTGCAGGGGCAAGTCGCTGTGAGCGGGTCAGGACTGCAGGGGCCAAGTCGCTGTGAGCGGGTCAGGACCGAGGGGCCAAGTCGCTGTGAGTGGGTCAGGACCGAGGGGCCAAGTCGCTGTGAGCGGGTCAGGACCGATGGGCCAAGTCGCTGTGAGCGGGACAGGACCGAGGGGCCAAGTCGCTGTGAGCGGGTCAGGACTGCAGGGGCCAGTCGCTGTGAGCGGGTCAGGACCGAGAGGCCAAGTCGCCGTGAGCGGGTCAGGACTGCAGGGGCAAGTCGCCGTGAGCGGGTCAGGACTGCAGGGGCAAGTCGCTGTGAGCGGGTCAGGACTGCAGGGGCCAAGTCGCTGTGAGCGGGTTAGGACCGAGGGGCCAAGTCGCTGTGAGTGGGTCAGGACCGAGGGGCCAAGTCGCTGTGAGCGGGTCAGGACTGCAGGGGCAAGTCGCCGTGAGCGGGTCAGGACTGCAGGGGCAAGTCGCCGTGAGCGGGTCAGGACTGCAGGGGCAAGTCGCCATGAGGGGGACAGGACTGCAGGGGCCAAGTCGCCGTGAGCGGGTCAGGACTGCAGGGGCAAGTCGCTGTGAGCGGGTCAGGACTGCAAGGGCAAGTCGCCGTGAGCGGGTCAGGACTGCAGGGGCAAGTCGCCGTGAGCGGGTCAGGACTGCAGGGGCCAAGTCGATGTGAGCGGGTGAGCACCGAAGGGCCAAGTCGCTGAGAGCGGGTCAGGACCGAGGGGCCAAGTCGCTGTGAGCGGGTCAGGACTGCAGGGGCAATACGCTGTGAGCGGGTCAGTACCGAGGGGCCTAGTCGCTGCGAGCGGGTCAGGACCGAGGGGCCAAGTCGCCGTGAGCGGGTCAGTACTGCAGGGGAAGTAGCCGTGAGCGGGTCAGGACTGAGGGGCCAAGTCGCCATGAGCGGGTCAGGACTGCAGGGGCAAGTCGCCGTGAGCGGGTCAGGACCGAGGGGAAGAGTCGCTGTGAGCCGGTCAGGACCGAGGGGCCAAGTCGCCGTGAGCGGGTCAGGACCGAGGGGCCAAGTCGCCGTGAGCGGGTCAGGACTGCAGGGGCAAGTCGCTGTGAGCGGGTCAGGACCGAGCGGCCAAGTCGCCGTGAGCGGGTCAGGACCGAGGGGCCAAGTCGCTGTGAGCGGGTCAGGACCGAGGGGCCAAGTCGGTGTGAGCGGGTCAGGACCGAGGGGCCAAGGCGCCGTGAGCGGGTCAGGACTGCAGGGGCAAGTCGCCGTGAGAGGTTCAGGACTGCAGGGGCAAGTCGCTGTGAGCGGGTCAGGACTGCAGGGGCCAAGTCGCTGTGAGCGGGTCAGGACCGAGGGGCCAAGTCGCTGTGAGCGGGTCAGGACCGAGGGGCCAAGTCGCTGTGAGCGGGTCAGGACCGATGGGCCAAGTCGCTGTGAGCGGGACAGGACCGAGGGGCCAAGTCGCTGTGAGCGGGTCAGGACTGCAGGGGCCAGTCGCTGTGAGCGGGTCAGGACCGAGAGGCCAAGTCGCCGTGAGCGGGTCAGGACTGCAGGGGCAAGTCGCCGTGAGCGGGTCAGGACTGCAGGGGCAAGTCGCTGTGAGCGGGTCAGGACTGCAGGGGCCAAGTCGCTGTGAGCGGGTTAGGACCGAGGGGCCAAGTCGCTGTGAGTGGGTCAGGACCGAGGGGCCAAGTCGCTGTGAGCGGGTCAGGACTGCAGGGGCAAGTCGCCGTGAGCGGGTCAGGACTGCAGGGGCAAGTCGCCGTGAGCGGGTCAGGACTGCAGGGGCAAGTCGCCATGAGGGGGACAGGACTGCAGGGGCCAAGTCGCCGTGAGCGGGTCAGGACTGCAGGGGCCAAGTCGCTGTGAGCGGTTCAGGACCGAGGGGCCAAGTCGCTGAGAGCGGGTCAGGACCGAGGGGACAAGTCGCTCAGAGCGGGTCAGGACTGCAGGGGCCAAGTCGCTGAGAGCGGGTCAGGACTGCAGGGGCAAGTCACCGTGAGAGGTTCAGGACTGCAGGGGCCCAGTCGCTGTGAGCGGGTCAGGACCGAGGGGCCAAGTCGCTGTGAGTGGGTCAGGACCGAGGGGCCAAGTCGCTGTGAGCGGGTCAGGACTGCAGGGGCAAGTCGCTGTGAGCGGGTCAGGACTGCAAGGGCAAGTCGCCGTGAGCGGGTCAGGACTGCAGGGGCAAGTCGCCGTGAGCGGGTCAGGACTGCAGGGGCAAGTCGCTGTGAGTGGGTCAGGACTGCAGGGGCCAAGTCGATGTGAGCGGGTGTGGACCGAAGGGACAAGTCGCTGAGAGCGGGTGAGGACCGAGGGGCCAAGTCGCCGTGAGCAGGTCAGGACTGCAGGGGCAATTCGCTGTGAGCGGGTCAGTACCGAGGGGCCCAGTCGCTGCGAGCGGGTCAGGACCGAGGGGCCAAGTCGCCGTGAGCGGGTCAGGACTGCATGGGCAAGTCGCCGTGAGCGGGTCAGGACTGAGGGGCCAAGTCGCCGTGAGCGGGTCAGGACTGCAGGGGCAAGTCGCCATGAGCGGGTCAGGACCGAGGGGGCAAGTCGCCGTGAGCGGGTCAGGACCGAGGGGCCAAGTCGCTGTGAGCCGGTCAGGCCCGAGGGGCCAAGTCGCCGTGAGCGGGTCAGGACCGAGGGGCCAAGTCGCCGTGAGCGGGTCAGGACTGCAGGGGCAAGTCGCCGTGAGCGGGTCAGGACCGAGGGGCCAAGTCGCCGTGAGCGGGTCAGGACCGAGGGGCCATGTCGCTGTGAGCGGGTCAGGACCGAGGGGCCAAGTCGCTGTGAGCGGGTCAGGACCGAGGGGCCAAGGCGCCGTGAGCGGGTCAGGACTGCAGGGGCAAGTCGCCGTGAGAGGGTCAGGACTGCAGGGGCAAGTCGCTGTGAGCGGGTCAGGACTGCAGGGGCCAAGTCGCTGTGAGCGGGTCAGGACCGAGGGGCCAAGTCGCTGTGAGCGGGTCAGAACCGAGGGGCCAAGTCGCTGTGAGCGGGTCAGGACCGATGGGCCAAGTCGCTGTGAGCGGGATAGGACCGAGGGGCCAAGTCGCTGTGAGCGGGTCAGGACTGTAGGGGCCAGTCGCTGTGAGCGGGTCAGGACCGAGGGGCCAAGTCGCTGTGAGCGGGTCAGGACTGCAGGGGCAAGTCGCTGTGAGCGGGTCAGGACTCCAGGGGCCAAGTCGCTGTGAGCGGGTCAGGACCGAGGGGCCATGTCGCTGTGAGTGGGTCAGGACCGATGGGCTAAGTTGCTGTGAGCGGGACAGGACTGCAGGGGCAAGTCGCTGTGAGCGGGTCAGGACTGCAGGGGCAAGTCGCTGTGAGCGGATCAGGACCGAGGGGCCAAGTCGCCGTGAGCGGGTCAGGAATGTAGGGGCAAGTCGCTGTGAGCGGGTCAGGACCGAGGGGCCAAGTCGCTGTGAGCGGGTCAGGACCGAGGGGCCAAGTCGCCGTGAGCGGGTCAGGACTGCAGGGGCAAGTCGCTGTGAGCGGGTCAGGACTGCAGGGGCCAAGTCGCTGTGAGCGGGTCAGGACCGAGGGGCCAAGTCGCTGTGAGCGGGTCAGGACCGAGGGGCCAAGTCGCTGTGAGCGGGTCAGGACCGATGGGCCAAGTCGCTGTGAGCGGGACAGCACCGAGGGGCCAAGTCGCTGTGAGCGGGTCAGGACTGCAGGGGCCAGTCGCTGTGAGCGGGTCAGGACCGAGAGGCCAAGTCGCCGTGAGCGGGTCAGGACTGCAGGGGCAAGTCGCCGTGAGCGGGTCAGGACTGCCGGGGCAAGTCGCTGTGAGCGGGTCAGGACTGCAGGGGCCAAGTCGCTGTGAGCGGGTTAGGACCGAGGGGCCAAGTCGCTGTGAGTGGGTCAGGACCGAGGGGCCAAGTCGCTGTGAGCGGGTCAGGACTGCAGGGGCAAGTCGCCGTGAGCGGGTCAGGACTGCAGGGGCAAGTCGCCATGAGGGGGACAGGACTGCAGGGGCCAAGTCGCCGTGAGCGGGTCAGGACTGCAGGGGCCAAGTCGCTGTGAGCGGGTCAGGACCGAGGGGCCAAGTCGCTGAGAGCGGGTCAGGACCGAGGGGCCAAGTCGCTCAGAGCGGGTCAGGACTGCAGGGGCCAAGTCGCTGAGAGCCGGTCAGGACTGCAGGGGCAAGTCGCTGCGAGCGGGTCAGGACCGAGGGGCCAAGTCGCCATGAGCGGGTCAGGACTGCAGGGGCAAGTCGCCGTGAGCGGGCCAGGACCGAGGGGCCAAGTCGCCGTGAGCGTGTCAGGACCGAGGGCCAAGTCGCTGTGAGCGGGCCAGGACCGAGGGGCCAAGTCGCTGTGAGCGGGTCAGGACCGAGGGGCCAAGTAGCTGTGAGCGGGTCAGGACCGATGGGCCAAGTCGCTGTGAGCGGGTCAGGACTGCAAGGGCAAGTCGCCGTGAGCTGGTCAGGACTGCAGGGGCAAGTCGCCGTGAGCTGGTCAGGACTGCAGGGGCAAGTCGCTGTGAGCGGGTCAGGACCGAGGGGCCAAGTCGCTCTGAGCGGGTCAGGACCGATGGGCCAAGTCGCTGTGAGCGGGTCAGGACTGCAGGGGCAAGTCGCTGTGAGCGGGTCAGGACCGAGGGGCCAAGTCGCCGTGAGCGAGTCAGGACTGCAGGGGCAAGTCGCCGTGAGCGGGTCAGGACTGCAGGGGCAAGTCGCTGTGAGCGGGTCAGGACTGCAGGGGCAATTCGCTGTGAGCGGGTCAGTACCGAGGGGCCTAGTCGCCATGAGCGGGTCAGGACCGAGGGTCCAAGTCGCCGTGAGCGGGTCAGGACTGCATGGGCAAGTCGCCGTGAGCGGGTCAGGACTGAGGGGCCAAGTCGCCGTGAGCGGGTCAGGACTGCAGGGGCAAGTCGCCGTGAGCGGGTCAGGACCGAGGGGGCAAGTCGCGGTGAGCGGGTCAGGACCGAGGGGCCAAGTCGCTGTGAGCCGGTCAGGACCGAGGGGCCAAGTCGCCGTGAGCGGGTCAGGACCGAGGGGCCAAGTCGCCGTGAGCGTGTCAGGACTGCAGGGGCAAGTCGCCGTGAGCGGGTCAGGACCGAGGGGCCAAGTCGCCGTGAGCGGGTCAGGACCGAGGGGCCAAGTCGCTGTGAGCGGGTCAGGACCGAGGGGCCAAGTCGCTGTGAGCGGGTCAGGACCGAGGGGCCAAGGCGCCTTGAGCGGGTCAGGACTGCAGGGGCAAGTCGCCGTGAGAGGGTCAGGACTGCAGGGGCAAGTCGCTGTGAGCGGGTCAGGACTGCAGGGGCCAAGTCGCTGTGAGCGGGTCAGGACCGAGGGGCCAAGTCGCTGTGAGCGGGTCAGGACCGACGGGCCAAGTCGCTGTGAGCGGGTCAGGACCGATGGGCCAAGTCGCTGTGAGCGGGACAGGACCGAGGGGCCAAGTCGCTGTGAGCGGGTCAGGACTGCAGGGGCCAGTCGCTGTGAGCGGGTCAGGACCGAGGGGCCAAGTCGCCGTGAGCGGGTCAGGACTGCAGGGGCAAGTCGCTGTGAGCGGGTCAGGTCTACAGGGGCCAAGTCGCTGTGAGCGGGTAAGGACCGAGGGGCCAAGCTGCTGTGAGTGGGTCAGGACCGAGGGGCCAAGTCGCTGTGAGCGGGTCAGGACTGCAGGGGCAAGTCGCCGTGAGCGGGTCAGGACTGCAGGGGCAAGTCGCCGTGAGCGGGTCAGGACCGAGGGGCCAAGTCGCTGTGAGCGGGTCAGGACAGAGGGGCCAAGTCGCTGTGAGTGGGTCAGGACCGATGGGCTAAGTTGCTGTGAGCGGGACAGGACTGCAGGGGCAAGTCGCTGTGAGCGGGTCAGGACTGCAGGGGCAAGTCGCTGTGAGCGGGTCAGGACCGAGGGGCCAAGTCGCCGTGAGCGGGTCAGGAATGTAGGGGCAAGTCGCTGTGAGCGGGTCAGGACTGCAGGGGCAAGTCGCTGTGAGCGGGTCAGGACTGCAGGGGCCAAGTCGCTGTGAGCGGGTCAGGACCGAGGGGCCAAGTCGCTGTGAGTGGGTCAGGACCGAGGGGCCAAGTCGCTGTGAGCGGGTCAGGACTGCAGGGGCAAGTCGCTGTGAGCGGGTCAGGACTGCAAGGGCAAGTCGCCGTGACCGGGTCAGGACTGCAGGGGCAAATCGCCGTGAGCGGGTGAGGACTGCAGGGGCCAAGTCGATGTGAGCGGGTGAGGACCGAAGGGCCAAGTCGCTGAGAGCGGGTCAGGACCGAGGGGCCAAGTCGCTGTGAGCGGGTCAGGACTGCAGGGGCAATTCGCTGTGAGCGGGTCAGTACCGAGGGGCCTAGTCGCTGCGAGCGGGTCAGGACCGAGGGGCCAAGTCGCCGTGAGCGGGTCAGGACTGCAGGGGAAGTCGCCGTGAGCGGGTCAGGACTGAGGGGCCAAGTCGCCATGAGCGGGTCAGGACTGCAGGGGCAAGTCGCCGTGAGCGGGTCAGGACCGAGGGGGCAAGTCGCTGTGAGCCGGTCAGGACCGAGGGGCCAAGTCGCCGTGAGCGGGTCAGGACCGAGGGGCCAAGTCGCCGTGAGCGGGTCAGGACTGCAGGGGCAAGTCGCTGTGAGTGGGTCAGGACCGAGGGGCCAAGTCGCCGTGAGCGGGTCAGGACCGAGGGGCCAAGTCGCTGTGAGCTGGTCAGGACCGAGGGGCCAAGTCGCTGTGAGCGGGTCAGGACCGAGGGGCCAAGGCGCCGTGAGCGGGTCAGGACTGCAGGGGCAAGTCGCCGAGAGAGGGTCAGGACTGCAGGGGCAAGTCGCTGTGAGCGGGTCAGGACTGCAGGGGCCAAGTCGCTGTGAGCGGGTCAGGACCGAGGGGCCAAGTCGCTGGGAGCGGGTCAGGACCGAGGGACCAAGTCGCTGTGAGCGGGTCAGGACCGATGGGCCAAGTCGCTGTGAGCGGGACTGGACCGAGGGGCCAAGTCGCTGTGAGCGGGTCAGGACTGCAGGGGCCAGTCGCTGTGAGCGGGTCAGGACCAAGGGGCCAAGTCGCCGTGAGCGGGTCAGGACTGCAGGGGCAAGTCGCTGTGAGCGGGTCAGGACTCCAGGGGCCAAGTCGATGTGAGCGGGTCAGGACAGAGGGGCCAAGTCGCTGTGAGTGGGTCAGGACCGAGGGGCCAAGTCGCTGTGAGCGGGTCATGACTGCAGGGGCAAGTCGCTGTGAGCGGGTCAGGACTGCAGGGGCAAGTCGCCGTGAGCGGGTCAGGACTGCAGGGGCAAGTCGCCGTGAGCGGGTCAGGACCGAGGGGCCATGTCGCTGTGAGCGGGTCAGGACCGAGGGGACAAGTCGCTGTGAGTGGGTCAGGACCGATGGGCTAAGTTGCTGTGAGCGGGACAGGACTGCAGGGGCAAGTCGCTGTGAGCGGGTCAGGACTGCAGGGGCAAGTCGCTGTGAGCGGGTCAGGACCGAGGGGCCAAGTCGGCGTGAGCGGGTCAGGAATGTAGGGGCAAGTCGCTGTGATCGGGTCAGGACTGCAGGGGCAAGTCGCTGTGAGCGGGTCAGGACTGCAGGGGCCAAGTCGCTGTGAGCGGGTCAGGACCGAGGGGCCAAGTCGCTGTGAGTGGGTCAGGACCGAGGGGCCAAGTCGCTGTGAGCGGGTCAGGACTGCAAGGGCAAGTCGCCGTGAGCGGGTCAGGACTGCAGGGGCAAGTCGCCGTGAGCGGGTCAGGACTGCAGGGGCCAAGTCGATGTGAGCGGGTGAGGACCGAAGGGCCAAGTCGCTGAGAGCGGGTCAGGACCGAGGGACCAAGTCGCTGTGAGCGGGTCAGGACTGCAGGGGCAATTCGCTGTGAGCGGGTCAGTACCGAGGGGCCTAGTCGCTGCGAGCGGGTCAGGACCGAGGGGCCAAGTCGCCGTGAGCGGGTCAGGACTGCAGGGGCAAGTCGCCGTGAGCGGGTCAGGACTGAGGGGCCAAGTCGCCATGAGCGGGTCAGGACTGCAGGGGCAAGTCGCCGTGAGCGGGTCAGGACCGAGGGGGCAAGTCGCCGTGAGCGGGTCAGGACCGAGGGGCCAAGTCGCTGTGAGCCGGTCAGGACCGAGGGGACAAGTCGCCGTGAGCGGGTCAGGACCGAGGGGCCAAGTCGCCGTGAGCGGGTCAGGACTGCAGGGGCAAGTCGCCGTGAGCAGGTCTGGACCGAGGGGCCAAGTCGCCGTGAGCGGGTCAGGACCGAGGGGCCAAGTCGCTGTGAGCGGGTCAGGACTGCAGGGGCAATTCGCTGTGAGCGGGTCAGTACCGAGGGTCCTAGTCGCTGCGAGCGGGTCAGGACCGAGGGGCCAAGTCGCTGTGAGCGGGTCAGGACCGAGGGGCCAAGTCGCCGTGAGCGGGTCAGGAATGTAGGGGCAAGTCGCTGTGAGCGGGTCAGGACTGCAGGGGCAAGTCGCTGTGAGCGGGTTAGGACTGCAGGGGCCAAGTCGCTGTGAGCGGGTCAGGACCGAGGGGCCAAGTCGCTGTGAGTGGGTCAGGATCGAGGGGCCAAGTCGCTGTGAGCGGGTCAGGACTGCAGGGGCAAGTCGCTGTGAGCGGGTCAGGACTGCAAGGGCAAGTCGCCGTGAGCGGGTCAGGACAGCAGGGGCAAGTCGCCGTGAGCGGGTCAGGACTGCAGGGGCCAAGTCACCGTGAGCAGGTCAGGACTGCAGGGGCAAGTCGCTGTGAGCGTGTCAGGACTGCAGGGGCAAGTCGCTGTGAGCGGGTCAGGACTGCAGGGGCCAAGTCGATGTGAGCGGGTGAGGACCGAAGGGCCAAGTCGCTGAGAGCGGGTCAGGACCGATGGGCCAAGTCGCTGTGAGCGGGTCAGGACTGCAGGGGCAATTCGCTGTGAGCGGGTCAGTACCGAGGGGCCAAGTCGCCATGAGCGGGTCAGGGCTGCAGGGGCAAGTCGCCGTGAGCAGGTCAGGACTGAGGGGCCAAGTCGCCGTGAGCGGGTCAGGACCGAGGGGCCAAGTCGCCGTGAGCGGGTCAGGACTGCAGGGGCAAGTCGCCGTGAGCAGGTCAGGACCGAGGGGCCAAGTCGCCGTGAGCGGGTCAGGACCGAGGGGCCAAGTCGCTGTGAGCGGGTCAGGACCGAGGGGCCAAGTCGCTGTGAGCGGGTCAGGACCGAGGGGCCAAGTCGCTGTGAGCGGGTCAGGACCGAGGGGCCAAGTCGCCGTGAGCGGGTCAGGACTGCAGGGGCAAGTCGCTGTGAGCAGGTCAGGACTGCAGGGGCCAAGTCGCTGTGAGCGGGTCAGGACCGAGGGGCCAAGTCGCTGTGAGCGGGTCAGGACCGAGGGGCCAAGTCGCTGTGAGCGGGTCAGGACCGATGGGCCAAGTCGCTGTGAGCGGGACAGGACCGAGGGGCCAAGTCGCTGTGAGCGGGTCAGGACTGCAGGGGCCAGTCGCTGTGAGCGGGTCAGGACCGAGAGGCCAAGTCGCCGTGAGCGGGTCAGGACTGCAGGGGCAAGTCGCCGTGAGCGGGTCAGGACTGCAGGGGCAAGTCGCTGTGAGCGGGTCAGGACTGCAGGGGCCAAGTCGCTGTGAGCGGGTTAGGACCGAGGGGCCAAGTCGCTGTGAGTGGGTCAGGACCGAGGGGCCAAGTCGCTGTGAGCGGGTCAGGACTGCAGGGGCAAGTCGCCGTGAGCGGGTCAGGACTGCAGGGGCAAGTCGCCATGAGGGGGACAGGACTGCAGGGGCCAAGTCGCCGTGAGCGGGTCAGGACTGCAGGGGCCAAGTCGCTGTGAGCGGGTCAGGACCGAGGGGCCAAGTCGCTGAGAGCGGGTCAGGACCGAGGGGCCAAGTCGCTCAGAGCGGGTCAGGACTGCAGGGGCCAAGTCGCTGAGAGCCGGTCAGGACTGCAGGGGCAAGTCGCTGTGAGCGGGTCAGGACCGAGGGGCCAAGTCGCCGTGAGCGGGTCAGGACCGAGGGGCCAAGTCGCCATGAGCGGGTCAGGACTGCAGGGGCAAGTCGCCGTGAGCGGGTCAGGACCGAGGGGCCAAGTCGCCGTGAGCGGGTCAGGACCGAGGGCCAAGTCGCTGTGAGCGGGCCAGGACCGAGGGGCCAAGTCGCTGTGAGCGGGTCAGGACCTTGGGGCCAAGGCGCCGTGAGCGGGTCAGGACTGCAAGGGCAAGTCGCCGTGAGCTGGTCAGGACTGCAGGGGCAAGTCGCTGTGAGCGGGTCAGGACCGAGGGGCCAAGTCGCTGTGAGCGGGTCAGGACCGAGGGGCCAAGTCGCTCTGAGCGGGTCAGGACCGATGGGCCAAGTCGCTGTGAGCGGGTCAGGACTGCAGGGGCAAGTCGCTGTGAGCGGGTCAGGACCGAGGGGCCAAGTCGCCGTGAGCGAGTCAGGACTGCAGGGGCAAGTCGCTGTGAGCGGGTCAGGACTGCAGGGGCAAGTCGCTGTGAGCGGGTCAGGACTGCAGGGGCCAAGTCGCTGTGAGCGGGCCAGGACCGAGGGGCCAAGTCGCTGTGAGTGGGTCAGGACCGAGGGGCCAAGTCGCTGTGAGCGGGTCAGGACTGCAGGGGCAAGTCGCTGTGAGCGGGTCAGGACTGCAAGGGCAAGTCGCCGTGAGCGGGTCAGGACTGCAGGGGCAAGTCGCCGTGAGCGGGTCAGGACTGCAGGGGCAAGTCGCTGTGAGCGGGTCAGGACTGCAGGGACCAAGTCGCTGTGAGCGGGTGAGGACCGAAGGGCCAAGTCGCTGAGAGCGGGTCAGGACCGAGGGGCAAAGTCGCTGTGAGCGGGTCAGGAGTGCAGGGGCAAGTCGCTGTGAGCGGGTCAGGACCGAGGGGCCTAGTCGCTGCGAGCGGGTCAGGACCGAGGGGCCAAGTCGCCGTGAGCGGGTCAGGCCTGCAGGGGCAAGTCGCCGTGAGCGGGTCAGGACTGAGGGGCCAAGTCGCCGTGAGCGGGTCAGGACCGAGGGGCCAAGTCGCTGTGAGCGTGTCAGGACTGCAGGGCCAAGTCGCTGTGAGCCGGTCAGGACCGAGGGGCCAAGTCGCCGTGAGCGGTTCAGAACTGCAGGGGCAAGTCGCCGTGAGCGGGTCAGGACCGTGGGGCCAAGTCGCTGTGAGCCGCTCAGGACTGCAGGGGCAAGTCGCCGTGAGCGGGTCAGGACTGCAGGGGCAAGTCGCTGTGAGCGGGTCAGGACTGCAGGGGCCAAGTCGCTGTGAGCGGGTCAGGACTGCAGGGGCCAAGTCGCTGAGAGCGGGTCTGGACCGAGGGGCCAAGTCGCTGTGAGCTGGTCAGGACCGAGGGGCCATGACGCTGTGAGCGGGACAGGACCGAGGGGCCAAGTCGCTGTGAGCGGGTCAGGACCGCGGGGGCAAGTCGCTGTGAGTGGGTCAGGACCGAGGGGCCAAGTCGCTGTGAGCGGGTCAGGACTGCAGGGGCAAGTCGCCGTGAGCGGGTCAGGACTGCAGGGGCAAGTCGCCGTGAGCGGGTCAGGACTGCCGGGGCCAAGTCGCTGTGAGTGGGTCAGGACTAGAGGGGCCAAGTCGCCGAGAGCGGGTCAGGACCGTGGGGCCAAGTCGCTGTGAGCGGGTCAGGAATGTAGGGGCAAATCGCTGTGAGCGGGTCAGGACTGCAGGGGCAAGTCGCTGTGAGCGGGTCAGGACTGCAGGGGCCAAGTCGCTGTGAGCGGGTCAGGACCGAGGGGCCAAGTCGCTGTGAGTGGGTCAGGACCGAGGGGCCAAGTCGCTGTGAGCGGGTCAGGACTGCAGGGGCAAGTCGCTGTGAGCGGGTCAGGACTGCAAGGGCAAGTCGCCGTGAGCGGGTCAGGACTGCAGGGGCAAGTCGCCGTGAGCGGGTCAGGACTGCAGGGGCCAAGTCGATGTGAGCGGGTGAGCACCGAAGGGCCAAATCGGTGAGAGCGGGTCAGGACCGAGGGGCCAAGTCGCTGTGAGCGGGTCAGGACTGCAGGGGCAATTCGCTGTGAGCGGGTCAGTACCGAGGGGCCTAGTCGCTGCGAGCTGGTCAGGACCGAGGGGCCAAGTCGCCGTGAGCGGGTCAGTACTGCAGGGGAAGTAGCCGTGAGCGGGTCAGGACTGTGGGGCCAAGTCGCCATGAGCGGGTCAGGACTGCAGGGGCAAGTCGCCGTGAGCGGGTCAGGACCGAGGGGAAGAGTCGCTGTGAGCCCGTCAGGACCGAGGGGCCAAGTCGCCGTGAGCGGGTCAGGACCGAGGGGCCAAGTCGCCGTGAGCGGGTCAGGACTGCAGGGGCAAGTCGCTGTGAGCGGGTCAGGACCGAGGGGCCAAGTCGCCGTGAGCGGGTCAGGACCGAGGGGCCAAGTCGCTGTGAGCGGGTCAGGACCGAGGGGCCA
This sequence comes from Stegostoma tigrinum, assembly GCF_030684315.1. NCBI lineage: Eukaryota > Metazoa > Chordata > Chondrichthyes > Orectolobiformes > Stegostomatidae > Stegostoma > Stegostoma tigrinum. Next base: position 165,795 of record NW_026728087.1, read on the forward strand.
AGTCGGTGTGAGCGGGTCAGGACCGAGGGGCCAAGGCGCCGTGAGCGGGTCAGGACTGCAGGGGCAAGTCGCCGTGAGAGGTTCAGGACTGCAGGGGCAAGTCGCTGTGAGCGGGTCAGGACTGCAGGGGCCAAGTCGCTGTGAGCGGGTCAGGACCGAGGGGCCAAGTCGCTGTGAGCGGGTCAGGACCGAGGGGCCAAGTCGCTGTGAGCGGGTCAGGACCGATGGGCCAAGTCGCTGTGAGCGGGACAGGACCGAGAGGCCAAGTCGCTGTGAGCGGGTCAGGACTGCAGGGGCCAGTCGCTGTGAGCGGGTCAGGACCGAGAGGCCAAGTCGCCGTGAGCGGGTCAGGACTGCAGGGGCAAGTCGCCGTGAGCGGGTCAGGACTGCAGGGGCAAGTCGCTGTGAGCGGGTCAGGACTGCAGGGGCCAAGTCGCTGTGAGCGGGTTAGGACCGAGGGGCCAAGCCGCTGTGAGTGGGTCAGGACCGAGGGGCCAAGTCGCTGTGAGCGGGTCAGGACTGCAGGGGCAAGTCGCCGTGAGCGGGTCAGGACTGCAGGGGCAAGTCGCCGTGAGCGGGTCAGGACTGCAGGGGCAAGTCGCCATGAGGGGGACAGGACTGCAGGGGCCAAGTCGCCGTGAGCGGGTCAGGACTGCAGGGGCAAGTCGCTGTGAGCGGGTCAGGACTGCAAGGGCAAGTCGCCGTGAGCGGGTCAGGACTGCAGGGGCAAGTCGCCGTGAGCGGGTCAGGACTGCAGGGGCCAAGTCGATGTGAGCGGGTGAGCACCGAAGGGCCAAGTCGCTGAGAGCGGGTCAGGACCGAGGGGCCAAGTCGCTGTGAGCGGGTCAGGACTGCAGGGGCAATTCGCTGTGAGCGGGTCAGTACCGAGGGGCCTAGTCGCTGCGAGCGGGTCAGGACCGAGGGGCCAAGTCGCCGTGAGCGGGTCAGTACTGCAGGGGAAGTAGCCGTGAGCGGGTCAGGACTGAGGGGCCAAGTCGCCATGAGCGGGTCAGGACTGCAGGGGCAAGTCGCCGTGAGCGGGTCAGGACCGAGGGGAAGAGTCGCTGTGAGCCGGTCAGGACCGAGGGGCCAAGTCGCCGTGAGCGGGTCAGGACCGAGGGGCCAAGTCGCCGTGAGCGGGTCAGGACTGCAGGGGCAAGTCGCTGTGAGCGGGTCAGGACCGAGCGGCCAAGTCGCCGTGAGCGGGTCAGGACCGAGGGGCCAAGTCGCTGTGAGCGGGTCAGGACCGAGGGGCCAAGTCGGTGTGAGCGGGTCAGGACCGAGGGGCCAAGGCGCCGTGAGCGGGTCAGGACTGCAGGGGCAAGTCGCCGTGAGAGGTTCAGGACTGCAGGGGCATGTCGCTGTGAGCGGGTCAGGACTGCAGGGGCCAAGTCGCTGTGAGCGCGTCAGGACCGAGGGGCCAAGTCGCTGTGAGCGGGTCAGGACCGAGGGGCCAAGTCGCTGTGAGCGGGTCAGGACCGATGGGCCAAGTCGCTGTGAGCGGGACAGGACCGAGGGGCCAAGTCGCTGTGAGCGGGTCAGGACTGCAGGGGCCAGTCGCTGTGAGCGGGTCAGGACCGAGAGGCCAAGTCGCCGTGAGCGGGTCAGGACTGCAGGGGCAAGTCGCCGTGAGCGGGTCAGGACTGCAGGGGCAAGTCGCTGTGAGCGGGTCAGGACTGCAGGGGCCAAGTCGCTGTGAGCGGGTTAGGACCGAGGGGCCAAGTCGCTGTGAGTGGGTCAGGACCGAGGGGCCAAGTCGCTGTGAGCGGGTCAGGACTGCAGGGGCAAGTCGCCGTGAGCGGGTCAGGACTGCAGGGGCAAGTCGCCGTGAGCGGGTCAGGACTGCAGGGGCAAGTCGCCATGAGGGGGACAGGACTGCAGGGGCCAAGTCGCCGTGAGCGGGTCAGGACTGCAGGGGCCAAGTCGCTGTGAGCGGGTCAGGACCGAGGGGCCAAGTCGCTGAGAGCGGGTCAGGACCGAGGGGCCAAGTCGCTCAGAGCGGGTCAGGACTGCAGGGGCCAAGTCGCTGAGAGCCGGTCAGGACTGCAGGGGCAAGTCGCTGTGAGCGGGTCAGGACCGAGGGGCCAAGTCGCTGTGAGTGGGTCAGGACCGAGGGGCCAAGTCGCTGTGAGCGGGTCAGGACTGCAGGGGCAAGTCGCTGTGAGCGGGTCAGGACTGCAAGGGCAAGTCGCCGTGACCGGGTCAGGACTGCAGGGGCAAATCGCCGTGAGCGGGTGAGGACTGCAGGGGCCAAGTCGATGTGAGCGGGTGAGGACCGAAGGGCCAAGTCGCTGAGAGCGGGTCAGGACCGAGGGGCCAAGTCGCTGTGAGCGGGTCAGGACTGCAGGGGCAATTCGCTGTGAGCGGGTCAGTACCGAGGGGCCTAGTCGCTGCGAGCGGGTCAGGACCGAGGGGCCAAGTCGCCGTGAGCGGGTCAGGACTGCAGGGGAAGTCGCCGTGAGCGGGTCAGGACTGAGGGGCCAAGTCGCCATGAGCGGGTCAGGACTGCAGGGGCAAGTCGCCGTGAGCGGGTCAGGACCGAGGGGGCAAGTCGCTGTGAGCCGGTCAGGACCGAGGGGCCAAGTCGCCGTGAGCGGGTCAGGACCGAGGGGCCAAGTCGCCGTGAGCGGGTCAGGACTGCAGGGGCAAGTCGCTGTGAGTGGGTCAGGACCGAGGGGCCAAGTCGCCGTGAGCGGGTCAGGACCGAGGGGCCAAGTCGCTGTGAGCGGGTCAGGACCGAGGGGCCAAGTCGCTGTGAGCGGGTCAGGACCGAGGGGCCAAGGCGCCGTGAGCGGGTCAGGACTGCAGGGGCAAGTCGCCGTGAGAGGGTCAGGACTGCAGGGGCAAGTCGCTGTGAGCGGGTCAGGACTGCAGGGGCCAAGTCGCTGTGAGCGGGTCAGGACCGAGGGGCCAAGTCGCTGGGAGCGGGTCAGGACCGAGGGGCCAAGTCGCTGTGAGCGGGTCAGGACCGATGGGCCAAGTCGCTGTGAGCGGGACAGGACCGAGGGGCCAAGTCGCTGTGAGCGGGTCAGGACTGCAGGGGCCAGTCGCTGTGAGCGGGTCAGGACCGAGGGGCCAAGTCGCCGTGAGCGGGTCAGGACTGCAGGGGCAAGTCGCTGTGAGCGGGTCAGGACTCCAGGGGCCAAGTCGCTGTGAGCGGGTCAGGACAGAGGGGCCAAGTCGCTGTGAGTGGGTCAGGACCGAGGGGCCAAGTCGCTGTGAGCGGGTCAGGACTGCAGGGGCAAGTCGCTGTGAGCGGGTCAGGACTGCAGGGGCAAGTCGCCGTGAGCGGGTCAGGACTGCAGGGGCAAGTCGCCGTGAGCGGTTCAGGACCGAGGGGCCAAGTCGCTGTGAGCGGGTCAGGACCGAGGGGACAAGTCGCTGTGAGTGGGTCAGGACCGATGGGCTAAGTTGCTGTGAGCGGGACAGGACTGCAGGGGCAAGTCGCTGTGAGCGGGTCAGGACTGCAGGGGCAAGTCGCTGTGAGCGGGTCAGGACCGAGGGGCCAAGTCGGCGTGAGCGGGTCAGGAATGTAGGGGCAAGTCGCTGTGAGCGGGTCAGGACTGCAGGGGCAAGTCGCTGTGAGCGGGTCAGGACTGCAGGGGCCAAGTCGCTGTGAGCGGGTCAGGACCGAGGGGCCAAGTCGCTGTGAGTGGGTCAGGACCGAGGGGCCAAGTCGCTGTGAGCGGGTCAGGACTGCAGGGGCAAGTTGCTGTGAGCGGGTCAGGACTGCAAGGGCAAGTCGCCGTGAGCGGGTCAGGACTGCAGGGGCAAGTCGCCGTGAGCGGGTCAGGACTGCAGGGGCCAAGTCGATGTGAGCGGGTGAGGACCGAAGGGCCAAGTCGCTGAGAGCGGGTCAGGACCGAGGGGCCAAGTCGCTGTGAGCGGGTCAGGACTGCAGGGGCAATTCGCTGTGAGCGGGTCAGTACCGAGGGGCCTAGTCGCTGCGAGCGGGTCAGGACCGAGGGGCCAAGTCGCCGTGAGCGGGTCAGGACTGCAGGGGCAAGTCGCCGTGAGCGGGTCAGGACTGAGGGGCCAAGTCGCCATGAGCGGGTCAGGACTGCAGGGGCAAGTCGCCGTGAGCGGGTCAGGACCGAGGGGGCAAGTCGCCGTGAGCGGGTCAGGACCGAGGGGCCAAGTCGCTGTGAGCCAGTCAGGAACGAGGGGACAAGTCGCCGTGAGCGGGTCAGGACCGAGGGGCCAAGTCGCCGTGAGCGGGTCAGGACTGCAGGGGCAAGTCGCCGTGAGCAGGTCTGGACCGAGGGGCCAAGTCGCCGTGAGCGGGTCAGGACCGAGGGGCCAAGTCGCTGTGAGCGGGTCAGGACTACAGGGGCAATTCGCTGTGAGCGGGTCAGTACCGAGGGGCCTAGTCGCTGCGAGCGGGTCAGGACCGAGGGGCCAAGTCGCTGTGAGCGGGTCAGGACCGAGGGGCCAAGTCGCCGTGAGCGGGTCAGGAATGTAGGGGCAAGTCGCTGTGAGCGGGTCAGGACTGCAGGGGCAAGTCGCTGTGAGCGGGTTAGGACTGCAGGGGCCAAGTCGCTGTGAGCGGGTCAGGACCGAGGGGCCAAGTCGCTGTGAGTGGGTCAGGACCGAGGGGCCAAGTCGCTGTGAGCGGGTCAGGACTGCAGGGGCAAGTCGCTGTGAGCGGGTCAGGACTGCAAGGGCAAGTCGCCGTGAGCGGGTCAGGACTGCAGGGGCAAGTCGCCGTGAGCGGGTCAGGACTGCAGGGGCCAAGTCACCGTGAGCGGGTCAGGACTGCAGGGGCAAGTCGCTGTGAGCGGGTCAGGACTGCAGGGGCAAGTCGCTGTGAGCGGGTCAGGACTGCAGGGGCCAAGTCGATGTGAGCGGGTGAGGACCGAAGGGCCAAGTCGCTGAGAGCGGGTCAGGACCGATGGGCCAAGTCGCTGTGAGCGGGTCAGGACTGCAGGGGCAATTCGCTGTGAGCGGGTCAGTACCGAGGGGCCAAGTCGCCATGAGCGGGTCAGGGCTGCAGGGGCAAGTCGCCGTGAGCAGGTCAGGACTGAGGGGCCAAGTCGCCGTGAGCGGGTCAGGACCGAGGGGCCAAGTCGCCGTGAGCGGGTCAGGACTGCAGGGGCAAGTCGCCGTGAGCAGGTCAGGACCGAGGGGCCAAGTCGCCGTGAGCGGGTCAGGACCGAGGGGCCAAGTCGCTGTGAGCGGGTCAGGACCGAGGGGCCAAGTCGCTGTGAGCGGGTCAGGACCGAGGGGCCAAGTCGCTGTGAGCGGGTCAGGACCGAGGGGCCAAGTCGCCGTGAGCGGGTCAGGACTGCAGGGGCAAGTCGCTGTGAGCAGGTCAGGACTGCAGGGGCCAAGTCGCTGTGAGCGGGTCAGGACCGAGGGGCCAAGTCGCTGTGAGCGGGTCAGGACCGAGGGGCCAAGTCACTGTGAGCGGGTCAGGACCGATGGGCCAAGTCGCTGTGAGCGGGACAGGACCGAGGGGCCAAGTCGCTGTGAGCGGGTCAGGACTGCAGGGGCCAGTCGCTGTGAGCGGGTCAGGACCGAGAGGCCAAGTCGCCGTGAGCGGGTCAGGACTGCAGGGGCAAGTCGCCGTGAGCGGGTCAGGACTGCAGGGGCAAGTCGCTGTGAGCGGGTCAGGACTGCAGGGGCCAAGTCGCTGTGAGCGGGTTAGGACTGCAGGGGCCAAGTCGCTGTGAGCGGGTCAGGACCGAGGGGCCAAGTCGCTGTGAGTGGGTCAGGACCGAGGGGCCAAGTCGCTGTGAGCGGGTCAGGACTGCAGGGGCAAGTCGCTGTGAGCGGGTCAGGACTGCAAGGGCAAGTCGCCGTGAGCGGGTCAGGACTGCAGGGGCAAGTCGCCGTGAGCGGGTCAGGACTGCAGGGGCCAAGTCACCGTGAGCGGGTCAGGACTGCAGGGGCAAGTCGCTGTGAGCGGGTCAGGACTGCAGGGGCAAGTCGCTGTGAGCGGGTCAGGACTGCAGGGGCCAAGTCGATGTGAGCGGGTGAGGACCGAAGGGCCAAGTCGCTGAGAGCGGGTCAGGACCGATGGGCCAAGTCGCTGTGAGCGGGTCAGGACTGCAGGGGCAATTCGCTGTGAGCGGGTCAGTACCGAGGGGCCAAGTCGCCATGAGCGGGTCAGGGCTGCAGGGGCAAGTCGCCGTGAGCAGGTCAGGACTGAGGGGCCAAGTCGCCATGAGCGGGTCAGGACTGCAGGGGCAAGTCGCCGTGAGCGGGTCAGGACCGAGGGGCCAAGTCGCCGTGAGCGGGTCAGGACCGAGGGCCAAGTCGCTGTGAGCGGGCCAGGACCGAGGGGCCAAGTCGCTGTGAGCGGGTCAGGACCGAGGGGCCAAGGCGCCGTGAGCGGGTCAGGACTGCAAGGGCAAGTCGCCGTGAGCTGGTCAGGACTGCAGGGGCAAGTCACTGTGAGCGGGTCAGGACCGAGGGGCCAAGTCGCTGTGAGCGGGTCAGGACCGAGGGGCCAAGTCGCTCTGAGCGGGTCAGGACCGATGGGCCAAGTCGCTGTGAGCGGGTCAGGACTGCAGGGGCAAGTCGCTGTGAGCGGGTCAGGACCGAGGGGCCAAGTCGCCGTGAGCGAGTCAGGACTGCAGGGGCAAGTCGCTGTGAGCGGGTCAGGACTGCAGGGGCAAGTCGCTGTGAGCGGGTCAGGACTGCAGGGGCCAAGTCGCTGTGAGCGGGCCAGGACCGAGGGGCCAAGTCGCTGTGAGTGGGTCAGGACCGAGGGGCCAAGTCGCTGTGAGCGGGTCAGGACTGCAGGGGCAAGTCGCTGTGAGCGGGTCAGGACTGCAAGGGCAAGTCGCCGTGAGCGGGTCAGGACTGCAGGGGCAAGTCGCCGTGAGCGGGTCAGGACTGCAGGGGCAAGTCGCTGTGAGCGGGTCAGGACTGCAGGGGCCAAGTCGCTGTGAGCGGGTGAGGACCGAAGGGCCAAGTCGCTGAGAGCGGGTCAGGACCGAGGGGCAAAGTCGCTGTGAGCGGGTCAGGAGTGCAGGGGCAAGTCGCTGTGAGCGGGTCAGGACCGAGGGGCCTAGTCGCTGCGAGCGGGTCAGGACCGAGGGGCCAAGTCGCCGTGAGCGGGTCAGGCCTGCAGGGGCAAGTCGCCGTGAGCGGGTCAGGACTGAGGGGCCAAGTCGCCGTGAGCGGGTCAGGACCGAGGGGCCAAGTCGCTGTGAGCGTGTCAGGACTGCAGGGCCAAGTCGCTGTGAGCCGGTCAGGACCGAGGGGCCAAGTCGCCGTGAGCGGTTCAGAACTGCAGGGGCAAGTCGCCGTGAGCGGGTCAGGACCGTGGGGCCAAGTCGCTGTGAGCCGCTCAGGACTGCAGGGGCAAGTCGCCGTGAGCGGGTCAGGACTGCAGGGGCAAGTCGCTGTGAGCGGGTCAGGACTGCAGGGGCCAAGTCGCTGTGAGCGGGTCAGGACTGCAGGGGCCAAGTCGCTGAGAGCGGGTCTGGACCGAGGGGCCAAGTCGCTGTGAGCTGGTCAGGACCGAGGGGCCATGACGCTGTGAGCGGGACAGGACCGAGGGGCCAAGTCGCTGTGAGCGGGTCAGGACCGCGGGGGCAAGTCGCTGTGAGTGGGTCAGGACCGAGGGGCCAAGTCGCTGTGAGCGGGTCAGGACTGCAGGGGCAAGTCGCCGTGAGCGGGTCAGGACTGCAGGGGCAAGTCGCCGTGAGCGGGTCAGGACTGCCGGGGCCAAGTCGCTGTGAGTGGGTCAGGACTAGAGGGGCCAAGTCGCCGAGAGCGGGTCAGGACCGTGGGGCCAAGTCGCTGTGAGCGGGTCAGGAATGTAGGGGCAAATCGCTGTGAGCGGGTCAGGACTGCAGGGGCAAGTCGCTGTGAGCGGGTCAGGACTGCAGGGGCCAAGTCGCTGTGAGCGGGTCAGGACCGAGGGGCCAAGTCGCTGTGAGTGGGTCAGGACCGAGGGGCCAAGTCGCTGTGAGCGGGTCAGGACTGCAGGGGCAAGTCGCTGTGAGCGGGTCAGGACTGCAAGGGCAAGTCGCCGTGAGCGGGTCAGGACTGCAGGGGCAAGTCGCCGTGAGCGGGTCAGGACTGCAGGGGCCAAGTCGATGTGAGCGGGTGAGCACCGAAGGGCCAAGTCGGTGAGAGCGGGTCAGGACCGAGGGGCCAAGTCGCTGTGAGCGGGTCAGGACTGCAGGGGCAATTCGCTGTGAGCGGGTCAGTACCGAGGGGCCTAGTCGCTGCGAGCTGGTCAGGACCGAGGGGCCAAGTCGCCGTGAGCGGGTCAGTACTGCAGGGGAAGTAGCCGTGAGCGGGTCAGGACTGTGGGGCCAAGTCGCCATGAGCGGGTCAGGACTGCAGGGGCAAGTCGCCGTGAGCGGGTCAGGACCGAGGGGAAGAGTCGCTGTGAGCCCGTCAGGACCGAGGGGCCAAGTCGCCGTGAGCGGGTCAGGACCGAGGGGCCAAGTCGCCGTGAGCGGGTCAGGACTGCAGGGGCAAGTCGCTGTGAGCGGGTCAGGACCGAGGGGCCAAGTCGCCGTGAGCGGGTCAGGACCGAGGGGCCAAGTCGCTGTGAGCGGGTCAGGACCGAGGGGCCAAGTCGGTGTGAGCGGGTCAGGACCGAGGGGCCAAGGCGCCGTGAGCGGGTCAGGACTGCAGGGGCAAGTCGCCGTGAGAGGTTCAGGACTGCAGGGGCAAGTCGCTGTGAGCGGGTCAGGACTGCAGGGGCCAAGTCGCTGTGAGCGGGTCAGGACCGAGGGGCCAAGTCGCTGTGAGCGGGTCAGGACCGATGGGCCAAGTCGCTGTGAGCGGGACAGGACCGAGAGGCCAAGTCGCTGTGAGCGGGTCAGGACTGCAGGGGCCAGTCGCTGTGAGCGGGTCAGGACCGAGAGGCCAAGTCGCCGTGAGCGGGTCAGGACTGCAGGGGCAAGTCGCCGTGAGCGGGTCAGGACTGCAGGGGCAAGTCGCTGTGAGCGGGTCAGGACTGCAGGGGCCAAGTCGCTGTGAGCGGGTTAGGACCGAGGGGCCAAGTCGCTGTGAGTGGGTCAGGACCGAGGGGCCAAGTCGCTGTGAGCGGGTCAGGACTGCAGGGGCAAGTCGCCGTGAGCGGGTCAGGACTGCAGGGGCAAGTCGCCGTGAGCGGGTCAGGACTGCAGGGGCAAGTCGCCATGAGGGGGACAGGACTGCAGGGGCCAAGTCGCCGTGAGCGGGTCAGGACTGCAGGGGCAAGTCGCTGTGAGCGGGTCAGGACTGCAAGGGCAAGTCGCCGTGAGCGGGTCAGGACTGCAGGGGCAAGTCGCCGTGAGCGGGTCAGGACTGCAGGGGCCAAGTCGATGTGAGCGGGTGAGCACCGAAGGGCCAAGTCGCTGAGAGCGGGTCAGGACCGAGGGGCCAAGTCGCTGTGAGCGGGTCAGGACTGCAGGGGCAATACGCTGTGAGCGGGTCAGTACCGAGGGGCCTAGTCGCTGCGAGCGGGTCAGGACCGAGGGGCCAAGTCGCCGTGAGCGGGTCAGTACTGCAGGGGAAGTAGCCGTGAGCGGGTCAGGACTGAGGGGCCAAGTCGCCATGAGCGGGTCAGGACTGCAGGGGCAAGTCGCCGTGAGCGGGTCAGGACCGAGGGGAAGAGTCGCTGTGAGCCGGTCAGGACCGAGGGGCCAAGTCGCCGTGAGCGGGTCAGGACCGAGGGGCCAAGTCGCCGTGAGCGGGTCAGGACTGCAGGGGCAAGTCGCTGTGAGCGGGTCAGGACCGAGCGGCCAAGTCGCCGTGAGCGGGTCAGGACCGAGGGGCCAAGTCGCTGTGAGCGGGTCAGGACCGAGGGGCCAAGTCGGTGTGAGCGGGTCAGGACCGAGGGGCCAAGGCGCCGTGAGCGGGTCAGGACTGCAGGGGCAAGTCGCCGTGAGAGGTTCAGGACTGCAGGGGCAAGTCGCTGTGAGCGGGTCAGGACTGCAGGGGCCAAGTCGCTGTGAGCGCGTCAGGACCGAGGGGCCAAGTCGCTGTGAGCGGGTCAGGACCGAGGGGCCAAGTCGCTGTGAGCGGGTCAGGACCGATGGGCCAAGTCGCTGTGAGCGGGACAGGACCGAGGGGCCAAGTCGCTGTGAGCGGGTCAGGACTGCAGGGGCCAGTCGCTGTGAGCGGGTCAGGACCGAGAGGCCAAGTCGCCGTGAGCGGGTCAGGACTGCAGGGGCAAGTCGCCGTGAGCGGGTCAGGACTGCAGGGGCAAGTCGCTGTGAGCGGGTCAGGACTGCAGGGGCCAAGTCGCTGTGAGCGGGTTAGGACCGAGGGGCCAAGTCGCTGTGAGTGGGTCAGGACCGAGGGGCCAAGTCGCTGTGAGCGGGTCAGGACTGCAGGGGCAAGTCGCCGTGAGCGGGTCAGGACTGCAGGGGCAAGTCGCCGTGAGCGGGTCAGGACTGCAGGGGCAAGTCGCCATGAGGGGGACAGGACTGCAGGGGCCAAGTCGCCGTGAGCGGGTCAGGACTGCAGGGGCCAAGTCGCTGTGAGCGGGTCAGGACCGAGGGGCCAAGTCGCTGAGAGCGGGTCAGGACCGAGGGGCCAAGTCGCTCAGAGCGGGTCAGGACTGCAGGGGCCAAGTCGCTGAGAGCCGGTCAGGACTGCAGGGGCAAGTCGCTGTGAGCGGGTCAGGACCGAGGGGCCAAGTCGCTGTGAGTGGGTCAGGACCGAGGGGCCAAGTCGCTGTGAGCGGGTCAGGACTGCAGGGGCAAGTCGCTGTGAGCGGGTCAGGACTGCAAGGGCAAGTCGCCGTGACCGGGTCAGGACTGCAGGGGCAAATCGCCGTGAGCGGGTGAGGACTGCAGGGGCCAAGTCGATGTGAGCGGGTGAGGACCGAAGGGCCAAGTCGCTGAGAGCGGGTCAGGACCGAGGGGCCAAGTCGCTGTGAGCGGGTCAGGACTGCAGGGGCAATTCGCTGTGAGCGGGTCAGTACCGAGGGGCCTAGTCGCTGCGAGCGGGTCAGGACCGAGGGGCCAAGTCGCCGTGAGCGGGTCAGGACTGCAGGGGAAGTCGCCGTGAGCGGGTCAGGACTGAGGGGCCAAGTCGCCATGAGCGGGTCAGGACTGCAGGGGCAAGTCGCCGTGAGCGGGTCAGGACCGAGGGGGCAAGTCGCTGTGAGCCGGTCAGGACCGAGGGGCCAAGTCGCCGTGAGCGGGTCAGGACCGAGGGGCCAAGTCGCCGTGAGCGGGTCAGGACTGCAGGGGCAAGTCGCTGTGAGTGGGTCAGGACCGAGGGGCCAAGTCGCCGTGAGCGGGTCAGGACCGAGGGGCCAAGTCGCTGTGAGCTGGTCAGGACCGAGGGGCCAAGTCGCTGTGAGCGGGTCAGGACCGAGGGGCCAAGGCGCCGTGAGCGGGTCAGGACTGCAGGGGCAAGTCGCCGTGAGAGGGTCAGGACTGCAGGGGCAAGTCGCTGTGAGCGGGTCAGGACTGCAGGGGCCAAGTCGCCGTGAGCGGGTCAGGACCGAGGGGCCAAGTCGCTGGGAGCGGGTCAGGACCGAGGGGCCAAGTCGCTGTGAGCGGGTCAGGACCGATGGGCCAAGTCGCTGTGAGCGGGACAGGACCGAGGGGCCAAGTCGCTGTGAGCGGGTCAGGACTGCAGGGGCCAGTCGCTGTGAGCGGGTCAGGACCGAGGGGCCAAGTCGCCGTGAGCGGGTCAGGACTGCAGGGGCAAGTCGCTGTGAGCGGGTCAGGACTCCAGGGGCCAAGTCGCTGTGAGCGGGTCAGGACAGAGGGGCCAAGTCGCTGTGAGTGGGTCAGGACCGAGGGGCCAAGTCGCTGTGAGCGGGTCAGGACTGCAGGGGCAAGTCGCTGTGAGCGGGTCAGGACTGCAGGGGCAAGTCGCCGTGAGCGGGTCAGGACTGCAGGGGCAAGTCGCCGTGAGCGGGTCAGGACCGAGGGGCCAAGTCGCTGTGAGCGGGTCAGGACCGAGGGGACAAGTCGCTGTGAGTGGGTCAGGACCGATGGGCTAAGTTGCTGTGAGCGGGACAGGACTGCAGGGGCAAGTCGCTGTGAGCGGGTCAGGACTGCAGGGGCAAGTCGCTGTGAGCGGGTCAGGACCGAGGGGCCAAGTCGGCGTGAGCGGGTCAGGAATGTAGGGGCAAGTCGCTGTGAGCGGGTCAGGACTGCAGGGGCAAGTCGCTGTGAGCGGGTCAGGACTGCAGGGGCCAAGTCGCTGTGAGCGGGTCAGGACCGAGGGGCCAAGTCGCTGTGAGTGGGTCAGGACCGAGGGGCCAAGTCGCTGTGAGCGGGTCAGGACTGCAGGGGCAAGTTGCTGTGAGCGGGTCAGGACTGCAAGGGCAAGTCGCCGTGAGCGGGTCAGGACTGAGGGGCCAAGTCGCCATGAGCGGGTCAGGACTGCAGGGGCAAGTCGCCGTGAGCGGGTCAGGACCGAGGGGGCAAGTCGCCGTGAGCGGGTCAGGACCGAGGGGCCAAGTCGCTGTGAGCCAGTCAGGAACGAGGGGACAAGTCGCCGTGAGCGGGTCAGGACCGAGGGGCCAAGTCGCCGTGAGCGGGTCAGGACTGCAGGGGCAAGTCGCCGTGAGCAGGTCTGGACCGAGGGGCCAAGTCGCCGTGAGCGGGTCAGGACCGAGGGGCCAAGTCGCTGTGAGCGGGTCAGGACTACAGGGGCAATTCGCTGTGAGCGGGTCAGTACCGAGGGGCCTAGTCGCTGCGAGCGGGTCAGGACCGAGGGGCCAAGTCGCTGTGAGCGGGTCAGGACCGAGGGGCCAAGTCGCCGTGAGCGGGTCAGGAATGTAGGGGCAAGTCGCTGTGAGCGGGTCAGGACTGCAGGGGCAAGTCGCTGTGAGCGGGTTAGGACTGCAGGGGCCAAGTCGCTGTGAGCGGGTCAGGACCGAGGGGCCAAGTCGCTGTGAGTGGGTCAGGACCGAGGGGCCAAGTCGCTGTGAGCGGGTCAGGACTGCAGGGGCAAGTCGCTGTGAGCGGGTCAGGACTGCAAGGGCAAGTCGCCGTGAGCGGGTCAGGACTGCAGGGGCAAGTCGCCGTGAGCGGGTCAGGACTGCAGGGGCCAAGTCACCGTGAGCGGGTCAGGACTGCAGGGGCAAGTCGCTGTGAGCGGGTCAGGACTGCAGGGGCAAGTCGCTGTGAGCGGGTCAGGACTGCAGGGGCCAAGTCGATGTGAGCGGGTGAGGACCGAAGGGCCAAGTCGCTGAGAGCGGGTCAGGACCGATGGGCCAAGTCGCTGTGAGCGGGTCAGGACTGCAGGGGCAATTCGCTGTGAGCGGGTCAGTACCGAGGGGCCAAGTCGCCATGAGCGGGTCAGGGCTGCAGGGGCAAGTCGCCGTGAGCAGGTCAGGACTGAGGGGCCAAGTCGCCGTGAGCGGGTCAGGACCGAGGGGCCAAGTCGCCGTGAGCGGGTCAGGACTGCAGGGGCAAGTCGCCGTGAGCAGGTCAGGACCGAGGGGCCAAGTCGCCGTGAGCGGGTCAGGACCGAGGGGCCAAGTCGCTGTGAGCGGGTCAGGACCGAGGGGCCAAGTCGCTGTGAGCGGGTCAGGACCGAGGGGCCAAGTCGCTGTGAGCGGGTCAGGACCGAGGGGCCAAGTCGCCGTGAGCGGGTCAGGACTGCAGGGGCAAGTCGCTGTGAGCAGGTCAGGACTGCAGGGGCCAAGTCGCTGTGAGCGGGTCAGGACCGAGGGGCCAAGTCGCTGTGAGCGGGTCAGGACCGAGGGGCCAAGTCACTGTGAGCGGGTCAGGACCGATGGGCCAAGTCGCTGTGAGCGGGACAGGACCGAGGGGCCAAGTCGCTGTGAGCGGGTCAGGACTGCAGGGGCCAGTCGCTGTGAGCGGGTCAGGACCGAGAGGCCAAGTCGCCGTGAGCGGGTCAGGACTGCAGGGGCAAGTCGCCGTGAGCGGGTCAGGACTGCAGGGGCAAGTCGCTGTGAGCGGGTCAGGACTGCAGGGGCCAAGTCGCTGTGAGCGGGTTAGGACTGCAGGGGCCAAGTCGCTGTGAGCGGGTCAGGACCGAGGGGCCAAGTCGCTGTGAGTGGGTCAGGACCGAGGGGCCAAGTCGCTGTGAGCGGGTCAGGACTGCAGGGGCAAGTCGCTGTGAGCGGGTCAGGACTGCAAGGGCAAGTCGCCGTGAGCGGGTCAGGACTGCAGGGGCAAGTCGCCGTGAGCGGGTCAGGACTGCAGGGGCCAAGTCACCGTGAGCGGGTCAGGACTGCAGGGGCAAGTCGCTGTGAGCGGGTCAGGACTGCAGGGGCAAGTCGCTGTGAGCGGGTCAGGACTGCAGGGGCCAAGTCGATGTGAGCGGGTGAGGACCGAAGGGCCAAGTCGCTGAGAGCGGGTCAGGACCGATGGGCCAAGTCGCTGTGAGCGGGTCAGGACTGCAGGGGCAATTCGCTGTGAGCGGGTCAGTACCAAGGGGCCAAGTCGCCATGAGCGGGTCAGGGCTGCAGGGGCAAGTCGCCGTGAGCAGGTCAGGACCGAGGGGCCAAGTCGCTGTGAGTGGGTCAGGACCGAGGGGCCAAGTCGCTGTGAGCGGGTCAGGACTGCAGGGGCAAGTCGCTGTGAGCGGGTCAGGACTGCAAGGGCAAGTCGCCGTGACCGGGTCAGGACTGCAGGGGCAAATCGCCGTGAGCGGGTGAGGACTGCAGGGGCCAAGTCGATGTGAGCGGGTGAGGACCGAAGGGCCAAGTCGCTGAGAGCGGGTCAGGACCGAGGGGCCAAGTCGCTGTGAGCGGGTCAGGACTGCAGGGGCAATTCGCTGTGAGCGGGTCAGTACCGAGGGGCCTAGTCGCTGCGAGCGGGTCAGGACCGAGGGGCCAAGTCGCCGTGAGCGGGTCAGGACTGCAGGGGAAGTCGCCGTGAGCGGGTCAGGACTGAGGGGCCAAGTCGCCATGAGCGGGTCAGGACTGCAGGGGCAAGTCGCCGTGAGCGGGTCAGGACCGAGGGGGCAAGTCGCTGTGAGCCGGTCAGGACCGAGGGGCCAAGTCGCCGTGAGCGGGTCAGGACCGAGGGGCCAAGTCGCCGTGAGCGGGTCAGGACTGCAGGGGCAAGTCGCTGTGAGTGGGTCAGGACCGAGGGGCCAAGTCGCCGTGAGCGGGTCAGGACCGAGGGGCCAAGTCGCTGTGAGCTGGTCAGGACCGAGGGGCCAAGTCGCTGTGAGCGGGTCAGGACCGAGGGGCCAAGGCGCCGTGAGCGGGTCAGGACTGCAGGGGCAAGTCGCCGTGAGAGGGTCAGGACTGCAGGGGCAAGTCGCTGTGAGCGGGTCAGGACTGCAGGGGCCAAGTCGCCGTGAGCGGGTCAGGACCGAGGGGCCAAGTCGCTGGGAGCGGGTCAGGACCGAGGGGCCAAGTCGCTGTGAGCGGGTCAGGACCGATGGGCCAAGTCGCTGTGAGCGGGACAGGACCGAGGGGCCAAGTCGCTGTGAGCGGGTCAGGACTGCAGGGGCCAGTCGCTGTGAGCGGGTCAGGACCGAGGGGCCAAGTCGCCGTGAGCGGGTCAGGACTGCAGGGGCAAGTCGCTGTGAGCGGGTCAGGACTCCAGGGGCCAAGTCGCTGTGAGCGGGTCAGGACAGAGGGGCCAAGTCGCTGTGAGTGGGTCAGGACCGAGGGGCCAAGTCGCTGTGAGCGGGTCAGGACTGCAGGGGCAAGTCGCTGTGAGCGGGTCAGGACTGCAGGGGCAAGTCGCCGTGAGCGGGTCAGGACTGCAGGGGCAAGTCGCCGTGAGCGGGTCAGGACCGAGGGGCCAAGTCGCTGTGAGCGGGTCAGGACCGAGGGGACAAGTCGCTGTGAGTGGGTCAGGACCGATGGGCTAAGTTGCTGTGAGCGGGACAGGACTGCAGGGGCAAGTCGCTGTGAGCGGGTCAGGACTGCAGGGGCAAGTCGCTGTGAGCGGGTCAGGACCGAGGGGCCAAGTCGGCGTGAGCGGGTCAGGAATGTAGGGGCAAGTCGCTGTGAGCGGGTCAGGACTGCAGGGGCAAGTCGCTGTGAGCGGGTCAGGACTGCAGGGGCCAAGTCGCTGTGAGCGGGTCAGGACCGAGGGGCCAAGTCGCTGTGAGTGGGTCAGGACCGAGGGGCCAAGTCGCTGTGAGCGGGTCAGGACTGCAGGGGCAAGTTGCTGTGAGCGGGTCAGGACTGCAAGGGCAAGTCGCCGTGAGCGGGTCAGGACTGAGGGGCCAAGTCGCCATGAGCGGGTCAGGACTGCAGGGGCAAGTCGCCGTGAGCGGGTCAGGACCGAGGGGGCAAGTCGCCGTGAGCGGGTCAGGACCGAGGGGCCAAGTCGCTGTGAGCCAGTCAGGAACGAGGGGACAAGTCGCCGTGAGCGGGTCAGGACCGAGGGGCCAAGTCGCCGTGAGCGGGTCAGGACTGCAGGGGCAAGTCGCCGTGAGCAGGTCTGGACCGAGGGGCCAAGTCGCCGTGAGCGGGTCAGGACCGAGGGGCCAAGTCGCTGTGAGCGGGTCAGGACTACAGGGGCAATTCGCTGTGAGCGGGTCAGTACCGAGGGGCCTAGTCGCTGCGAGCGGGTCAGGACCGAGGGGCCAAGTCGCTGTGAGCGGGTCAGGACCGAGGGGCCAAGTCGCCGTGAGCGGGTCAGGAATGTAGGGGCAAGTCGCTGTGAGCGGGTCAGGACTGCAGGGGCAAGTCGCTGTGAGCGGGTTAGGACTGCAGGGGCCAAGTCGCTGTGAGCGGGTCAGGACCGAGGGGCCAAGTCGCTGTGAGTGGGTCAGGACCGAGGGGCCAAGTCGCTGTGAGCGGGTCAGGACTGCAGGGGCAAGTCGCTGTGAGCGGGTCAGGACTGCAAGGGCAAGTCGCCGTGAGCGGGTCAGGACTGCAGGGGCAAGTCGCCGTGAGCGGGTCAGGACTGCAGGGGCCAAGTCACCGTGAGCGGGTCAGGACTGCAGGGGCAAGTCGCTGTGAGCGGGTCAGGACTGCAGGGGCAAGTCGCTGTGAGCGGGTCAGGACTGCAGGGGCCAAGTCGATGTGAGCGGGTGAGGACCGAAGGGCCAAGTCGCTGAGAGCGGGTCAGGACCGATGGGCCAAGTCGCTGTGAGCGGGTCAGGACTGCAGGGGCAATTCGCTGTGAGCGGGTCAGTACCGAGGGGCCAAGTCGCCATGAGCGGGTCAGGGCTGCAGGGGCAAGTCGCCGTGAGCAGGTCAGGACTGAGGGGCCAAGTCGCCGTGAGCGGGTCAGGACCGAGGGGCCAAGTCGCCGTGAGCGGGTCAGGACTGCAGGGGCAAGTCGCCGTGAGCAGGTCAGGACCGAGGGGCCAAGTCGCCGTGAGCGGGTCAGGACCGAGGGGCCAAGTCGCTGTGAGCGGGTCAGGACCGAGGGGCCAAGTCGCTGTGAGCGGGTCAGGACCGAGGGGCCAAGTCGCTGTGAGCGGGTCAGGACCGAGGGGCCAAGTCGCCGTGAGCGGGTCAGGACTGCAGGGGCAAGTCGCTGTGAGCAGGTCAGGACTGCAGGGGCCAAGTCGCTGTGAGCGGGTCAGGACCGAGGGGCCAAGTCGCTGTGAGCGGGTCAGGACCGAGGGGCCAAGTCACTGTGAGCGGGTCAGGACCGATGGGCCAAGTCGCTGTGAGCGGGACAGGACCGAGGGGCCAAGTCGCTGTGAGCGGGTCAGGACTGCAGGGGCCAGTCGCTGTGAGCGGGTCAGGACCGAGAGGCCAAGTCGCCGTGAGCGGGTCAGGACTGCAGGGGCAAGTCGCCGTGAGCGGGTCAGGACTGCAGGGGCAAGTCGCTGTGAGCGGGTCAGGACTGCAGGGGCCAAGTCGCTGTGAGCGGGTTAGGACTGCAGGGGCCAAGTCGCTGTGAGCGGGTCAGGACCGAGGGGCCAAGTCGCTGTGAGTGGGTCAGGACCGAGGGGCCAAGTCGCTGTGAGCGGGTCAGGACTGCAGGGGCAAGTCGCTGTGAGCGGGTCAGGACTGCAAGGGCAAGTCGCCGTGAGCGGGTCAGGACTGCAGGGGCAAGTCGCCGTGAGCGGGTCAGGACTGCAGGGGCCAAGTCACCGTGAGCGGGTCAGGACTGCAGGGGCAAGTCGCTGTGAGCGGGTCAGGACTGCAGGGGCAAGTCGCTGTGAGCGGGTCAGGACTGCAGGGGCCAAGTCGATGTGAGCGGGTGAGGACCGAAGGGCCAAGTCGCTGAGAGCGGGTCAGGACCGATGGGCCAAGTCGCTGTGAGCGGGTCAGGACTGCAGGGGCAATTCGCTGTGAGCGGGTCAGTACCAAGGGGCCAAGTCGCCATGAGCGGGTCAGGGCTGCAGGGGCAAGTCGCCGTGAGCAGGTCAGGACTGAGGGGCCAAGTCGCCGTGAGCGGGTCAGGACCGAGGGGCCAAGTCGCCGTGAGCGGGTCAGGACTGCAGGGGCAAGTCGCCGTGAGCAGGTCAGGACCGAGGGGCCAAGTCGCCGTGAGCGGGTCAGGACCGAGGGGCCAAGTCGCTGTGAGCGGGTCAGGACCGAGGGGCCAAGTCGCTGTGAGCGGTTCAGGACCGAGGGGCCAAGTCGCTGTGAGCGGGTCAGGACCGAGGGGCCAAGTCGCCGTGAGCGGGTCAGGACTGCAGGGGCAAGTCGCTGTGAGCAGGTCAGGACTGCAGGGGCCAAGTCGCTGTGAGCGGGTCAGGACCGAGGGGCCAAGTCGCTGTGAGCGGGTCAGGACCGAGGGGCCAAGTCACTGTGAGCGGGTCAGGACCGATGGGCCAAGTCGCTGTGAGCGGGACAGGACCGAGGGGCCAAGTCGCTGTGAGCGGGTCAGGACTGCAGGGGCCAGTCGCTGTGAGCGGGTCAGGACCGAGAGGCCAAGTCGCCGTGAGCGGGTCAGGACTGCAGGGGCAAGTCGCCGTGAGCGGGTCAGGACTGCAGGGGCAAGTCGCTGTGAGCGGGTCAGGACTGCAGGGGCCAAGTCGCTGTGAGCGGGTTAGGACCGAGGGGCCAAGTCGCTGTGAGTGGGTCAGGACCGAGGGGCCAAGTCGCTGTGAGCGGGTCAGGACTGCAGGGGCAAGTCGCCGTGAGCGGGTCAGGACTGCAGGGGCAAGTCGCCATGAGGGGGACAGGACTGCAGGGGCCAAGTCGCCGTGAGCGGGTCAGGACTGCAGGGGCCAAGTCGCTGTGAGCGGGTCAGGACCGAGGGGCCAAGTCGCTGAGAGCGGGTCAGGACCGAGGGGCCAAGTCGCTCAGAGCGGGTCAGGACTGCAGGGGCCAAGTTGCTGAGAGCCGGTCAGGACTGCAGGGGCAAGTCGCTGTGAGCGGGTCAGGACCGAGGGGCCAAGTCGCCGTGAGCGGGTCAGGACCGAGGGGCCAAGTCGCCATGAGCGGGTCAGGACTGCAGGGGCAAGTCGCCGTGAGCGGGTCAGGACCGAGGGGCCAAGTCGCCGTGAGCGGGTCAGGACCGAGGGCCAAGTCGCTGTGAGCGGGCCAGGACCGAGGGGCCAAGTCGCTGTGAGCGGGTCAGGACCGAGGGGCCAAGGCGCCGTGAGCGGGTCAGGACTGCAAGGGCAAGTCGCCGTGAGCTGGTCAGGACTGCAGGGGCAAGTCGCTGTGAGCGGGTCAGGACCGAGGGGCCAAGTCGCTGTGAGCGGGTCAGGACCGAGGGGCCAAGTCGCTCTGAGTGGGTCAGGACCGATGGGCCAAGTCGCTGTGAGCGGGTCAGGACTGCAGGGGCAAGTCGCTGTGAGCGGGTCAGGACCGAGGGGCCAAGTCGCCGTGAGCGAGTCAGGACTGCAGGGGCAAGTCGCTGTGAGCGGGTCAGGACTGCAGGTGCAAGTCGCTGTGAGCGGGTCAGGACTGCAGGGGCCAAGTCGCTGTGAGCGGGCCAGGACCGAGGGGCCAAGTCGCTGTGAGTGGGTCAGGACCGAGGGGCCAAGTCGCTGTGATCGGGTCAGGACTGCAGGGGCAAGTCGCTGTGAGCGGGTCAGGACTGCAAGGGCAAGTCGCCGTGAGCGGGTCAGGACTGCAGGGGCAAGTCGCCGTGAGCGGGTCAGGACTGCAGGTGCAAGTCGCTGTGAGCGGGTCAGGACTGCAGGGGCCAAGTCGCTGTGAGCGGGTGAGGACCGAAGGGCCAAGTCGCTGAGAGTGGGTCAGGACCGAGGGTCAAAGTCGCTGTGAGCGGGTCAGGAGTGCAGGGGCAAGTCGCTGTGAGCGGGTCAGGACCGAGGGGCCTAGTCGCTGCGAGCGGGTCAGGACCGAGGGGCCAAGTCGCCGTGAGCGGGTCAGGCCTGCAGGGGCAAGTCGCCGTGAGCGGGTCAGGACTGAGGGGCCAAGTCGCCGTGAGCGGGTCAGGACCGAGGGGCCAGGTCGCTGTGAGCGTGTCAGGACTGCAGGGCCAAGTCGCTGTGAGCGGGTCTGGACCGAAGGGCCAAGTCGCCGTGAGCGGTTCAGGACTGCAGGGGAAGTCGCCGTGAGCGGGTCAGGACCGTGGGGCCAAGTCGCTGTGAGCGGGTCAGGACTGCAGGGGCAAGTCGCCGTGAGCGGGTCAGGACTGCAGGGGCAAGTCGCTGTGAGCGGGTCAGGACTGCAGGGGCCAAGTCGCTGTGAGCGGGTCAGGACTGCAGGGGCCAAGTCGCTGAGAGCGGGTCTGGACCGCGGGGCCAAGTCGCTGTGAGCTGGTCAGGACCGAGGGGCCAAGACGCTGTGAGCGGGACAGGACCGAGGGGCCAAGTCGCTGTGAGCGGGTCAGGACCGCGGGGGCAAGTCGCTGTGAGTGGGTCAGGACCGAGGGGCCAAGTCGCTGTGAGCGGGTCAGGACTGCAGGGGCAAGTCGCCGTGAGCGGGTCAGGACTGCAGGGGCAAGTCGCCGTGAGCGGGTCAGGACTGCCGGGGCCAAGTCGCTGTGAGTGGGTCAGGACTGCAGGGGCCAAGTCGCCGAGAGCGGGTCAGGACCGTGGGGCCAAGTCGCTGTGAGCGGGTCAGGAATGTAGGGGCAAGTCGCTGTGAGCGGGTCAGGACTGCAGGGGCAAGTCGCTGTGAGCGGGTCAGGACTGCAGGGGCCAAGTCGCTGTGAGCGGGTCAGGACCGAGGGGCCAAGTCGCTGTGAGTGGGTCAGGACCGAGGGGCCAAGTCGCTGTGAGCGGGTCAGGACTGCAGGGGCAAGTCGCTGTGAGCGGGTCAGGACTGCAAGGGCAAGTCGCCGTGAGCGGGTCAGGACTGCAGGGGCATGTCGCCGTGAGCGGGTCAGGACTGCAGGGGCCAAGTCTATGTGAGCGGGTGAGCACCGAAGGGCCAAGTCGCTGAGAGCGGGTCAGGACCGAGGGGCCAAGTCGCTGTGAGCGGGTCAGGACTGCAGGGGCAATTCGCTGTGAGCGGGTCAGTACCGAGGGGCCTAGTCGCTGCGAGCGGGTCAGGACCGAGGGGCCAAGTCGCCGTGAGCGGGTCAGTACTGCAGGGGAAGTAGCCGTGAGCGGGTCAGGACTGAGGGGCCAAGTCGCCATGAGCGGGTCAGGACTGCAGGGGCAAGTCGCCGTGAGCGGGTCAGGACCGAGGGGAAGAGTCGCTGTGAGCCGGTCAGGACCGAGGGGCCAAGTCGCCGTGAGCGGGTCAGGACCGAGGGGCCAAGTCGCCGTGAGCGGGTCAGGACTGCAGGGGCAAGTCGCTGTGAGCGGGTCAGGACCGAGGGGCCAAGTCGCCGTGAGCGGGTCAGGACCGAGGGGCCAAGTCGCTGTGAGCGGGTCAGGACCGAGGGGCCAAGTCGGTGTGAGCGGGTCAGGACCGAGGGGCCAAGGCGCCGTGAGCGGGTCAGGACTGCAGGGGCAAGTCGCCGTGAGAGGTTCAGGACTGCAGGGGCAAGTCGCTGTGAGCGGGTCAGGACTGCAGGGGCCAAGTCGCTGTGAGCGGGTCAGGACCGAGGGGCCAAGTCGCTGTGAGCGGGTCAGGACCGAGGGGCCAAGTCGCTGTGAGCGGGTCAGGACCGATGGGCCAAGTCGCTGTGAGCGGGACAGGACCGAGGGGCCAAGTCGCTGTGAGCGGGTCAGGACTGCAGGGGCCAGTCGCTGTGAGCGGGTCAGGACCGAGAGGCCAAGTCGCCGTGAGCGGGTCAGGACTGCAGGGGCAAGTCGCCGTGAGCGGGTCAGGACTGCAGGGGCAAGTCGCTGTGAGCGGGTCAGGACTGCAGGGGCCAAGTCGCTGTGAGCGGGTTAGGACCGAGGGGCCAAGTCGCTGTGAGTGGGTCAGGACCGAGGGGCCAAGTCGCTGTGAGCGGGTCAGGACTGCAGGGGCAAGTCGCCGTGAGCGGGTCAGGACTGCAGGGGCAAGTCGCCGTGAGCGGGTCAGGACTGCAGGGGCAAGTCGCCATGAGGGGGACAGGACTGCAGGGGCCAAGTCGCCGTGAGCGGGTCAGGACTGCAGGGGCAAGTCGCTGTGAGCGGGTCAGGACTGCAAGGGCAAGTCGCCGTGAGCGGGTCAGGACTGCAGGGGCAAGTCGCCGTGAGCGGGTCAGGACTGCAGGGGCCAAGTCGATGTGAGCGGGTGAGCACCGAAGGGCCAAGTCGCTGAGAGCGGGTCAGGACCGAGGGGCCAAGTCGCTGTGAGCGGGTCAGGACTGCAGGGGCAATTCGCTGTGAGCGGGTCAGTACCGAGGGGCCTAGTCGCTGCGAGCGGGTCAGGACCGAGGGGCCAAGTCGCCGTGAGCGGGTCAGTACTGCAGGGGAAGTAGCCGTGAGCGGGTCAGGACTGAGGGGCCAAGTCGCCGTGAGAGGGTCAGGACTGCAGGGGCAAGTCGCCGTGAGCGGGTCAGGACCGAGGGGAAGAGTCGCTGTGAGCCGGTCAGGACCGAGGGGCCAAGTCGCCGTGAGCGGGTCAGGACCGAGGGGCCAAGTCGCCGTGAGCGGGTCAGGACTGCAGGGGCAAGTCGCTGTGAGCGGGTCAGGACCGAGGGGCGAAGTCGCCGTGAGCGGGTCAGGACCGAGGGGCCAAGTCGCTGTGAGCGGGTCAGGACCGAGGGGCCAAGTCGGTGTGAGCGGGTCAGGACCGAGGGGCCAAGGCGCCGTGAGCGGGTCAGGACTGCAGGGGCAAGTCGCCGTGAGAGGTTCAGGACTGCAGGGGCAAGTCGCTGTGAGCGGGTCAGGACTGCAGGGGCCAAGTCGCTGTGAGCGGGTCAGGACCGAGGGGCCAAGTCGCTGTGAGCGGGTCAGGACCGAGGGGCCAAGTCGCTGTGAGCGGGTCAGGACCGATGGGCCAAGTCGCTGTGAGCGGGACAGGACCGAGGGGCCAAGTCGCTGTGAGCGGGTCAGGACTGCAGGGGCCAGTCGCTGTGAGCGGGTCAGGACCGAGAGGCCAAGTCGCCGTGAGCGGGTCAGGACTGCAGGGGCAAGTCGCCGTGAGCGGGTCAGGACTGCAGGGGCAAGTCGCTGTGAGCGGGTCAGGACTGCAGGGGCCAAGTCGCTGTGAGCGGGTTAGGACCGAGGGGCTAAGTCGCTGTGAGTGGGTCAGGACCGAGGGGCCAAGTCGCTGTGAGCGGGTCAGGACTGCAGGGGCAAGTCGCCGTGAGCGGGTCAGGACTGCAGGGGCAAGTCGCCGTGAGCGGGTCAGGACTGCAGGGGCAAGTCGCCATGAGGGGGACAGGACTGCAGGGGCCAAGTCGCCGTGAGCGGGTCAGGACTGCAGGGGCCAAGTCGCTGTGAGCGGGTCAGGACCGAGGGGCCAAGTCGCTGAGAGCGGGTCAGGACTGCAGGGGCCAAGTCGCTGAGAGCCGGTCAGGACTGCAGGGGCAAGTCGCTGTGAGCGGGTCAGGACCGAGGGGCCAAGTCGCCGTGAGCGGGTCAGGACCGAGGGGCCAAGTCGCCATGAGCGGGTCAGGACTGCAGGGGCAAGTCGCCGTGAGCGGGTCAGGACCAAGGGGCCAAGTCGCCGTGAGCGGGTCAGGACCGAGGGCCAAGTCGCTGTGAGCGGGCCAGTACCGAGGGGCAAAGTCGCTGTGAGCGGGTCAGGAACAAGGGGCCAAGGCGCCGTGAGCGGGTCAGGACTGCAGGGGCAAGTCGCCGTGAGCTGGTCAGGACTGCAGGGGCAAGTCGCTGTGAGCGGGTCAGGACCGAGGGGCCAAGTCGCTGTGAGCGGGTCAGGACCGAGGGGTCAAGTCGCTCTGAGCGGGTCAGGACCGATGGGCCAAGTCGCTACGAGCGGGTCAGGACTGCAGGGGCAAGTCGCTGTGAGCGGGTCAGGACCGAGGGGCCAAGTCGCCGTGAGCGAGTCAGGACTGCAGGGGCAAGTCGCTGTGAGCGGGTCAGGACTGCAGGGGCATGTCGCTGAGAGCGGGTCAGGACTGCAGGGGCCAAGTCGCTGTGAGCGGGCCAGGACCGAGGGGCCAAGTCGCTGTGAGTGGGTCAGGACCGAGGGGCCAAGTCGCTGTGAGCGGGTCAGGACTGCAGGGGCAAGTCGCTGTGAGCGGGTCAGGACTGCAAGGGCAAGTCGCCGTGAGCGGGTCAGGACTGCAGAAGCAAGTCGCCGTGAGCGGGTCAGGACTGCAGGGGCAAGTCGCTGTGAGCGGGTCAGGACTGCAGGGGCAATTCGCTGTGAGCGGGTCAGTACCGAGGGGCCTAGTCGCTGCGAGCGGGTCAGGACCGAGGGGCCAAGTCGCCGTGAGCGGGTCAGGACTGCAGGGGAAGTAGCCGTGAGCGGGTCAGGACTGAGGTGCCAAGTCGCCATGAGCGGGTCAGGACTGCAGGGGCAAGTCGCCGTGAGCGGGTCAGGACCGAGGGGGCAAGTCGCTGTGAGCCAGTCAGGAGCGAGGGGCCAGGTCGCCGTGAGCGGGTCAGGACCGAGGGGCCAAGTCGCTGTGAACGGGTCAGGATCGAGGGGCCACGTCGCCGTGAGCGGGTCAGGACCGAGGGGCCAAGTCGCCGTGAGCGGGTCAGGACCGCAGGGGCAAGTCGCTGTGAGCGGGACAGGACCGAGGGGCCAAGTCGCTGTGAGCGGGTCAGGACTGCAGGGGCCAGTCGCTGTGAGCGGGTCAGGACCGAGGGGCCAAGTCGCCGTGAGCGGGTCAGGACTGCAGGGGCAAGTCGCTGTGAGCGGGTCAGGACTCCAGGGGCCAAGTCGCTGTGAGCGGGTCAGGACTGCAGGGGCCAGTCGCCGTGAGCGGGTCAGGACCGAGGGGCCAAGTCGCTGTGAGCGGGTGAGGACCGAGGGGCCAAGTCGCTGTGAGTGGGTCAGGACCGATGGGCTAAGTTGCTGTGAGCGGGACAGGACTGCAGGGGCAAGTCGCTGTGAGCGGGTCAGGACTGCAGGGGCAAGTCGCTGTGAGCGGGTGAGCCCCGAGGGGCCAAGTCGCCGTGAGCGGGTCAGGAATGTAGGGGCAAGTCGCTGTGAGCGGGTCAGGACTGCAGGGGCAAGTCGCTGTGAGCGGGTCAGGACTGCAGGGGACAAGTCGCTGTGAGAGGGTCAGGACCGAGGGGCCAAGTCGCTGTGAGTGGGTCAGGACCGAGGGGCCAAGTCGCTGTGAGCGGGTCAGGACTGCAGGGGCAAGTCGCTGTGAGCGGGTCAGGACTGCAAGGGCAAGTCGCCGTGAGCGGGTCAGGACTGCAGGGGCAAGTCGCCGTGAGCGGGTCAGGACTGCAGGGGCCAAGTCGCCATGAGCGGGTCAGGACTGCAGGGGCAAGTCGCCGTGAGCAGGTCGGGACCGAGGGGCCAAGTCGCCGTGAGCGGGTCAGGACCGAGGGGCCAAGTCGCTGTGAGCGGGTCAGGACCGAGGGGCCAAGTCGCTGTGAGCGGGTCAGGACCGAGGGGCCAAGTCGCTGTGAGCGGGTCAGGACCGAGGGGCCAAGGCGCCGTGAGCGGGTCAGGACTGCAGGGGCAAGTCGCCGTGAGCGGGTCAGGACTGCAGGGGCAAGTCGCTGTGAGCGGGTCAGGACTGCAGGGGCCAAGTCGCTGTGAGCGGGTCAGGACCGAGGGGCCAAGTCGCTGTGAGCGGGTCAGGACCGAGGGGCCAAGTCGCTGTGAGCGGGTCAGGACCGATGGGCCAAGTTGCTGTGAGCGGGTCAGGACTGCAGGGGCCAGTCGCTGTGAGCGGGTCAGGACCGAGAGGCCAAGTCGCCGTGAGCGGGTCAGGACTGCAGGGGCAAGTCGCCGTGAGCGGGTCAGGACTGCAGGGGCAAGTCGCTGTGAGCGGGTCAGGACTCCAGGGGCCAAGTCGCTGTGAGCGGGTCAGGACCGAGGGGCCAAGTCGCTGTGAGCGGGTCAGGACCGAGGGGCCAAGGCGCTGTGAGCGGGTCAGGACTGCAGGGGCCAGTTGCTGTGAGCGGGTCCGGACCGAGAGGCCAAGTCGCCGTGAGCGGGTCAGGACTGCAGGGGAAAGTCGCCGTGAGCGGGTCAGGACTGCAGGGGCAAGTCGCTGTGAGCGGGTCAGGACTCCAGGGGCCAAGTCGCTGTGAGCGGGTTAGGACCGAGGGGCCAAGTCGCTGTGAGTGGGTCAGGACCGAGGGGCCAAGTCGCTGTGAGCGGGTCAGGACTGCAGGGGCAAGTCGCCGTGAGCGGGTCAGGACTGCAGGGGCAAGTCGCAGTGAGCGGGTCAGGACTGCAGGGGCAAGTCGCCGTGATGGGGACAGGACTGCAGGGGCCAAGTCGACGTGAGCGGGTCAGGACTGCAGGGGCCAAGTCGCTGTGAGCGGGTCAGGACCGAGGGGCCAAGTCGCTGAGAGCGGGTCAGGACCGAGGGGCCAAGTCGCCGTGAGCGGGTCAGGACCGAGGGGCCAAGTCGCTGAGAGCGGGTCAGGACTGCAGGGGCAAGTCGCTGTGAGCGGGTCAGGACTGCAGGGGCAAGTCGTCGTGAGCGAGTCAGGACCGAGGGGCCAAGTCGCCGTGAGCGGGTCAGGACCGAGGGGCCAAGTCGCCGTGAGCGGGTCAGGATCGAGGGGCCAAGTCGCCATGAGCGGGTCAGGACCGAGGGGCCAAGTCGCCGTGAGCGGGTCAGGATTGCAGGGGCAAGTCGCCGTGAGCGGGTCAGGACCGAGGGGCCAAGTCGCTGTGAGCGGGTCAGGACCGAGGGGCCAAGTCGCTGTGAGCGGGTCAGGACCGAGGGGCCAAGTCGCTGTGAGCGGGTCAGGACTGCAGGGGCAAGTCGCCGCGAGCGGGCCAGGACTGGAGGGGCAAGGAGCCGTGAGCGGGTCAGAACTGCAGGGGCCAAGTCGCCGTGAGCGGGTCAGGACTGCAGGGGCCAAGTGGCCGTGAGCGGGTCAGGACCGAGGGGCCAAGTCGCTGTGAGCGGGTCAGGACTGCAGGGGCCAAGTCGCTGTGAGCGGGTCAGGACCGAGGGGCCAAGTCGCTGTGAGCGGGTCAGGACCGAGGGGCCACGTCGCTGTGAGAGGGTCAGGACCGATGGGCCAAGTCGCTGTGAGCGGGTCAGGACCGATGGGCCAAGTCGCTGTGAACGGGTCAGGACCGAGCGGCCAAGTCGCCGTGAGCGGGTCAGGACTGCAGGGGCAAGTCGCCGTGAGCGGGTCAGGACTGCAGGGGCAAGTCGCTGTGAGCGGGTCAGGACCGAGGGGCCAAGTCGCCGTGAGCGAGTCAGGACTGCAGGGGCAAGTCGCTGTGAGCGGGTCAGGACTGCAGGTGCAAGTCGCTGTGAGCGGGTCAGGACCGAGGGGCCAAGTCGCTGTGAGCGGGTCAGGACCGAGGGGCCAAGTCGCCGTGAGCGGGTCAGGACTGCAGGGGCAAGTCGCTGTGAGCAGGTCAGGACTGCAGGGGCCAAGTCGCTGTGAGCGGGTCAGGACTGCAGGGGCCAAGTCGCTGTGAGCGGGTCAGGACCGAGGGGCCAAGTCGCTGTGAGCGGGTCAGGACCGAGGGGCCAAGTCGCTGTGAGCGGGTCAGGACCGATGGGCCAAGTCGCTGTGAGCGGGACAGGACCGAGGGGCCAAGTCGCTGTGAGCGGGTCAGGACTGCAGGGGCCAGTCGCTGTGAGCGGGTCAGGACCGAGAGGCCAAGTCGCCGTGAGCGGGTCAGGACTGCAGGGGCAAGTCGCCGTGAGCGGGTCAGGACTGCAGGGGCAAGTCGCTGTGAGCGGGTCAGGACTGCAGGGGCCAAGTCGCTGTGAGCGGGTTAGGACCGAGGGGCTAAGTCGCTGTGAGTGGGTCAGGACCGAGGGGCCAAGTCGCTGTGAGCGGGTCAGGACTGCAGGGGCAAGTCGCCGTGAGCGGGTCAGGACTGCAGGGGCAAGTCGCCGTGAGCGGGTCAGGACTGCAGGGGCAAGTCGCCATGAGGGGGACAGGACTGCAGGGGCCAAGTCGCCGTGAGCGGGTCAGGACTGCAGGGGCCAAGTCGCTGTGAGCGGGTCAGGACCGAGGGGCCAAGTCGCTGAGAGCGGGTCAGGACTGCAGGGGCCAAGTCGCTGAGAGCCGGTCAGGACTGCAGGGGCAAGTCGCTGTGAGCGGGTCAGGACCGAGGGGCCAAGTCGCCGTGAGCGGGTCAGGACCGAGGGGCCAAGTCGCCATGAGCGGGTCAGGACTGCAGGGGCAAGTCGCCGTGAGCGGGTCAGGACCAAGGGGCCAAGTCGCCGTGAGCGGGTCAGGACCGAGGGCCAAGTCGCTGTGAGCGGGCCAGTACCGAGGGGCAAAGTCGCTGTGAGCGGGTCAGGAACAAGGGGCCAAGGCGCCGTGAGCGGGTCAGGACTGCAGGGGCAAGTCGCCGTGAGCTGGTCAGGACTGCAGGGGCAAGTCGCTGTGAGCGGGTCAGGACCGAGGGGCCAAGTCGCTGTGAGCGGGTCAGGACCGAGGGGTCAAGTCGCTCTGAGCGGGTCAGGACCGATGGGCCAAGTCGCTACGAGCGGGTCAGGACTGCAGGGGCAAGTCGCTGTGAGCGGGTCAGGACCGAGGGGCCAAGTCGCCGTGAGCGAGTCAGGACTGCAGGGGCAAGTCGCTGTGAGC
Organism: Stegostoma tigrinum; assembly: GCF_030684315.1. Taxonomy (NCBI): domain Eukaryota; kingdom Metazoa; phylum Chordata; class Chondrichthyes; order Orectolobiformes; family Stegostomatidae; genus Stegostoma; species Stegostoma tigrinum. Next base: position 194,541 of record NW_026728087.1, read on the forward strand.
GGGTCAGGACTGCAGGGGCATGTCGCTGAGAGCGGGTCAGGACTGCAGGGGCCAAGTCGCTGTGAGCGGGCCAGGACCGAGGGGCCAAGTCGCTGTGAGTGGGTCAGGACCGAGGGGCCAAGTCGCTGTGAGCGGGTCAGGACTGCAGGGGCAAGTCGCTGTGAGCGGGTCAGGACTGCAAGGGCAAGTCGCCGTGAGCGGGTCAGGACTGCAGAAGCAAGTCGCCGTGAGCGGGTCAGGACTGCAGGGGCAAGTCGCTGTGAGCGGGTCAGGACTGCAGGGGCAATTCGCTGTGAGCGGGTCAGTACCGAGGGGCCTAGTCGCTGCGAGCGGGTCAGGACCGAGGGGCCAAGTCGCCGTGAGCGGGTCAGGACTGCAGGGGAAGTAGCCGTGAGCGGGTCAGGACTGAGGTGCCAAGTCGCCATGAGCGGGTCAGGACTGCAGGGGCAAGTCGCCGTGAGCGGGTCAGGACCGAGGGGGCAAGTCGCTGTGAGCCAGTCAGGAGCGAGGGGCCAAGTCGCCGTGAGCGGGTCAGGACCGAGGGGCCAAGTCGCCGTGAGCGGGTCAGGACCGCAGGGGCAAGTCGCTGTGAGCGGGACAGGACCGAGGGGCCAAGTCGCTGTGAGCGGGTCAGGACTGCAGGGGCCAGTCGCTGTGAGCGGGTCAGGACCGAGGGGCCAAGTCGCCGTGAGCGGGTCAGGACTGCAGGGGCAAGTCGCTGTGAGCGGGTCAGGACTCCAGGGGCCAAGTCGCTGTGAGCGGGTCAGGACTGCAGGGGCCAGTCGCCGTGAGCGGGTCAGGACCGAGGGGCCAAGTCGCTGTGAGCGGGTGAGGACCGAGGGGCCAAGTCGCTGTGAGTGGGTCAGGACCGATGGGCTAAGTTGCTGTGAGCGGGACAGGACTGCAGGGGCAAGTCGCTGTGAGCGGGTCAGGACTGCAGGGGCAAGTCGCTGTGAGCGGGTGAGCCCCGAGGGGCCAAGTCGCCGTGAGCGGGTCAGGAATGTAGGGGCAAGTCGCTGTGAGCGGGTCAGGACTGCAGGGGCAAGTCGCTGTGAGCGGGTCAGGACTGCAGGGGACAAGTCGCTGTGAGAGGGTCAGGACCGAGGGGCCAAGTCGCTGTGAGTGGGTCAGGACCGAGGGGCCAAGTCGCTGTGAGCGGGTCAGGACTGCAGGGGCAAGTCGCTGTGAGCGGGTCAGGACTGCAAGGGCAAGTCGCCGTGAGCGGGTCAGGACTGCAGGGGCAAGTCGCCGTGAGCGGGTCAGGACTGCAGGGGCCAAGTCGCCATGAGCGGGTCAGGACTGCAGGGGCAAGTCGCCGTGAGCAGGTCGGGACCGAGGGGCCAAGTCGCCGTGAGCGGGTCAGGACAGAGGGGCCAAGTCGCTGTGAGCGGGTCAGGACCGAGGGGCCAAGTCGCTGTGAGCGGGTCAGGACCGAGGGGCCAAGTCGCTGTGAGCGGGTCAGGACCGAGGGGCCAAGGCGCCGTGAGCGGGTCAGGACTGCAGGGGCAAGTCGCCGTGAGCGGGTCAGGACTGCAGGGGCAAGTCGCTGTGAGCGGGTCAGGACTGCAGGGGCCAAGTCGCTGTGAGCGGGTCAGGACCGAGGGGCCAAGTCGCTGTGAGCGGGTCAGGACCGAGGGGCCAAGTCGCTGTGAGCGGGTCAGGACCGATGGGCCAAGTTGCTGTGAGCGGGTCAGGACTGCAGGGGCCAGTCGCTGTGAGCGGGTCAGGACCGAGAGGCCAAGTCGCCGTGAGCGGGTCAGGACTGCAGGGGCAAGTCGCCGTGAGCGGGTCAGGACTGCAGGGGCAAGTCGCTGTGAGCGGGTCAGGACTCCAGGGGCCAAGTCGCTGTGAGCGGGTCAGGACCGAGGGGCCAAGTCGCTGTGAGCGGGTCAGGACCGAGGGGCCAAGGCGCTGTGAGCGGGTCAGGACTGCAGGGGCCAGTTGCTGTGAGCGGGTCCGGACCGAGAGGCCAAGTCGCCGTGAGCGGGTCAGGACTGCAGGGGAAAGTCGCCGTGAGCGGGTCAGGACTGCAGGGGCAAGTCGCTGTGAGCGGGTCAGGACTCCAGGGGCCAAGTCGCTGTGAGCGGGTTAGGACCGAGGGGCCAAGTCGCTGTGAGTGGGTCAGGACCGAGGGGCCAAGTCGCTGTGAGCGGGTCAGGACTGCAGGGGCAAGTCGCCGTGAGCGGGTCAGGACTGCAGGGGCAAGTCGCAGTGAGCGGGTCAGGACTGCAGGGGCAAGTCGCCGTGATGGGGACAGGACTGCAGGGGCCAAGTCGACGTGAGCGGGTCAGGACTGCAGGGGCCAAGTCGCTGTGAGCGGGTCAGGACCGAGGGGCCAAGTCGCTGAGAGCGGGTCAGGACCGAGGGGCCAAGTCGCCGTGAGCGGGTCAGGACCGAGGGGCCAAGTCGCTGAGAGCGGGTCAGGACTGCAGGGGCAAGTCGCTGTGAGCGGGTCAGGACTGCAGGGGCAAGTCGTCGTGAGCGAGTCAGGACCGAGGGGCCAAGTCGCCGTGAGCGGGTCAGGACCGAGGGGCCAAGTCGCCGTGAGCGGGTCAGGATCGAGGGGCCAAGTCGCCATGAGCGGGTCAGGACCGAGGGGCCAAGTCGCCGTGAGCGGGTCAGGATTGCAGGGGCAAGTCGCCGTGAGCGGGTCAGGACCGAGGGGCCAAGTCGCTGTGAGCGGGTCAGGACCGAGGGGCCAAGTCGCTGTGAGCGGGTCAGGACCGAGGGGCCAAGTCGCTGTGAGCGGGTCAGGACTGCAGGGGCAAGTCGCCGCGAGCGGGCCAGGACTGGAGGGGCAAGGAGCCGTGAGCGGGTCAGAACTGCAGGGGCCAAGTCGCCGTGAGCGGGTCAGGACTGCAGGGGCCAAGTCGCCGTGAGCGGGTCAGGACCGAGGGGCCAAGTCGCTGTGAGCGGGTCAGGACTGCAGGGGCCAAGTCGCTGTGAGCGGGTCAGGACCGAGGGGCCAAGTCGCTGTGAGCGGGTCAGGACCGAGGGGCCACGTCGCTGTGAGAGGGTCAGGACCGATGGGCCAAGTCGCTGTGAGCGGGTCAGGACCGATGGGCCAAGTCGCTGTGAACGGGTCAGGACCGAGCGGCCAAGTCGCCGTGAGCGGGTCAGGACTGCAGGGGCAAGTCGCCGTGAGCGGGTCAGGACTGCAGGGGCAAGTCGCTGTGAGCGGGTCAGGACCGAGGGGCCAAGTCGCCGTGAGCGAGTCAGGACTGCAGGGGCAAGTCGCTGTGAGCGGGTCAGGACTGCAGGTGCAAGTCGCTGTGAGCGGGTCAGGACCGAGGGGCCAAGTCGCTGTGAGCGGGTCAGGACCGAGGGGCCAAGTCGCCGTGAGCGGGTCAGGACTGCAGGGGCAAGTCGCTGTGAGCAGGTCAGGACTGCAGGGGCCAAGTCGCTGTGAGCGGGTCAGGACCGAGGGGCCAAGTCGCTGTGAGCGGGTCAGGACCGAGGGGCCAAGTCACTGTGAGCGGGTCAGGACCGATGGGCCAAGTCGCTGTGAGCGGGACAGGACCGAGGGGCCAAGTCGCTGTGAGCGGGTCAGGACTGCAGGGGCCAGTCGCTGTGAGCGGGTCAGGACCGAGAGGCCAAGTCGCCGTGAGCGGGTCAGGACTGCAGGGGCAAGTCGCCGTGAGCGGGTCAGGACTGCAGGGGCAAGTCGCTGTGAGCGGGTCAGGACTGCAGGGGCCAAGTCGCTGTGAGCGGGTTAGGACCGAGGGGCCAAGTCGCTGTGAGTGGGTCAGGACCGAGGGGCCAAGTCGCCGTGAGCGGGTCAGGACTGCAGGGGCAAGTCGCCATGAGGGGGAGAGGACTGCAGGGGCCAAGTCGCCGTGAGCGGGTCAGGACTGCAGGGGCCAAGTCGCTGTGAGCGGGTCAGGACCGAGGGGCCAAGTCGCTGAGAGCGGGTCAGGACCGAGGGGCCAAGTCGCTCAGAGCGGGTCAGGACTGCAGGGGCCAAGTCGCTGAGAGCCGGTCAGGACTGCAGGGGCAAGTCGCTGTGAGCGGGTCAGGACCGAGGGGCCAAGTCGCCGTGAGCGGGTCAGGACCGAGGGGCCAAGTCGCCATGAGCGGGTCAGGACTGCAGGGGCAAGTCGCCGTGAGCGGGTCAGGACCGAGGGGCCAAGTCGCCGTGAGCGGGTCAGGACCGAGGGCCAAGTCGCTGTGAGCGGGCCAGGACCGAGGGGCCAAGTCGCTGTGAGCGGGTCAGGACCGAGGGGCCAAGGCGCCGTGAGCGGGTCAGGACTGCAAGGGCAAGTCGCCGTGAGCTGGTCAGGACTGCAGGGGCAAGTCGCTGTGAGCGGGTCAGGACCGAGGGGCCAAGTCGCTGTGAGCGGGTCAGGACCGAGGGGCCAAGTCGCTCTGAGTGGGTCAGGACCGATGGGCCAAGTCGCTGTGAGCGGGTCAGGACTGCAGGGGCAAGTCGCTGTGAGCGGGTCAGGACCGAGGGGCCAAGTCGCCGTGAGCGAGTCAGGACTGCAGGGGCAAGTCGCTGTGAGCGGGTCAGGACTGCAGGTGCAAGTCGCTGTGAGCGGGTCAGGACTGCAGGGGCCAAGTCGCTGTGAGCGGGCCAGGACCGAGGGGCCAAGTCGCTGTGAGTGGGTCAGGACCGAGGGGCCAAGTCGCTGTGATCGGGTCAGGACTGCAGGGGCAAGTCGCTGTGAGCGGGTCAGGACTGCAAGGGCAAGTCGCCGTGAGCGGGTCAGGACTGCAGGGGCAAGTCGCCGTGAGCGGGTCAGGACTGCAGGTGCAAGTCGCTGTGAGCGGGTCAGGACTGCAGGGGCCAAGTCGCTGTGAGCGGGTGAGGACCGAAGGGCCAAGTCGCTGAGAGTGGGTCAGGACCGAGGGTCAAAGTCGCTGTGAGCGGGTCAGGAGTGCAGGGGCAAGTCGCTGTGAGCGGGTCAGGACCGAGGGGCCTAGTCGCTGCGAGCGGGTCAGGACCGAGGGGCCAAGTCGCCGTGAGCGGGTCAGGCCTGCAGGGGCAAGTCGCCGTGAGCGGGTCAGGACTGAGGGGCCAAGTCGCCGTGAGCGGGTCAGGACCGAGGGGCCAGGTCGCTGTGAGCGTGTCAGGACTGCAGGGCCAAGTCGCTGTGAGCGGGTCTGGACCGAAGGGCCAAGTCGCCGTGAGCGGTTCAGGACTGCAGGGGAAGTCGCCGTGAGCGGGTCAGGACCGTGGGGCCAAGTCGCTGTGAGCGGGTCAGGACTGCAGGGGCAAGTCGCCGTGAGCGGGTCAGGACTGCAGGGGCAAGTCGCTGTGAGCGGGTCAGGACTGCAGGGGCCAAGTCGCTGTGAGCGGGTCAGGACTGCAGGGGCCAAGTCGCTGAGAGCGGGTCTGGACCGCGGGGCCAAGTCGCTGTGAGCTGGTCAGGACCGAGGGGCCAAGACGCTGTGAGCGGGACAGGACCGAGGGGCCAAGTCGCTGTGAGCGGGTCAGGACCGCGGGGGCAAGTCGCTGTGAGTGGGTCAGGACCGAGGGGCCAAGTCGCTGTGAGCGGGTCAGGACTGCAGGGGCAAGTCGCCGTGAGCGGGTCAGGACTGCAGGGGCAAGTCGCCGTGAGCGGGTCAGGACTGCCGGGGCCAAGTCGCTGTGAGTGGGTCAGGACTGCAGGGGCCAAGTCGCCGAGAGCGGGTCAGGACCGTGGGGCCAAGTCGCTGTGAGCGGGTCAGGAATGTAGGGGCAAGTCGCTGTGAGCGGGTCAGGACTGCAGGGGCAAGTCGCTGTGAGCGGGTCAGGACTGCAGGGGCCAAGTCGCTGTGAGCGGGTCAGGACCGAGGGGCCAAGTCGCTGTGAGTGGGTCAGGACCGAGGGGCCAAGTCGCTGTGAGCGGGTCAGGACTGCAGGGGCAAGTCGCTGTGAGCGGGTCAGGACTGCAAGGGCAAGTCGCCGTGAGCGGGTCAGGACTGCAGGGGCATGTCGCCGTGAGCGGGTCAGGACTGCAGGGGCCAAGTCTATGTGAGCGGGTGAGCACCGAAGGGCCAAGTCGCTGAGAGCGGGTCAGGACCGAGGGGCCAAGTCGCTGTGAGCGGGTCAGGACTGCAGGGGCAATTCGCTGTGAGCGGGTCAGTACCGAGGGGCCTAGTCGCTGCGAGCGTGTCAGGACCGAGGGGCCAAGTCGCCGTGAGCGGGTCAGTACTGCAGGGGAAGTAGCCGTGAGCGGGTCAGGACTGAGGGGCCAAGTCGCCATGAGCGGGTCAGGACTGCAGGGGCAAGTCGCCGTGAGCGGGTCAGGACCGAGGGGAAGAGTCGCTGTGAGCCGGTCAGGACCGAGGGGCCAAGTCGCCGTGAGCGGGTCAGGACCGAGGGGCCAAGTCGCCGTGAGCGGGTCAGGACTGCAGGGGCAAGTCGCTGTGAGCGGGTCAGGACCGAGGGGCCAAGTCGCCGTGAGCGGGTCAGGACCGAGGGGCCAAGTCGCTGTGAGCGGGTCAGGACCGAGGGGCCAAGTCGGTGTGAGCGGGTCAGGACCGAGGGGCCAAGGCGCCGTGAGCGGGTCAGGACTGCAGGGGCAAGTCGCCGTGAGAGGTTCAGGACTGCAGGGGCAAGTCGCTGTGAGCGGGTCAGGACTGCAGGGGCCAAGTCGCTGTGAGCGGGTCAGGACCGAGGGGCCAAGTCGCTGTGAGCGGGTCAGGACCGAGGGGCCAAGTCGCTGTGAGCGGGTCAGGACCGATGGGCCAAGTCGCTGTGAGCGGGACAGGACCGAGGGGCCAAGTCGCTGTGAGCGGGTCAGGACTGCAGGGGCCAGTCGCTGTGAGCGGGTCAGGACCGAGAGGCCAAGTCGCCGTGAGCGGGTCAGGACTGCAGGGGCAAGTCGCCGTGAGCGGGTCAGGACTGCAGGGGCAAGTCGCTGTGAGCGGGTCAGGACTGCAGGGGCCAAGTCGCTGTGAGCGGGTTAGGACCGAGGGGCCAAGTCGCTGTGAGTGGGTCAGGACCGAGGGGCCAAGTCGCTGTGAGCGGGTCAGGACTGCAGGGGCAAGTCGCCGTGAGCGGGTCAGGACTGCAGGGGCAAGTCGCCGTGAGCGGGTCAGGACTGCAGGGGCAAGTCGCCATGAGGGGGACAGGACTGCAGGGGCCAAGTCGCCGTGAGCGGGTCAGGACTGCAGGGGCAAGTCGCTGTGAGCGGGTCAGGACTGCAAGGGCAAGTCGCCGTGAGCGGGTCAGGACTGCAGGGGCAAGTCGCCGTGAGCGGGTCAGGACTGCAGGGGCCAAGTCGATGTGAGCGGGTGAGCACCGAAGGGCCAAGTCGCTGAGAGCGGGTCAGGACCGAGGGGCCAAGTCGCTGTGAGCGGGTCAGGACTGCAGGGGCAATTCGCTGTGAGCGGGTCAGTACCGAGGGGCCTAGTCGCTGCGAGCGGGTCAGGACCGAGGGGCCAAGTCGCCGTGAGCGGGTCAGTACTGCAGGGGAAGTAGCCGTGAGCGGGTCAGGACTGAGGGGCCAAGTCGCCGTGAGAGGGTCAGGACTGCAGGGGCAAGTCGCCGTGAGCGGGTCAGGACCGAGGGGAAGAGTCGCTGTGAGCCGGTCAGGACCGAGGGGCCAAGTCGCCGTGAGCGGGTCAGGACCGAGGGGCCAAGTCGCCGTGAGCGGGTCAGGACTGCAGGGGCAAGTCGCTGTGAGCGGGTCAGGACCGAGGGGCGAAGTCGCCGTGAGCGGGTCAGGACCGAGGGGCCAAGTCGCTGTGAGCGGGTCAGGACCGAGGGGCCAAGTCGGTGTGAGCGGGTCAGGACCGAGGGGCCAAGGCGCCGTGAGCGGGTCAGGACTGCAGGGGCAAGTCGCCGTGAGAGGTTCAGGACTGCAGGGGCAAGTCGCTGTGAGCGGGTCAGGACTGCAGGGGCCAAGTCGCTGTGAGCGGGTCAGGACCGAGGGGCCAAGTCGCTGTGAGCGGGTCAGGACCGAGGGGCCAAGTCGCTGTGAGCGGGTCAGGACCGATGGGCCAAGTCGCTGTGAGCGGGACAGGACCGAGGGGCCAAGTCGCTGTGAGCGGGTCAGGACTGCAGGGGCCAGTCGCTGTGAGCGGGTCAGGACCGAGAGGCCAAGTCGCCGTGAGCGGGTCAGGACTGCAGGGGCAAGTCGCCGTGAGCGGGTCAGGACTGCAGGGGCAAGTCGCTGTGAGCGGGTCAGGACTGCAGGGGCCAAGTCGCTGTGAGCGGGTTAGGACCGAGGGGCTAAGTCGCTGTGAGTGGGTCAGGACCGAGGGGCCAAGTCGCTGTGAGCGGGTCAGGACTGCAGGGGCAAGTCGCCGTGAGCGGGTCAGGACTGCAGGGGCAAGTCGCCGTGAGCGGGTCAGGACTGCAGGGGCAAGTCGCCATGAGGGGGACAGGACTGCAGGGGCCAAGTCGCCGTGAGCGGGTCAGGACTGCAGGGGCCAAGTCGCTGTGAGCGGGTCAGGACCGATGGGCCAAGTCGCTGAGAGCGGGTCAGGACTGCAGGGGCCAAGTCGCTGAGAGCCGGTCAGGACTGCAGGGGCAAGTCGCTGTGAGCGGGTCAGGACCGAGGGGCCAAGTCGCCGTGAGCGGGTCAGGACCGAGGGGCCAAGTCGCCATGAGCGGGTCAGGACTGCAGGGGCAAGTCGCCGTGAGCGGGTCAGGACCAAGGGGCCAAGTCGCCGTGCGCGGGTCAGGACCGAGGGCCAAGTCGCTGTGAGCGGGCCAGTACCGAGGGGCAAAGTCGCTGTGAGCGGGTCAGGAACAAGGGGCCAAGGCGCCGTGAGCGGGTCAGGACTGCAGGGGCAAGTCGCCGTGAGCTGGTCAGGACTGCAGGGGCAAGTCGCTGTGAGCGGGTCAGGACCGAGGGGCCAAGTCGCTGTGAGCGGGTCAGGACCGAGGGGTCAAGTCGCTCTGAGCGGGTCAGGACCGATGGGCCAAGTCGCTACGAGCGGGTCAGGACTGCAGGGGCAAGTCGCTGTGAGCGGGTCAGGACCGAGGGGCCAAGTCGCCGTGAGCGAGTCAGGACTGCAGGGGCAAGTCGCTGTGAGCGGGTCAGGACTGCAGGGGCATGTCGCTGAGAGCGGGTCAGGACTGCAGGGGCCAAGTCGCTGTGAGCGGGCCAGGACCGAGGGGCCAAGTCGCTGTGAGTGGGTCAGGACCGAGGGGCCAAGTCGCTGTGAGCGGGTCAGGACTGCAGGGGCAAGTCGCTGTGAGCGGGTCAGGACTGCAAGGGCAAGTCGCCGTGAGCGGGTCAGGACTGCAGAAGCAAGTCGCCGTGAGCGGGTCAGGACTGCAGGGGCAAGTCGCTGTGAGCGGGTCAGGACTGCAGGGGCAATTCGCTGTGAGCGGGTCAGTACCGAGGGGCCTAGTCGCTGCGAGCGGGTCAGGACCGAGGGGCCAAGTCGCCGTGAGCGGGTCAGGACTGCAGGGGAAGTAGCCGTGAGCGGGTCAGGACTGAGGTGCCAAGTCGCCATGAGCGGGTCAGGACTGCAGGGGCAAGTCGCCGTGAGCGGGTCAGGACCGAGGGGGCAAGTCGCTGTGAGCCAGTCAGGAGCGAGGGGCCAAGTCGCCGTGAGCGGGTCAGGACCGAGGGGCCAAGTCGCCGTGAGCGGGTCAGGACCGCAGGGGCAAGTCGCTGTGAGCGGGTCAGGACCGAGGGGCCAAGTCGCCGTGAGCGGGTCAGGACCGAGGGGCCAAGTCGCTGTGAGCGGGTCAGGACCGAGGGGCCAAGTCGGTGTGAGCGGGTCAGGACCGAGGGGCCAAGGCGCCGTGAGCGGGTCAGGACTGCAGGGGCAAGTCGCCGTGAGAGGTTCAGGACTGCAGGGGCAAGTCGCTGTGAGCGGGTCAGGACTGCAGGGGCCAAGTCGCTGTGAGCGGGTCAGGACCGAGGGGCCAAGTCGCTGTGAGCGGGTCAGGACCGAGGGGCCAAGTCGCTGTGAGCGGGTCAGGACCGATGGGGCAAGTCGCTGTGAGCGGGACAGGACCGAGGGGCCAAGTCGCTGTGAGCGGGTCAGGACTGCAGGGGCCAGTCGCTGTGAGCGGGTCAGGACCGAGGGGCCAAGTCGCCGTGAGCGGGTCAGGACTGCAGGGGCAAGTCGCTGTGAGCGGGTCAGGACTCCAGGGGCCAAGTCGCTGTGAGCGGGTCAGGACTGCAGGGGCCAGTCGCCGTGAGCGGGTCAGGACCGAGGGGCCAAGTCGCTGTGAGCGGGTGAGGACCGAGGGGCCAAGTCGCTGTGAGTGGGTCAGGACCGATGGGCTAAGTTGCTGTGAGCGGGACAGGACTGCAGGGGCAAGTCGCTGTGAGCGGGTCAGGACTGCAGGGGCAAGTCGCTGTGAGCGGGTGAGCCCCGAGGGGCCAAGTCGCCGTGAGCGGGTCAGGAATGTAGGGGCAAGTCGCTGTGAGCGGGTCAGGACTGCAGGGGCAAGTCGCTGTGAGCGGGTCAGGACTGCAGGGGACAAGTCGCTGTGAGAGGGTCAGGACCGAGGGGCCAAGTCGCTGTGAGTGGGTCAGGACCGAGGGGCCAAGTCGCTGTGAGCGGGTCAGGACTGCAGGGGCAAGTCGCTGTGAGCGGGTCAGGACTGCAAGGGCAAGTCGCCGTGAGCGGGTCAGGACTGCAGGGGCAAGTCGCCGTGAGCGGGTCAGGACTGCAGGGGCCAAGTCGCCATGAGCGGGTCAGGACTGCAGGGGCAAGTCGCCGTGAGCAGGTCGGGACCGAGGGGCCAAGTCGCCGTGAGCGGGTCAGGACCGAGGGGCCAAGTCGCTGTGAGCGGGTCAGGACCGAGGGGCCAAGTCGCTGTGAGCGGGTCAGGACCGAGGGGCCAAGTCGCTGTGAGCGGGTCAGGACCGAGGGGCCAAGGCGCCGTGAGCGGGTCAGGACTGCAGGGGCAAGTCGCCGTGAGCGGGTCAGGACTGCAGGGGCAAGTCGCTGTGAGCGGGTCAGGACTGCAGGGGCCAAGTCGCTGTGAGCGGGTCAGGACCGAGGGGCCAAGTCGCTGTGAGCGGGTCAGGACCGAGGGGCCAAGTCGCTGTGAGCGGGTCAGGACCGATGGGCCAAGTTGCTGTGAGCGGGTCAGGACTGCAGGGGCCAGTCGCTGTGAGCGGGTCAGGACCGAGAGGCCAAGTCGCCGTGAGCGGGTCAGGACTGCAGGGGCAAGTCGCCGTGAGCGGGTCAGGACTGCAGGGGCAAGTCGCTGTGAGCGGGTCAGGACTCCAGGGGCCAAGTCGCTGTGAGCGGGTCAGGACCGAGGGGCCAAGTCGCTGTGAGCGGGTCAGGACCGAGGGGCCAAGGCGCTGTGAGCGGGTCAGGACTGCAGGGGCCAGTTGCTGTGAGCGGGTCCGGACCGAGAGGCCAAGTCGCCGTGAGCGGGTCAGGACTGCAGGGGAAAGTCGCCGTGAGCGGGTCAGGACTGCAGGGGCAAGTCGCTGTGAGCGGGTCAGGACTCCAGGGGCCAAGTCGCTGTGAGCGGGTTAGGACCGAGGGGCCAAGTCGCTGTGAGTGGGTCAGGACCGAGGGGCCAAGTCGCTGTGAGCGGGTCAGGACTGCAGGGGCAAGTCGCCGTGAGCGGGTCAGGACTGCAGGGGCAAGTCGCAGTGAGCGGGTCAGGACTGCAGGGGCAAGTCGCCGTGATGGGGACAGGACTGCAGGGGCCAAGTCGACGTGAGCGGGTCAGGACTGCAGGGGCCAAGTCGCTGTGAGCGGGTCAGGACCGAGGGGCCAAGTCGCTGAGAGCGGGTCAGGACCGAGGGGCCAAGTCGCCGTGAGCGGGTCAGGACCGAGGGGCCAAGTCGCTGAGAGCGGGTCAGGACTGCAGGGGCAAGTCGCTGTGAGCGGGTCAGGACCGAGGGGACAAGTATCCGTGAGCGGGTCAGGACCGAGGGGCCAAGTCGCCGTGAGCGGGTCAGGACCGAGGGGCCAAGTCGCCGTGAGCGGGTCAGGACTGCAGGGGCAAGTCGTCGTGAGCGAGTCAGGACCGAGGGGCCAAGTCGCCGTGAGCGGGTCAGGACCGAGGGGCCAAGTCGCCGTGAGCGGGTCAGGATCGAGGGGCCAAGTCGCCATGAGCGGGTCAGGACCGAGGGGCCAAGTCGCCGTGAGCGGGTCAGGATTGCAGGGGCAAGTCGCCGTGAGCGGGTCAGGACCGAGGGGCCAAGTCGCTGTGAGCGGGTCAGGACCGAGGGGCCAAGTCGCTGTGAGCGGGTCAGGACCGAGGGGCCAAGGTGCCGTGAGCGGGTCAGGACTGCAGGGGCAAGTCGCCGCGAGCGGGCCAGGACTGGAGGGGCAAGGAGCCGTGAGCGGGTCAGGACTGCAGGGGCCAAGTCGCCGTGAGCGGGTCAGGACTGCAGGGGCCAAGTCGCCGTGAGCGGGTCAGGACCGAGGGGCCAAGTCGCTGTGAGCGGGTCAGGACTGCAGGGGCCAAGTCGCTGTGAGCGGGTCAGGACCGAGGGGCCAAGTCGCTGTCAGCGGGTCAGGACCGAGGGGCCACGTCGCTGTGAGAGGGTCAGGACCGATGGGCCAAGTCGCTGTGAGCGGGTCAGGACCGATGGGCCAAGTCGCTGTGAGCGGGTCAGGACCGAGCGGCCAAGTCGCCGTGAGCGGGTCAGGACTGCAGGGGCAAGTCGCCGTGAGCGGGTCAGGACTGCAGGGGCAAGTCGCTGTGAGCGGGTCAGGACCGAGGGGCCAAGTCGCCGTGAGCGAGTCAGGACTGCAGGGGCAAGTCGCTGTGAGCGGGTCAGGACTGCAGGTGCAAGTCGCTGTGAGCGGGTCAGGACTGCAGGGGCCAAGTCGCTGTGAGCGGGCCAGGACCGAGGGGCCAAGTCGCTGTGAGTGGGTCAGGACCGAGGGGCCAAGTCGCTGTGATCGGGTCAGGACTGCAGGGGCAAGTCGCTGTGAGCGGGTCAGGACTGCAAGGGCAAGTCGCCGTGAGCGGGTCAGGTCTGCAGGGGCAAGTCGCCGTGAGCGGGTCAGGACTGCAGGTGCAAGTCGCTGTGAGCGGGTCAGGACTGCAGGGGCCAAGTCGCTGTGAGCGGGTGAGGACCGAAGGGCCAAGTCGCTGAGAGTGGGTCAGGACCGAGGGTCAAAGTCGCTGTGAGCGGGTCAGGAGTGCAGGGGCAAGTCGCTGTGAGCGGGTCAGGACCGAGGGGCCTAGTCTCTGCGAGCGGGTCAGGACCGAGGGGCCAAGTCGCCGTGAGCGGGTCAGGCCTGCAGGGGCAAGTCGCCGTGAGCGGGTCAGGACTGAGGGGCCAAGTCGCCGTGAGCGGGTCAGGACCGAGGGGCCAAGTCGCTGTGAGCGTGTCAGGACTGCAGGGCCAAGTCGCTGTGAGCGGGTCTGGACCGAAGGGCCAAGTCGCCGTGAGCGGTTCAGGACTGCAGGGGAAGTCGCCGTGAGCGGGTCAGGACCGTGGGGCCAAGTCGCTGTGAGCGGGTCAGGACTGCAGGGGCAAGTCGCCGTGAGCGGGTCAGGACTGCAGGGGCAAGTCGCTGTGAGCGGGTCAGGACTGCAGGGGCCAAGTCGCTGTGAGCGGGTCAGGACTGCAGGGGCCAAGTCGCTGAGAGCGGGTCTGGACCGAGGGGCCAAGTCGCTGTGAGCTGGTCAGGACCGAGGGGCCAAGACGCTGTGAGCGGGACAGGACCGAGGGGCCAAGTCGCTGTGAGCGGGTCAGGACCGCGGGGGCAAGTCGCTGTGAGTGGGTCAGGACCGAGGGGCCAAGTCGCTGTGAGCGGGTCAGGACTGCAGGGGCAAGTCGCCGTGAGCGGGTCAGGACTGCAGGGGCAAGTCGCCGTGAGCGGGTCAGGACTGCAGGGGCAAGTCGCCGTGAGCGGGTCAGGACTGCCGGGGCCAAGTCGCTGTGAGTGGGTCAGGACTGCAGGGGCCAAGTCGCCGAGAGCGGGTCAGGACCGTGGGGCCAAGTCGCTGTGAGCAGGTCAGGAATGTAGGGGCAAGTCGCTGTGAGCGGGTCAGGACTGCAGGGGCAAGTCGCTGTGAGCGGGTCAGGACTGCAGGGGCCAAGTCGCTGTGAGCGGGTCAGGACCGAGGGGCCAAGTCGCTGTGAGTGGGTCAGGACCGAGGGGCCAAGTCGCTGTGAGCGGGTCAGGACTGCAGGGGCAAGTCGCTGTGAGCGGGTCAGGACTGCAAGGGCAAGTCGCCGTGAGCGGGTCAGGACTGCAGGGGCATGTCGCCGTGAGCGGGTCAGGACTGCAGGGGCCAAGTCTATGTGAGCGGGTGAGCACCGAAGGGCCAAGTCGCTGAGAGCGGGTCAGGACCGAGGGGCCAAGTCGCTGTGAGCGGGTCAGGACTGCAGGGGCAATTCGCTGTGAGCGGGTCAGTACCGAGGGGCCTAGTCGCTGCGAGCGGGTCAGGACCGAGGGGCCAAGTCGCCGTGAGCGGGTCAGTACTGCAGGGGAAGTAGCCGTGAGCGGGTCAGGACTGAGGGGCCAAGTCGCCATGAGCGGGTCAGGACTGCAGGGGCAAGTCGCCGTGAGCGGGTCAGGACCGAGGGGAAGAGTCGCTGTGAGCCGGTCAGGACCGAGGGGCCAAGTCGCCGTGAGCGGGTCAGGACCGAGGGGCCAAGTCGCCGTGAGCGGGTCAGGACTGCAGGGGCAAGTCGCTGTGAGCGGGTCAGGACCGAGGGGCCAAGTCGCCGTGAGCGGGTCAGGACCGAGGGGCCAAGTCGCTGTGAGCGGGTCAGGACCGAGGGGCCAAGTCGGTGTGAGCGGGTCAGGACCGAGGGGCCAAGGCGCCGTGAGCGGGTCAGGACTGCAGGGGCAAGTCGCCGTGAGAGGTTCAGGACTGCAGGGGCAAGTCGCTGTGAGCGGGTCAGGACTGCAGGGGCCAAGTCGCTGTGAGCGGGTCAGGACCGAGGGGCCAAGTCGCTGTGAGCGGGTCAGGACCGAGGGGCCAAGTCGCTGTGAGCGGGTCAGGACCGATGGGCCAAGTCGCTGTGAGCGGGACAGGACCGAGGGGCCAAGTCGCTGTGAGCGGGTCAGGACTGCAGGGGCCAGTCGCTGTGAGCGGGTCAGGACCGAGAGGCCAAGTCGCCGTGAGCGGGTCAGGACTGCAGGGGCAAGTCGCCGTGAGCGGGTCAGGACTGCAGGGGCAAGTCGCTGTGAGCGGGTCAGGACTGCAGGGGCCAAGTCGCTGTGAGCGGGTTAGGACCGAGGGGCCAAGTCGCTGTGAGTGGGTCAGGACCGAGGGGCCAAGTCGCTGTGAGCGGGTCAGGACTGCAGGGGCAAGTCGCCGTGAGCGGGTCAGGACTGCAGGGGCAAGTCGCCGTGAGCGGGTCAGGACTGCAGGGGCAAGTCGCCATGAGGGGGACAGGACTGCAGGGGCCAAGTCGCCGTGAGCGGGTCAGGACTGCAGGGGCAAGTCGCTGTGAGCGGGTCAGGACTGCAAGGGCAAGTCGCCGTGAGCGGGTCAGGACTGCAGGGGCAAGTCGCCGTGAGCGGGTCAGGACTGCAGGGGCCAAGTCGATGTGAGCGGGTGAGCACCGAAGGGCCAAGTCGCTGAGAGCGGGTCAGGACCGAGGGGCCAAGTCGCTGTGAGCGGGTCAGGACTGCAAGGGCAATTCGCTGTGAGCGGGTCAGTACCGAGGGGCCTAGTCGCTGCGAGCGGGTCAGGACCGAGGGGCCAAGTCGCCGTGAGCGGGTCAGTACTGCAGGGGAAGTAGCCGTGAGCGGGTCAGGACTGAGGGGCCAAGTCGCCGTGAGCGGGTCAGGACTGCAGGGGCAAGTCGCCGTGAGCGGGTCAGGACCGAGGGGAAGAGTCGCTGTGAGCCGGTCAGGACCGAGGGGCCAAGTCGCCGTGAGCGGGTCAGGACCGAGGGGCCAAGTCGCCGTGAGCGGGTCAGGACTGCAGGGGCAAGTCGCTGTGAGCGGGTCAGGACCGAGGGGCGAAGTCGCCGTGAGCGGGTCAGGACCGAGGGGCCAAGTCGCTGTGAGCGGGTCAGGACCGAGGGGCCAAGTCGGTGTGAGCGGGTCAGGACCGAGGGGCCAAGGCGCCGTGAGCGGGTCAGGACTGCAGGGGCAAGTCGCCGTGAGAGGTTCAGGACTGCAGGGGCAAGTCGCTGTGAGCGGGTCAGGACTGCAGGGGCCAAGTCGCTGTGAGCGGGTCAGGACCGAGGGGCCAAGTCGCTGTGAGCGGGTCAGGACCGAGGGGCCAAGTCGCTGTGAGCGGGTCAGGACCGATGGGCCAAGTCGCTGTGAGCGGGACAGGACCGAGGGGCCAAGTCGCTGTGAGCGGGTCAGGACTGCAGGGGCCAGTCGCTGTGAGCGGGTCAGGACCGAGAGGCCAAGTCGCCGTGAGCGGGTCAGGACTGCAGGGGCAAGTCGCCGTGAGCGGGTCAGGACTGCAGGGGCAAGTCGATGTGAGCGGGTCAGGACTGCAGGGGCCAAGTCGCTGTGAGCGGGTTAGGACCGAGGGGCTAAGTCGCTGTGAGTGGGTCAGGACCGAGGGGCCAAGTCGCTGTGAGCGGGTCAGGACTGCAGGGGCAAGTCGCCGTGAGCGGGTCAGGACTGCAGGGGCAAGTCGCCGTGAGCGGGTCAGGACTGCAGGGGCAAGTCGCCATGAGAGGGACAGGACTGCAGGGGCCAAGTCGCCGTGAGCGGGTCAGGACTGCAGGGGCCAAGTCGCTGTGAGCGGGTCAGGACCGAGGGGCCAAGTCGCTGAGAGCGGGTCAGGACTGCAGGGGCCAAGTCGCTGAGAGCCGGTCAGGACTGCAGGGGCAAGTCGCTGTGAGCGGGTCAGGACCGAGGGGCCAAGTCGCCGTGAGCGGGTCAGGACCGAGGGGCCAAGTCGCCATGAGCGGGTCAGGACTGCAGGGGCAAGTCGCCGTGAGCGGGTCAGGACCAAGGGGCCAAGTCGCCGTGAGCGGGTCAGGACCGAGGGCCAAGTCGCTGTGAGCGGGCCAGTACCGAGGGGCAAAGTCGCTGTGAGCGGGTCAGGAACAAGGGGCCAAGGCGCCGTGAGCGGGTCAGGACTGCAGGGGCAAGTCGCCGTGAGCTGGTCAGGACTGCAGGGGCAAGTCGCTGTGAGCGGGTCAGGACCGAGGGGCCAAGTCGCTGTGAGCGGGTCAGGACCGAGGGGCCAAGTCGCTCTGAGCGGGTCAGGACCGATGGGCCAAGTCGCTACGAGCGGGTCAGGACTGCAGGGGCAAGTCGCTGTGAGCGGGTCAGGACCGAGGGGCCAAGTCGCCGTGAGCGAGTCAGGACTGCAGGGGCAAGTCGCTGTGAGGGGGTCAGGACTGCAGGGGCATGTCGCTGAGAGCGGGTCAGGACTGCAGGGGCCAAGTCGCTGTGAGCGGGCCTGGACCGAGGGGCCAAGTCGCTGTGAGTGGGTCAGGACCGAGGGGCCAAGTCGCTGTGAGCGGGTCAGGACTGCAGGGGCAAGTCGCTGTGAGCGGGTCAGGACTGCAAGGGCAAGTCGCCGTGAGCGGGTCAGGACTGCAGAAGCAAGTCGCCGTGAGCGGGTCAGGACTGCAGGGGCAAGTCGCTGTGAGCGGGTCAGGACTGCAGGGGCAATTCGCTGTGAGCGGGTCAGTACCGAGGGGCCTAGTCGCTGCGAGCGGGTCAGGACCGAGGGGCCAAGTCGCCGTGAGCGGGTCAGGACTGCAGGGGAAGTAGCCGTGAGCGGGTCAGGACTGAGGTGCCAAGTCGCCATGAGCGGGTCAGGACTGCAGGGGCAAGTCGCCGTGAGCGGGTCAGGACCGAGGGGGCAAGTCGCTGTGAGCCAGTCAGGAGCGAGGGGCCAAGTCGCCGTGAGCGGGTCAGGACCGAGGGGCCAAGTCGCCGTGAGCGGGTCAGGACCGCAGGGGCAAGTCGCTGTGAGCGGGTCAGGACCGAGGGGCCAAGTCGCCGTGAGCGGGTCAGGACCGAGGGGCCAAGTCGCTGTGAGCGGGTCAGGACCGAGGGGCCAAGTCGGTGTGAGCGGGTCAGGACCGAGGGGCCAAGGCGCCGTGAGCGGGTCAGGACTGCAGGGGCAAGTCGCCGTGAGAGGTTCAGGACTGCAGGGGCAAGTCGCTGTGAGCGGGTCAGAACTGCAGGGGCCAAGTCGCTGTGAGCGGGTCTGGACCGAGGGGCCAAGTCGCTGTGAGCGGGTCAGGACCGAGGGGCCAAGTCGCTGTGAGCGGGTCAGGACCGATGGGGCAAGTCGCTGTGAGCGGGACAGGACCGAGGGGCCAAGTCGCTGTGAGCGGGTCAGGACTGCAGGGGCCAGTCGCTGTGAGCGGGTCAGGACCGAGGGGCCAAGTCGCCGTGAGCGGGTCAGGACTGCAGGGGCAAGTCGCTGTGAGCGGGTCAGGACTCCAGGGGCCAAGTCGCTGTGAGCGGGTCAGGACTGCAGGGGCCAGTCGCCGTGAGCGGGTCAGGACCGAGGGGCCAAGTCGCTGTGAGCGGGTGAGGACCGAGGGGCCAAGTCGCTGTGAGTGGGTCAGGACCGATGGGCTAAGTTGCTGTGAGCGGGACAGGACTGCAGGGGCAAGTCGCTGTGAGCGGGTCAGGACTGCAGGGGCAAGTCGCTGTGAGCGGGTGAGCCCCGAGGGGCCAAGTCGCCGTGAGCGGGTCAGGAATGTAGGGGCAAGTCGCTGTGAGCGGGTCAGGACTGCAGGGGCAAGTCGCTGTGAGCGGGTCAGGACTGCAGGGGACAAGTCGCTGTGAGAGGGTCAGGACCGAGGGGCCAAGTCGCTGTGAGTGGGTCAGGACCGAGGGGCCAAGTCGCTGTGAGCGGGTCAGGACTGCAGGGGCAAGTCGCTGTGAGCGGGTCAGGACTGCAAGGGCAAGTCGCCGTGAGCGGGTCAGGACTGCAGGGGCAAGTCGCCGTGAGCGGGTCAGGACTGCAGGGGCCAAGTCGCCATGGGCGGGTCAGGACTGCAGGGGCAAGTCGCCGTGAGCAGGTCGGGACCGAGGGGCCAAGTCGCCGTGAGCGGGTCAGGACCGAGGGGCCAAGTAGCTGTGAGCGGGTCAGGACCGAGGGGCCAAGTCGCTGTGAGCGGGTCAGGACCGAGGGGCCAAGTCGCTGTGAGCGGGTCAGGACCGAGGGGCCAAGGCGCCGTGAGCGGGTCAGGACTGCAGGGGCAAGTCGCCGTGAGCGGGTCAGGACTGCAGGGGCAAGTCGCTGTGAGCGGGTCAGGACTGCAGGGGCCAAGTCGCTGTGAGCGGGTCAGGACCGAGGGGCCAAGTCGCTGTGAGCGGGTCAGGACCGAGGGGCCAAGTCGCTGTGAGCGGGTCAGGACCGATGGGCCAAGTTGCTGTGAGCGGGTCAGGACTGCAGGGGCCAGTCGCTGTGAGCGGGTCAGGACCGAGAGGCCAAGTCGCCGTGAGCGGGTCAGGACTGCAGGGGCAAGTCGCCGTGAGCGGGTCAGGACTGCAGGGGCAAGTCGCTGTGAGCGGGTCAGGACTCCAGGGGCCAAGTCGCTGTGAGCGGGTCAGGACCGAGGGGCCAAGTCGCTGTGAGCGGGTCAGGACCGAGGGGCCAAGGCGCTGTGAGCGGGTCAGGACTGCAGGGGCCAGTTGCTGTGAGCGGGTCCGGACCGAGAGGCCAAGTCGCCGTGAGCGGGTCAGGACTGCAGGGGAAAGTCGCCGTGAGCGGGTCAGGACTGCAGGGGCAAGTCGCTGTGAGCGGGTCAGGACTCCAGGGGCCAAGTCGCTGTGAGCGGGTTAGGACCGAGGGGCCAAGTCGCTGTGAGTGGGTCAGGACCGAGGGGCCAAGTCGCTGTGAGCGGGTCAGGACTGCAGGGGCAAGTCGCCGTGAGCGGGTCAGGACTGCAGGGGCAAGTCGCAGTGAGCGGGTCAGGACTGCAGGGGCAAGTCGCCGTGATGGGGACAGGACTGCAGGGGCCAAGTCGACGTGAGCGGGTCAGGACTGCAGGGGCCAAGTCGCTGTGAGCGGGTCAGGACCGAGGGGCCAAGTTGCTGAGAGCGGGTCAGGACCGAGGGGCCAAGTCGCCGTGAGCGGGTCAGGACCGAGGGGCCAAGTCGCTGAGAGCGGGTCAGGACTGCAGGGGCAAGTCGCTGTGAGCGGGTCAGGACCGAGGGGACAAGTATCCGTGAGCGGGTCAGGACCGAGGGGCCAAGTCGCCGTGAGCGGGTCAGGACCGAGGGGCCAAGTCGCCGTGAGCGGGTCAGGACTGCAGGGGCAAGTCGTCGTGAGCGAGTCAGGACCGAGGGGCCAAGTCGCCGTGAGCGGGTCAGGACCGAGGGGCCAAGTCGCCGTGAGCGGGTCAGGATCGAGGGGCCAAGTCGCCATGAGCGGGTCAGGACCGAGGGGGCAAGTCGCCGTGAGCGGGTCAGGATTGCAGGGGCAAGTCGCCGTGAGCGGGTCAGGACCGAGGGGCCAAGTCGCTGTGAGCGGGTCAGGACCGAGGGGCCAAGTCGCTGTGAGCGGGTCAGGACCGAGGGGCCAAGGTGCCGTGAGCGGGTCAGGACTGCAGGGGCAAGTCGCCGCGAGCGGGCCAGGACTGGAGGGGCAAGGAGCCGTGAGCGGGTCAGGACTGCAGGGGCCAAGTCGCCGTGAGCGGGTCAGGACTGCAGGGGCCAAGTCGCCGTGAGCGGGTCAGGACCGAGGGGCCAAGTCGCTGTGAGCGGGTCAGGACTGCAGGGGCCAAGTCGCTGTGAGCGGGTCAGGACCGAGGGGCCAAGTCGCTGTGAGCGGGTCAGGACCGAGGGGCCACGTCGCTGTGAGAGGGTCAGGACCGATGGGCCAAGTCGCTGTGAGCGGGTCAGGACCGATGGGCCAAGTCGCTGTGAGCGGGTCAGGACCGAGCGGCCAAGTCGCCGTGAGCGGGTCAGGACTGCAGGGGCAAGTCGCCGTGAGCGGGTCAGGACTGCAGGGGCAAGTCGCTGTGAGCGGGTCAGGACCGTGGGGCCAGGTCGCTGTGAGCGGGTCAGGGCTGCAGGGGCAAGTCGCCGTGAGCGGGTCAGGACTGCAGGGGCAAGTCGCCGTGAGCGGGTCAGGACTGCAGGGGCCAAGTCGCCGTGAGCGGGTCAGGACTGCAGGGGCCAAGTCGCTGAGAGCGGGTCAGGACCGAGGGGCCAAGTCGCTCAGAGCGGGTCAGGACTGCAGGGGCCAAGTCGCTGAGAGCGGGTCAGGACTGCAGGGGCAAGTGGCTGAGAGCGGGTCAGGACTGCAGGGGCAAGTCGCTGTGAGCGGGTCAGGGCCGAGGGGCCAAGTCGCCGTGAGCGGGTCTGGACCGAGGGGCCAAGTCGCCATGAGCGGGTCAGGACTGCAGGGGCAAGTCGCCGTGAGCGGGTCAGGACCGAGGGGCGAAGTCGCCGTGAGCGGGTCAGGACCGAGGGGCCAAGTCGCTGTGAGCGGGTCAGGACCGAGGGGCCAAGTCGCTGTGAGCGGGTCAGGACCGAGGGGCCAAGGCGCTGTGAGCGGGTCAGGACTGCAGGGGCAAGTCGCCGTGAGCTGGTCAGGACTGCAGGGGCAAGTCGCTGAGAGCGGGTCAGGACTGCAGGGGCCAAGTCGCCGTGAGCGGGTCAGGACCGAGGGGCCAAGTCGCCGTGAGCGGGTCAGGACTGCAGGGGCAAGTCGCTGTGAGCGGGTCAGGACCGAGGGGACAAGTCGCTGTGAGCGGGTCAGGACCGAGGGGCCAAGTCGCTGTGAGCGGGTCAGGACCGAGGGGCCAAGTCGCTGTGAGCGGGTCAGGACCGAGGGGCCAAGGCGCTGTGAGCGGGTCAGGACTGCAGGGGCAAGTCGCCGTGAGCTGGTCAGGACTGCAGGGGCAAGTCGCTGAGAGCGGGTCAGGACTGCAGGGGCCAAGTCGCCGTGAGCGGGTCAGGACCGAGGGGCCAAGTCGCCGTGAGCGGGTCAGGACTGCAGGGGCATGTCGCTGTGAGCGGGTCAGGACCGAGGGGACAAGTCGCTGTGAGCGGGTCAGGACCGAGGGGCCATGTCGCTGTGAGCGGGTCAGGACCGAGGGGCCAAGTCGCTGTGAGCGGGTCAGGTCCGAGGGGCCAAGTCGCTGTGAGCGGGTCAGGACCGAAGGGCCAAGTCGCCGTGAGCGGGTCAGGACCGAGGGGCCAAGTCGCTGTGAGCGGGTCAGTACCGAGGGGCCAAGTCGGCGTGAGCGGGAGAGGACTGCAGGGGCAAGTCGCCGTGAGCGGGTCAGGACTGCAGGGGCCAAGTCGCCGTGAGCGGGTCAGGACCGAGGGGCCAAGTCGCTGAGAGCGGGTCAGGACCGAGGGGCCAAGTCGCTGAGAGCGGGACAGGACTGCAGGGGCCAAGTCGCTGTGAGCGGGTCAGGACCGAGGGGCCAAGTCGCTGTGAGCGGGTCAGGACTGCAGGGGCAAGTTGCCGTGAGCGGGTCAGGACTGCAGGGGCAAGTCGCTGTGAGCGGTTCAGGACGAAGGGCCAAGTCGCTGTGAGCGGGTCAGGACTGCAGGGGCACGTCGCCGTGAGCGGGTCAGGACTGCAGGGGCAAGTCGCCGTGAGCGGGTCAGGACTGCAGGGGCCAAGTCGCCGTGAGCGGGTCAGGACTGCAGGGGCCAAGTCGCTGTGAGCGGGTCAGGACCGAGGGGCCAAGTCGCTGAGAGCGGGTCAGGACCGAGGGGCCAAGTCGCTCAGAGCGGGTCAGGACTGCAGGGGCCAAGTCGCTGAGAGCGGGTCAGGACTGCAGGGGCAAGTTGCTGTGAGCGGGTCCGGACCGAGGGGCCAAGTCCCCGTGAGCGGGTCAGGACCGAGGGGCCAAGTCGCCGTGAGTGGGTCAGGACTGAGGGGCCAATTTGCCGTGAGCGGGTCAGGACTGCAGGGGCAAGTCGCTGTGAGCGGGTCAGGACTGCAGGGGCAAGTCGCCGTGAGCGGGTCAGGACTGCAGGGGCAAGTCGCCGTGAGCGGGTCAGGACTGCAGGGGCCAAGTCGCTGTGAGCGGGTCAGGACCGAGGGGCCAAGTCGCCATGAGCGGGTCAGGACCGAGGGGCCAAGTCGCCATGAGCGGGTCAGGACTGCAGGGGCAAGTCGCCGTGAGCGGGTCAGGACCGAGGGGCCAAGTCGCCATGAGCGGGTCAGAACCGAGGGGCCAAGTCGCTGTGAGCGGGTCAGGACTGAGCGGCCAAGTTGCCGTGAGCGGGTCAGGACTGCAGGGGCAAAGTCGCCGTGAGCGGGTCAGGACTGCAGGGGCCAAGTCGCCGTGAGCGGGTCAGGACCGAGGGGCCAAGTCGCTGAGAGCGGGTCAGGACTGCAGGGGCCATGTCGCTGAGAGCGGGTCAGGACTGCAGGGGCAAGGCGCTGTGAGCAGGTCAGGACTGAGGGGACAAGTCTCCGTCAGTGGGTCAGGACCGAGGGGCCAAGTCGCCATGAGCGGGTCAGGACCGAGGGGCCAAGTCGCCGTGCGCGTGTCAGGACTGCAGGGGCAAGTCGCCGTGAGCGAGTCAGGACCGAGGGGCCAGGTCGCCGTGAGCGGGTCAGGACCGAGGGGCCAAGTCGCTGTGAACGGGTCAGGATCGAGGGGCCACGTCGCCGTGAGCGGGTCAGGACCGAGGGGCCAAGTCGCCGTGAGCGGGTCAGGACTGCAGGGGCATGTCGCCGTGAGCAGGTCAGGAACGAGGGGCGAAGTCGCTGTGAGCGGGTCAGGACCGAGGGGCCAAGTCGCTGTGAGCGGGTCAGGACCGAGGGGCCAAGGCGCCGTGAGCGGGTCAGGACTGCAGGGGCAAGTCGCCGTGAGCGGGTCAGGACTGCAGGGGCAAGTCGCTGTGAGCGGGTCAGGACTGCAGGGGCCAAGTCGCTGTGAGCGGGTCAGGACCGAGGGGCCAAGTCGCTGTGAGCAGGTCAGGACCGAGGGGCCAAGTCGCTGTGAGCGGGTCAGGACCGATGGGCCAAGTCGCTGTGAGCGGGTCAGGACCGATGGGCCAAGTCACTGTGAGCGGGACAGGACCGAGGGGCCAAGTCGCTGTGAGCGGGTCAGGACTGCAGGGGGCAGTCGCTGTGAGCGGGTCAGGGCCGAGGGGCCAAGTCGCCGTGAGCGGGTCAGGACGGAAGGGGCAAGTTGCCGTGAGCGGGTCAGGACAGCAGGGGCAAGACGCTGTGAGCGGGTCAGGACTGCAGGGGCCAAGTCGCTGTGTGCGTGTCAGGGCCGAGGGGCCAAGTCGCTGTCAGTGGGTCAGGACCGAGGGGCCAAGTCGCTGTGAGCGGGTCAGGACTGCAGGGGCAAGTCGCCGTGAGCGGGTCAGGACTGCAGGGGCAAGTCGCCGTGAGTGGGTCAGGACTGCAGGGGCAAGTCGCCGTGAGCGGGTCAGGACTGCAGGCGCAAGACGCTGTGAGCGGGTCAGGACTGCAGGGGCCAAGTCGCTGTGAGCGTGTCAGGGCCGAGGGGCCAAGTCGCTGTCAGTGGGTCAGGACCGAGGGGCCAAGTCGCTGTGAGCGGGTCAGGACTGCAGGGGCCAAGTCGCCGTGAGCGGGTCAGGACTGCAGGGTCCAAGTCGCTGTGAGCGGGTCAAGACCGAGGGGCCAAGTCGCTGAGAGCGGGTCAGTACCGAGGGGTCAAGTCGCTCAGAGCGGGTCAGGTCTGCAGGGGCCAAGTCGCTGAGAGCGGGTCAGGACTGCATGGGCAAGTCGCTGTGAGCGGGTCAGGACCGAGGGGCCAAGTCGCTCTGAGCGGGTCAGGACCGAGGGGCCAGGTCGCTGTGAGCGGGTCAGGACTGCAGGGGCAAGTCGCTTTGAGCGGGACAGGACTGCAGGGGCAAGTCGCCGTGAGCGGGTCAGGACTGCAGGGGCAAGTCGCCGTGAGCGGGTCAGGACTGCAGGGGCAAGCCGCTGTGAGCGGGTCAGGACTGTAGGGGCCAAGTCGATGTGAGCGGGCGAGGACCGAAGGGCCAAGTCGCTGAGAGCGGGTCACGACCGAGGGGCCAAGTCGCTGAGAGCGGGTCAGTACCGAGGGGTCAAGTCGCTCAGAGCGGGACAGGACTGCAGGGGCAAGTCGCCGTGAGCGGGTCAGGACTGCAGGGGCCAAGTCGCCGTGAGCGGGTCAGGACTGCAGGGTCCAAGTCGCTGTGAGCGGGTCAAGACCGAGGGGCCAAGTCGCTGAGAGCGGGTCAGTACCGAGGGGTCAAGTCGCTCAGAGCGGGTCAGGTCTGCAGGGGCCAAGTCGCTGTGTGCGGGTGAGGACTGCAAGGGCAAGACGCTGTGAGCGGGTGAGTACCGAGGGGCCTAGTCGCTGCGAGCGGGTCAGGACCGAGGGGCCAAGTCGCCGTGAGCGGGTCAGGACTGCAGGGGCAAGCCGCCGTGAGCGGGTCAGGACTGAGGGGCCAAGTCGCCGTGAGCGGGTCAGGACTGCAGGGGCAAGTCGCCGTGAGCGGGTCAGGACCGAGGAGGCAATTCGCCGTGAGCGGGTCAGGAGCGAGGGGCCAAGTCGCTGTGAGCCGGTCAGGACCGAGGGGCCAAGTCGCCGTGAGCGGGTCAGGACCAAGGGGCCAAGTCGCCGTGAGCGGGTCAGGACTGCAGGGGCAAGTCGCTGTGAGCTGGTCAGGACCGAGGGGCCAAGGCGCCGTGAGCGGGTCAGGACTGCAGGGGCAAGTCGCCGTGAGCGGGTCAGGACAGCAGGGGCAAGTCGCTGTGAGGGGGTCAGGACTGCAGGGGCCAAGTCGCTGTAAGCGGGTCAGGGCCGAGGGGCCAAGTCACTGTCAGTGTGTCAGGACCGAGGGGCCAAGTCGCTGTGAGCGGGTCAGGACTGCAGGGGCAAGTCGCCGTGAGCGGGTCAGGACTGCAGGGGCAAGTCGCCGTGAGCGGGTCAGGACTGCAGGGGCCAAGTCGCCGTGAGCGGGTCAGGACTGCAGGGTCCAAGTCGCTGTGAGCGGGTCAGGACTGCAGGGGGCAGTCGCTGTGAGCGGGTCAGGGCCGAGGGGCCAAGTCGCCGTGAGCTGGTCAGGACGGCAGGGGCAAGTCGCCGTGAGCGGGTCAGGACAGCAGGGGCAAGTCGCTGTGAGCGGGTCAGGACTGCAGGGGCCAAGTCGCTGTGAGCGGGTCAGGGCCGAGGGGCCAAGTCGCTGTCAGTGGGTCAGGACCGAGGGGCCAAGTCGCTGTGAGCGGGTCAGGACTGCAGGGGCAAGTCGCTGTGAGCGGGTCAGGACCGAGGGGCCAAGGCGCCGTGAGCGGGTCAGGACTGCAGGGGCAAGTCGCCGTGAGCGGGTCAGGACTGCAGGGGCAAGTCGCTGTGAGCGGGTCAGGGCCGAGGGGCCAAGTCGCCGTGAGCGGGTCTGGACCGAGGGGCCAAGTCGCCATGAGCGGGTCAGGACTGCAGGGGCAAGTCGCCGTGAGCGGGTCAGGACCGAGGGGCGAAGTCGCCGTGAGCGGGTCAGGACCGAGGGGCCAAGTCGCTGTGAGCGGGTCAGGACCGAGGGGCCAAGTCGCTGTGAGCGGGTCAGGACCGAGGGGCCAAGGCGCTGTGAGCGGGTCAGGACTGCAGGGGCAAGTCGCCGTGAGCTGGTCAGGACTGCAGGGGCAAGTCGCTGAGAGCGGGTCAGGACTGCAGGGGCCAAGTCGCCGTGAGCGGGTCAGGACCGAGGGGCCAAGTCGCCGTGAGCGGGTCAGGACTGCAGGGGCAAGTCGCTGTGAGCGGGTCAGGACCGAGGGGACAAGTCGCTGTGAGCGGGTCAGGACCGAGGGGCCAAGTCGCTGTGAGCGGGTCAGGACCGAGGGGCCAAGTCGCTGTGAGCGGGTCAGGACCGAGGGGCCAAGGCGCTGTGAGCGGGTCAGGACTGCAGGGGCAAGTCGCCGTGAGCTGGTCAGGACTGCAGGGGCAAGTCGCTGAGAGCGGGTCAGGACTGCAGGGGCCAAGTCGCCGTGAGCGGGTCAGGACCGAGGGGCCAAGTCGCCGTGAGCGGGTCAGGACTGCAGGGGCATGTCGCTGTGAGCGGGTCAGGACCGAGGGGACAAGTCGCTGTGAGCGGGTCAGGACCGAGGGGCCATGTCGCTGTGAGCGGGTCAGGACCGAGGGGCCAAGTCGCTGTGAGCGGGTCAGGTCCGAGGGGCCAAGTCGCTGTGAGCGGGTCAGGACCGAAGGGCCAAGTCGCCGTGAGCGGGTCAGGACCGAGGGGCCAAGTCGCTGTGAGCGGGTCAGTACCGAGGGGCCAAGTCGGCGTGAGCGGGAGAGGACTGCAGGGGCAAGTCGCCGTGAGCGGGTCAGGACTGCAGGGGCCAAGTCGCCGTGAGCGGGTCAGGACCGAGGGGCCAAGTCGCTGAGAGCGGGTCAGGACCGAGGGGCCAAGTCGCTGAGAGCGGGACAGGACTGCAGGGGCCAAGTCGCTGTGAGCGGGTCAGGACCGAGGGGCCAAGTCGCTGTGAGCGGGTCAGGACTGCAGGGGCAAGTTGCCGTGAGCGGGTCAGGACTGCAGGGGCAAGTCGCTGTGAGCGGTTCAGGACGAAGGGCCAAGTCGCTGTGAGCGGGTCAGGACTGCAGGGGCACGTCGCCGTGAGCGGGTCAGGACTGCAGGGGCAAGTCGCCGTGAGCGGGTCAGGACTGCAGGGGCCAAGTCGCCGTGAGCGGGTCAGGACTGCAGGGGCCAAGTCGCTGTGAGCGGGTCAGGACCGAGGGGCCAAGTCGCTGAGAGCGGGTCAGGACCGAGGGGCCAAGTCGCTCAGAGCGGGTCAGGACTGCAGGGGCCAAGTCGCTGAGAGCGGGTCAGGACTGCAGGGGCAAGTTGCTGTGAGCGGGTCCGGACCGAGGGGCCAAGTCCCCGTGAGCGGGTCAGGACCGAGGGGCCAAGTCGCCGTGAGTGGGTCAGGACTGAGGGGCCAATTTGCCGTGAGCGGGTCAGGACTGCAGGGGCAAGTCGCTGTGAGCGGGTCAGGACTGCAGGGGCAAGTCGCCGTGAGCGGGTCAGGACTGCAGGGGCAAGTCGCCGTGAGCGGGTCAGGACTGCAGGGGCCAAGTCGCTGTGAGCGGGTCAGGACCGAGGGGCCAAGTCGCCATGAGCGGGTCAGGACCGAGGGGCCAAGTCGCCATGAGCGGGTCAGGACTGCAGGGGCAAGTCGCCGTGAGCGGGTCAGGACCGAGGGGCCAAGTCGCCATGAGCGGGTCAGAACCGAGGGGCCAAGTCGCTGTGAGCGGGTCAGGACTGAGCGGCCAAGTTGCCGTGAGCGGGTCAGGACTGCAGGGGCAAAGTCGCCGTGAGCGGGTCAGGACTGCAGGGGCCAAGTCGCCGTGAGCGGGTCAGGACCGAGGGGCCAAGTCGCTGAGAGCGGGTCAGGACTGCAGGGGCCATGTCGCTGAGAGCGGGTCAGGACTGCAGGGGCAAGGCGCTGTGAGCAGGTCAGGACTGAGGGGACAAGTCTCCGTCAGTGGGTCAGGACCGAGGGGCCAAGTCGCCATGAGCGGGTCAGGACCGAGGGGCCAAGTCGCCGTGCGCGTGTCAGGACTGCAGGGGCAAGTCGCCGTGAGCGAGTCAGGACCGAGGGGCCAGGTCGCCGTGAGCGGGTCAGGACCGAGGGGCCAAGTCGCTGTGAACGGGTCAGGATCGAGGGGCCACGTCGCCGTGAGCGGGTCAGGACCGAGGGGCCAAGTCGCCGTGAGCGGGTCAGGACTGCAGGGGCATGTCGCCGTGAGCAGGTCAGGAACGAGGGGCGAAGTCGCTGTGAGCGGGTCAGGACCGAGGGGCCAAGTCGCTGTGAGCGGGTCAGGACCGAGGGGCCAAGGCGCCGTGAGCGGGTCAGGACTGCAGGGGCAAGTCGCCGTGAGCGGGTCAGGACTGCAGGGGCAAGTCGCTGTGAGCGGGTCAGGACTGCAGGGGCCAAGTCGCTGTGAGCGGGTCAGGACCGAGGGGCCAAGTCGCTGTGAGCAGGTCAGGACCGAGGGGCCAAGTCGCTGTGAGCGGGTCAGGACCGATGGGCCAAGTCGCTGTGAGCGGGTCAGGACCGATGGGCCAAGTCACTGTGAGCGGGACAGGACCGAGGGGCCAAGTCGCTGTGAGCGGGTCAGGACTGCAGGGGGCAGTCGCTGTGAGCGGGTCAGGGCCGAGGGGCCAAGTCGCCGTGAGCGGGTCAGGACGGAAGGGGCAAGTTGCCGTGAGCGGGTCAGGACAGCAGGGGCAAGACGCTGTGAGCGGGTCAGGACTGCAGGGGCCAAGTCGCTGTGTGCGTGTCAGGGCCGAGGGGCCAAGTCGCTGTCAGTGGGTCAGGACCGAGGGGCCAAGTCGCTGTGAGCGGGTCAGGACTGCAGGGGCAAGTCGCCGTGAGCGGGTCAGGACTGCAGGGGCAAGTCGCCGTGAGTGGGTCAGGACTGCAGGGGCAAGTCGCCGTGAGCGGGTCAGGACTGCAGGCGCAAGACGCTGTGAGCGGGTCAGGACTGCAGGGGCCAAGTCGCTGTGAGCGTGTCAGGGCCGAGGGGCCAAGTCGCTGTCAGTGGGTCAGGACCGAGGGGCCAAGTCGCTGTGAGCGGGTCAGGACTGCAGGGGCCAAGTCGCCGTGAGCGGGTCAGGACTGCAGGGTCCAAGTCGCTGTGAGCGGGTCAAGACCGAGGGGCCAAGTCGCTGAGAGCGGGTCAGTACCGAGGGGTCAAGTCGCTCAGAGCGGGTCAGGTCTGCAGGGGCCAAGTCGCTGAGAGCGGGTCAGGACTGCATGGGCAAGTCGCTGTGAGCGGGTCAGGACCGAGGGGCCAAGTCGCTCTGAGCGGGTCAGGACCGAGGGGCCAGGTCGCTGTGAGCGGGTCAGGACTGCAGGGGCAAGTCGCTTTGAGCGGGACAGGACTGCAGGGGCAAGTCGCCGTGAGCGGGTCAGGACTGCAGGGGCAAGTCGCCGTGAGCGGGTCAGGACTGCAGGGGCAAGCCGCTGTGAGCGGGTCAGGACTGTAGGGGCCAAGTCGATGTGAGCGGGCGAGGACCGAAGGGCCAAGTCGCTGAGAGCGGGTCACGACCGAGGGGCCAAGTCGCTGAGAGCGGGTCAGTACCGAGGGGTCAAGTCGCTCAGAGCGGGACAGGACTGCAGGGGCAAGTCGCCGTGAGCGGGTCAGGACTGCAGGGGCCAAGTCGCCGTGAGCGGGTCAGGACTGCAGGGTCCAAGTCGCTGTGAGCGGGTCAAGACCGAGGGGCCAAGTCGCTGAGAGCGGGTCAGTACCGAGGGGTCAAGTCGCTCAGAGCGGGTCAGGTCTGCAGGGGCCAAGTCGCTGTGTGCGGGTGAGGACTGCAAGGGCAAGACGCTGTGAGCGGGTGAGTACCGAGGGGCCTAGTCGCTGCGAGCGGGTCAGGACCGAGGGGCCAAGTCGCCGTGAGCGGGTCAGGACTGCAGGGGCAAGCCGCCGTGAGCGGGTCAGGACTGAGGGGCCAAGTCGCCGTGAGCGGGTCAGGACTGCAGGGGCAAGTCGCCGTGAGCGGGTCAGGACCGAGGAGGCAATTCGCCGTGAGCGGGTCAGGAGCGAGGGGCCAAGTCGCTGTGAGCCGGTCAGGACCGAGGGGCCAAGTCGCCGTGAGCGGGTCAGGACCAAGGGGCCAAGTCGCCGTGAGCGGGTCAGGACTGCAGGGGCAAGTCGCTGTGAGCTGGTCAGGACCGAGGGGCCAAGGCGCCGTGAGCGGGTCAGGACTGCAGGGGCAAGTCGCCGTGAGCGGGTCAGGACAGCAGGGGCAAGTCGCTGTGAGGGGGTCAGGACTGCAGGGGCCAAGTCGCTGTAAGCGGGTCAGGGCCGAGGGGCCAAGTCACTGTCAGTGTGTCAGGACCGAGGGGCCAAGTCGCTGTGAGCGGGTCAGGACTGCAGGGGCAAGTCGCCGTGAGCGGGTCAGGACTGCAGGGGCAAGTCGCCGTGAGCGGGTCAGGACTGCAGGGGCCAAGTCGCCGTGAGCGGGTCAGGACTGCAGGGTCCAAGTCGCTGTGAGCGGGTCAGGACTGCAGGGGGCAGTCGCTGTGAGCGGGTCAGGGCCGAGGGGCCAAGTCGCCGTGAGCTGGTCAGGACGGCAGGGGCAAGTCGCCGTGAGCGGGTCAGGACAGCAGGGGCAAGTCGCTGTGAGCGGGTCAGGACTGCAGGGGCCAAGTCGCTGTGAGCGGGTCAGGGCCGAGGGGCCAAGTCGCTGTCAGTGGGTCAGGACCGAGGGGCCAAGTCGCTGTGAGCGGGTCAGGACTGCAGGGGCAAGTCGCTGTGAGCGGGTCAGGACCGAGGGGCCAAGGCGCCGTGAGCGGGTCAGGACTGCAGGGGCAAGTCGCCGTGAGCGGGTCAGGACTGCAGGGGCAAGTCGCTGTGAGCGGGTCAGGACTGCAGGGGCCAAGTCGCTGTGAGCGGGTCAGGACCGAGGGGCCAAGTCGCTGTGAGCGGGTCAGGACCGAGGGGCCAAGTCGCTGTGAGCGGGTCAGGACCGATGGGCCAAGTCGCTGTGAGCGGGAAAGGACCGAGGGGCCAAGTCCCTGTGAGCGGGTCAGGACTGCAGGGGCCAGTCGCTGTGAGCGGGTCAGAACCGAGGGGCCAAGTCGCCGTGAGCGGGTCAGGACTGCAGGGGCAAGTCGCTGTGAGCGGGTCAGGACTGCAGGGGCCAAGTCGCTGTGAGCGGGTCAGGACCGAGGGGCCAAGTCGCTGAGAGTGGGTCAGGACCGAGGTGCCAAGTCGCTGTGAGCGGGTCAGGACTGCAGGGGCAAGTCGCTGTGAGCGGGTCAGGACTGCAGGGGCAAGTCGCCGTGAGCGGGTCAGGACTGCAGGGGCAAGTCGCCGTTAGCGGGTCAGGACTGCAGGGGCCAAGTCGCCGTGAGCGGGTCAGGACTGCAGGGGCCAAGTCGCTGTGAGCGGGTCAGGACCGAGGGGCCAAGTCGCTGAGAGCGGGTCAGGACCGAGGGGCCAAATCGCTCAGAGCGGGTCAGGACTGCAGGGGCCAAGTCGCTGAGAGCGGGTCAGGACTGCAGGGGCAAGTCGCTGTGAGCGGGTCAGGACCGAGGGGCCAAGTCGCCATGAGCGGGTCAGGACCGAGGGGCCAAGTCGCCATGTGCGGGTCAGGACTGCAGGGGCAAGTCGCCGTGAGCGGGTCAGGACCGAGGGGCCAAAGTCGCCGTGAGCGGGTCAGGACCGAGGGGCCAAGTCGCTGTGAGCGGGCCAGGACCGAGGGGCCAAGTCGCTGTGAGCGGGTCAGGACCGAGGGGCCAAGGCGCCGTGAGCGGGTCAGGACTGCAGGGGCAAGTCGCCGTGAGCTGGTCAGGACTGCAGGGGCAAGTCGCTGTGAGCGGGTCAGGGCTGCAGGGACCAAGTCGCTGTGAGCGGGTCAGGACCGAGGGGCCAAGTCGCTGTGAGTGGGTCAGGACCGAGGGGCCAAGTCGCTGTGAGCGGGTCAGGACCGATGGGCCAAGTTGCTGTGAGCGGGACAGGACTGCAGGGGCAAGTCGCCGTGAGCGGGTCAAGACTGCAGGGGCAAGTCGCTGTGAGCGGGTCAGGACTGCAGGGGCAAGTCGCTGTGAGCGGGTCAGGACTGCAGGGGCCAAGTCGCTGTGAGCGGGTCAGGACCGAGGGGCCAAGTCGCTGTGAGCGGGACAGGACCGAGGGGCCAAGTCGCTGTGAGCGGGTCAGAACTGCAGGGGCCAGTCGCTGTGAGCGGGTCAGGACCGAGGGGACAAGTCGCCGTGAGCGGGTCAGGACTGCAGGGGCAAGTCGCTGTGAGCGGGTCAGGACTGCAGGGGCCAAGTCGCTGTGAGCGGGTCAGGACCGAGGGGCCAAGTCGCTGAGAGTGGGTCAGGACCGAGGAGCCAAGTCGCTGTGAGCGGGTCAGGACTGCAGGGGCAAGTCGCTGTGAGCGGGTCAGGACTGCAGGGGCAAGTCGCTGTGAGCGGGTCAGGACTGCAGGGGCAAGTCGCCGTTAGCGGGTAAGGACTGCAGGGGCCAAGTCGCTGTGAGCGGGTCAGGACTGCATGGGCCAAGTCGCTGTGAGCGGGTCAGGACCGAGGGGCCAAGTCGCTGAGAGCGGGTCAGGACCGAGGGGCCATGTCGCTGAGAGCGGGTCAGGACTGCAGGGGCAAGTCGCTGTGAGCGGGTCAGGACCGAGGGGCCAAGTCACCATGAGCGGGTCAGGACCGAGGGGCCAAGTCGCCATGAGCGGGTCAGGACTGCAGGGGCCAAGTCGCTGTGAGCGGGTCAGGACCGAGGGGCCAAGTCGCTGAGAGTGGGTCAGGACCGAGGAGCCAAGTCGCTGTGAGCGGGTCAGGACTGCAGGGGCAAGTCGCTGTGAGCGGGTCAGGACTGCAGGGGCAAGTCGCCGTGAGCGGGTCAGGACTGCAGGGGCAAGTCGCCGTTAGCGGGTAAGGACTGCAGGGGCCAAGTCGCCGTTAGCGGGTCAGGACTGCAGGGGCCAAGTCGCTGTGAGCGGGTCAGGACCGAGGGGCCAAGTCGCTGAGAGCGGGTCAGGACCGAGGGGCCATGTCGCTGAGAGCGGGTCAGGACTGCAGGGGCAAGTCGCTGTGAGCGGGTCAGGACCGAGGGGCCAAGTCGCCGTGAGCGGGTCAGGACCGAGGGGCCAAGTCGCCATGAGCGGGTCAGGACTGCAGGGGCCAAGTCGCTGAGAGCGGGTCAGGACTGCAGGGACAAGTCGCTGTGAGCGGGTCAGGACCGAGGGGCCAAGTCGCCATGAGCGGGTCAGGACCGAGGGGCCAAGTCGCCATGAGCGGGTCAGGACTGCAGGGGCAAGTCGCCGTGAGCGGGTCAGGACCGAGGGGCCAAGTCGCTGTGAGCGGGCCAGGACCGAGGGGCCAAGTCGCTGTGAGCGGGTCAGGACCGAGGGGCCAAGGCGCCGTGAGCGGGTCAGGACTGCAGGGGCAAGTCGCCGTGAGCTGGTCAGGACTGCAGGGGCAAGACGCTGTGAGCGGGTCAGGGCTGCAGGGGCCAAGTCGCTGTGAGCGGGTCAGGACCGAGGGGCCAAGTCGCTGTGAGCGGGTCAGGACCGAGGGGCCAAGTCGCTGTGAGCGGGTCAGGACCGATGGGCCAAGTTGCTGTGAGCGGGACAGGACTGCAGGGGCAAGTCGCCGTGAGCGGGTCAGGACTGCAGGGGCAAGTCGCTCTGAGCGGGTCAGGACTGCAGGGGCAAGTCGCTGTGAGCGGGTCAGGACTGCAGGGGCAATTCGCCGTGAGCGGGTCAGGACTGCAGGGGCAAGTCGCTGTGAGCGGGTCAGGACCGAGGGGCCAAGTCACTGTGAGCGGGTCAGGACTGCAGGGGCAAGTCGCCGTGAGCGGGTCAGGACTGCAGGGGCAAGTCGCCGTGAGCGGGTCAGGACTGCAGGGGCAAGTCGCTGTGAGCGGGTCAGGACTGCAGGGGCCAAGTCGATGTGAGCGGGTGAGGACCGAAGGGCCAAGTCGCTGAGAGCGGGTCAGGACCGAGGGGCCAAGTCGCTGTGAGCGGGTCAGGACTGCAAGGGCAAGTCGCTGTGAGCGGGTCAGTACCGAGGGGCCTAGTCGCTGCGAGCGGGTCAGGACCGAGGGGCCAAGTCGCCGTGAGCGGGTCAGGACTGCAGGGGCAAGTCGCCGTGAGCGGGTCAGGACTGAGGGGCCAAGTCGCCGTGAGCGGGTCAGGACTGCAGGGGCAAGTCGCCGTGAGCGGGTCAGGACCGAGGGGGCAAGTCGCCGTGAGCGGGTCAGGACTGCAGGGGCAAGTCGCTGTGAGCGGGTCAGGACCGAGGGGCCAAGTCGCCGTGAGCGGGTCAGGACCGAGGGGCCAAGTCGCCGTGAGCGGGTCAGGACTGCAGGGGCAAGTCGCTGTGAGCGGGTCAGGACCGAGGGGCCAAGGCGCCGTGAGCGGGTCAGGACTGCAGGGGCAAGTCGCCGTGAGCGGGTCAGGACTGCAGGGGCAAGTCGCTGTGAGCGGGTCAGGACTGCAGGGGCCAAGTCGCTGTGAGCGGGTCAGGACCGAGGGGCCAAGTCGCTGTGAGCGGGTCAGGACTGCAGGGGCAAGTCGCCGTGAGCGGGTCAGGACTGCAGGGGCAAGTCGCCGTGAGCGGGTCAGGACTGCAGGGGCCAAGTCGCCGTGAGCGGGTCAGGACTGCAGGGTCCAAGTCGCTGTGAGCGGGTCAAGACCGAGGGGCCAAGTCGCTGAGAGCGGGTCAGGACCGAGGGGCCAAGTCGCTCAGAGCGGGTCAGGACTGCAGGGTCCAAGTCGCTGTGAGCGGGTCAGGAATGCAGGGGGCAGTCGCTGTGAGCGGGTCAGGGCCGAGGGGCCAAGTCGCCGTGAGCGGGTCAGGACGGCAGGGGCAAGTCGCCGTGAGCGGGTCAGGACAGCAGGGGCAAGTCGCTGTGAGCGGGTCAGGACTGCAGGGGCCAAGTCGCTGTGAGCGGGTCAGGGCCGAGGGGCCAAGTCGCTGTCAGAGGGTCAGGACCGAGGGGCCAAGTCGCCGTGAGCGGGTCAGGACTGCAGGGGCAAGTCGCTGTGAGCGGGTCAGGACCGAGGGGCCAAGGCGCCGTGAGCGGGTCAGGACTGCAGGGGCAAGTCGCCGTGAGCGGGTCAGGACTGCAGGGGCAAGTCGCTGTGAGCGGGTCAGGCCTGCAGGGGCCAAGTCGCTGTGAGCGGGTCAGGACCGAGGGGCCAAGTCGCTGTGAGCGGGTCAGAACCGAGGGGCCATGTCGCTGTGAGCGGGTCAGGACCGATGGGCCAAGTCGCTGCGAGCGGGTCAGGACCGAGGGGCCAAGTCGCCGTGAGCGGGTCAGGACTGCAGGGGCAAGTCGCCGTGAGCGGGTCAGGACTGAGGGGCCAAGTCGCCGTGAGCGGGTCAGGACTGCAGGGGCAAGTCGCCGTGAGCGGGTCAGGACCGAGGGGGCAAGTCGCCGTGAGCGGGTCAGGACCGAGGGGCCAAGTCGCTGTGAGCGGGTCAGGACTGCAGGGGCAAGTCGCCGTGAGCGGGTCAGGACTGCAGGGGCAAGTCGCCGTGAGCGGGTCAGGACTGCAGTGGCCAAGTCGCCGTGAGCGGGTCAGGACTGCAGGGTCCAAGTCGCCGTGAGCGGGTCAAGGCCGAGGGGCCAAGTCGCTGAGAGCGGGTCAGGACCGAGGGGCCAAGTCGCTCAGAGCGGGTCAGGACTGCAGGGGCCAAGTCGCTGTGAGCGGGTCAGGGCCGAGGGGCCAAGTCGCTGCCAGTGGGTCAGGACCGAGGGGCCAAGTCGCTGTGAGCGGGTCAGGACTGCAGGGGCAAGTCGCTGTGAGCGGGTCAGGACTGCAGGGGCATGTCGCCGTGAGCGGGTCAGGACTGCAGGGGCAAGTCGCCGTGAGCGGGTCAGGACTGCAGGGGCCAAGTCGCCGTGAGCGGGTCAGGACTGCAGGGTCCAAGTCGCTGTGAGCGGGTCAGGAATGCAGGGGGCAGTCGCTGTGAGCGGGTCAGGGCCGAGGGGCCAAGTCGCCGTGAGCGGGTCAGGACGGCAGGGGCAAGTCGCCGTGAGCGGGTCAGGACAGCAGGGGCATGTCGCTGTGAGCGGGTCAGGACTGCAGGGGCCAAGTCGCTGTGAGCGGGTCAGGGCCGAGGGGCCAAGTCGCTGTCAGTGGGTCAGGACCGAGGGGCCAAGTCGCCGTGAGCGGTTCAGGACTGCAGGGGCAAGTCGCTGTGAGCGGGTCAGGACCGAGGGGCCAAGGCGCCGTGAGCGGGTCAGGACTGCAGGGGCAAGTCGCCGTGAGCGGGTCAGGACTGCAGGGGCAAGTCGCTGTGAGCGGGTCAGGACTGCAGGGGCCAAGTCGCTGTGAGCGGGTCAGGACCGAGGGGCCAAGTCGCTGTGAGCGGGTCAGGACCGAGGGGCCAAGTCGCTGTGAGCGGGTCAGGACCGATGGGCCAAGTCGCTGCGAGCGGGTCAGGACCGAGGGGCCAAGTCGCCGTGAGCGGGTCAGGACTGCAGGGCCAAGTCGCCGTGATCGGGTCAGGACTGAGGGGCCAAGTCGCCGTGAGCGGGTCAGGACTGCAGGGGCAAGTCGCCGTGAGCGGGTCAGGACCGAGGGGGCAAGTCGCCGTGAGCGGGTCAGGACCGAGGGGCCAAGTCGCTGTGAGCCGGTCAGGACCGAGGGGCCAAGTCGCCGTGAGCGGGTCAGGACCGAGGGGCCAAGTCGCCGTGAGCGGGTCAGGACTGCAGGGGCAAGTCGCTGTGAGCGGGTCAGGACCGAGGGGCCTAGGCGCCGTGAGCGGGTCAGGACTGCAGGGGCAAGTCGCCGTGAGCGGGTCAGGACTGCAGGGGCAAGTCGCTGTGAGCGGGTCAGGACTGCAGGGGCCAAGTCGCAGTGAGCGGGTCAGGACCGAGGGGCCAAGTCGCTGTGAGCGGGTCAGGACTGCAGGGGCAAGTCGCCGTGAGCGGGTCAGGACTGCAGGGGCAAGTCGCCGTGAGCGGGTCAGGACTGCAGGGGCCATGTCGCCGTGAGCGGGTCAGGACTGCAGGGTCCAAGTCGCTGTGAGCGGGTCAAGACCGAGGGGCCAAGTCGCTGAGAGCGGGTCAGGACCGAGGGTCCAAGTCGCTCAGAGCGGGTCAGGACTGCAGGGGCCAAGTCGCTGAGAGCGGGTCAGGACTGCATGGGCAAGTCGCTGTGAGCGGGTCAGGGCCGAGGGGCCAAGTCGCTGTGAGCGGGTCAGGGCCGAGGGGCCAAGTCGCTGTGAGCGGGTCAGGACTGCAGGGGCAAGTCGCCGTGAGCGGGTCAGGACTGCAGGGGCAAGTCGCCGTGAGCGGTTCAGGACTGCAGGGGCAAGTCGCTGTGAGCGGGTCAGGACTGCAGGGGCCAAGTCGATGTGAGCGGGTGAGGACCGAAGGGCCAAGTCGCTGAGAGCGGGTCAGGACCGAGGGGCCAAGTCGCTGTGAGCGGGTCAGGACTGCAAGGGCAAGTCGCTGTGAGCGGGTCAGTACCGAGGGGCCTAGTCGCTGCGAGCGGGTCAGGACCGAGGGGCCAAGTCGCCGTGAGCGGGTCAGGACCGAGGGGGCAAGTCGCCGTGAGCGGGTCAGGACTGCAGGGGCAAGTCGCCGTGAGCGGGTCAGGACCGAGGGGGCAAGTCGCCGTGAGCGGGTCAGGACCGAGGGGCCAAGTCGCTGTGAGCCGGTCAGGACCGAGGGGCAAAGTCGCCGTGAGCGGGTCAGGACTGCAGGGGCAAGTCGCTGTGAGCGGGTCAGGACCGAGGGGCCAAGGCGCCGTGAGCGGGTCAGGACTGCAGGGGCAAGTCGCCGTGAGCGGGTCAGGACTGCAGGGGCAAGTCGCTGTGAGCGGGTCAGGACTGCAGGGGCCAAGTCGCTGTGAGCGGGTCAGGACCGAGGGGCCAAGTCGCTGTGAGCGGGTCAGGACCGAGGGGCCAAGTCGCTGTGAGCGGGTCAAGACCGAGGGGCCAAGTCGCTGAGAGCGGGTCAGGACCGAGGGGCCAAGTCGCTCAGAGCGGGTCAGGACTGCAGGGGCCAAGTCGCTGAGAGCGGGTCAGGACTGCATGGGCAAGTCGCTGTGAGCGGGTCAGCACCGAGGGACCAAGTCGCTGTGAGCGGGTCAGGACCGAGGGGCCAAGTCGCTGTGAGCGGGTCAGGACCGAGGGGCCAAGTCGCTGTGAGTGGGTCAGGACCGTGGGGCCAAGTCGCTGTGAGCGGGTCAGGACTGCAGGGGCAAGTCGCTGTGAGCGGGTCAGGACTGCAAGGGCAAGTCGCCGTGAGCGGGTCAGGACTGCAGGGGCAAGTCGCCGTGAGCGGGTCAGGACTGCAGGGGCAAGTCGCTGTGAGCGGGTCAGGACAGCAGGGGCCAAGTCGATGTGAGCGGGTGAGGACCGAAGGGCCAAGTCGCTGAGAGCGAGTCAGGACCGAGGGGCCAAGTCGCTGTGAGCGGGTCAGGACCGAGGGGCCAAGTCGCCATGAGCGGGTCAGGACTGCAGGGGAAAGTCGCCATGAGTGGATCAGGACCGAGGGGCCAAGTCGCCGTGAGCGGGTGAGGACCGAGGGGCCAACTCGCTGTGAGCGGGCGAGGACCGAGGGGCTAAGTCGCTGTGAGCGGGTCAGGACCGAGGGGCCAAGGTGCCGTGAGCGGGTCAGGGCTGCAGGGGCAAGTCGCCGTGAGCTGGTCAGGACCGATGGGCCAAGTCGCTGTGAGCGGGTCAGGACCGATGGGCCAAGTCGCTGTGAGCGGGTCAGGACCGATGGGCCAAGTTGCTGTGAGCGGGACAGAACTGCAGGGGCAAGTCCCTGTGAGCGGGTCAGGACTGCAGGGGCAAGTCGCTGTGAGCGGGTCAGGAATGAGGGGCAAGTCGCTGTGAGCGGGTCAGGACTGCAGGGGCCAAGTCGCTGTGAGCGGGTCAGGACTGCAGGGGCCAAGTCGCTGTGAGCGGGTCAGGACCGAGGGGCCAAGTCGCTGTGAGTGGGTCAGGACCGAGGGGCCAAGTCGCTGTGAGCGGGTCAGGACTGCAGGGGCAAGTCGCTGTGAGCGGGTCAGGACTGCAAGGGCAAGTCGCCGTGAGCGGGTCAGGACTGCAGTGGCCAAGTCGCCGTGAGCGGGTCAGGACTGCAGGGTCCAAGTCGCCGTGAGCGGGTCAAGGCCGAGGGGCCAAGTCGCTGAGAGCGGGTCAGGACCGAGGGGCCAAGTCGCTGTGAGCGGGTCAGGACCGAGGGGCCAAGTCGCTGAGAGCGGGTCAGGACCGAGGGGCCAAGTCGCTCAGAGCGGGTCAGGACTGCAGGGGCAAGTCGCCGTGAGCGGCTCAGGACTGCACGGGCCAAGTCGCCGTGAGCGGGTCAGGACTGCAGGGGCCAAGTCGCTGTGAGCGGGTCAGGACCGAGGGGCCAAGTCGCTGAGAGCGGGTCAGGACCGAGGGGCCAAGTCGCTCAGAGCGGGTCAGGACTGCAGGGGCCAAATCGCTGAGAGCGGGTCAGGACTGCAGGGGCAAGTCGCTGTGAGCGGGTCAGGACCGAGGGGCCAAGTCGCCATGAGCGGGTCAGGACCGAGGGGCCAAGTCGCTGTGAGCGGGTCAGGACTGCAGGGGCCAAGTCGCCGTGAGCGGGTCAGGACCGAGGGGCCAAATCGCCGTGAGCGGGTCAGGACTGCAGGGGCAAGTCGCCGTGAGCGGGTCAGGACTGTGGGGCCAAGTCGCCGTGAGCGGGTCAGGACCGAGGGGCCAAGTCGCTGTGAGCGGGTCAGGACTGCAGGGGCCAAGTCGCCGTGAGCGGGTCAGGACCGAGGGGCCAAGTTGCCGTGAGCGGGTCAGGACTGCAGGGGCAAGTCGCCGTGAGCGGGTCAGGACTGAGGGGCCAAGTCGCCGTGAGCGGGTCAGGACCGAGGGGCCAAGTCGCTGTGAGCGGGTCAGGACTGCAGGGGCCAAGTCGCTGTGAGCGGGTCAGGACCGAGGGGCCAAGTCGCTGTGAGCGGGTCAGGACCGAGGGGCCAAGTCGCTGTGAGCGGGACAGGACCGAGGGGCCAAGTCGCTGTGAGCGGGTCAGGACCGCGGGGGCAAGTCGCTGTGAGTGGGTCAGGACCGAGGGGCCGAGTCGCCGTGAGCGGGTCAGGACGGCAGGGGCAAGTCGCCGCGAGCGGGTCAGGACTGCAGGGGCAAGTCGGTGTGAGCGGGTCAGGACTGCAGGGGCCAAGTCGCTATGAGCGGGTAAGGACCGAGGGGCCAAGTCGCTGAGAGCGGGTCAGGACCGAGGGGCCAAGTCGCTGTGAGCGGGTCAGGACTGGAGGGGCAAGTCGCAGTGAGCGGGTCAGGGCCAGGGTCTTAGTCACTGCGAGCGGGTAAGGACAGAGCGGCAAAGTCGCCGTGAGCGGGTCAGGACTGCAGGGGCAAGTCGCTGTGAGCGGGTCAGGACCGTGGGGCCAAGTCGCTGTGAGCGGGTCAGGGCTGCAGGGGCAAGTCGCCGTGAGCGTGTCAGGACTGCAGGGGCAAGTCGCCGTGAGCGGGTTAGGACTGCAGGGGCCAAGTCGCCGTGAGCGGGTCAGGACTGCAGGGGCCAAGTCGCTGAGAGCGGGTCAGGACCGAGGGGCCAAGTCGCTCAGAGCGGGTCAGGGCTGCAGGGGCCAAGTCGCTGAGAGCGGGTCAGGACCGCAGGGGCAAGTCGCTGAGAGCGGGTCAGGACTGGAGGGGCAAGTCGCTGTGAGCGGGTCAGGGCGGAGGGGCCAAGTCGCCGTGAGCGGGTCAGGACCGAGGGGCCAAGTCGCCATGAGCGGGTCAGGACTGCAGGGGCAAGTCGCCGTAAGCGGGTCAGGACCGAGGGGCCAAGTCGCCGTGAGCGGGTCAGGACCGAGGGGCCAAGTCGCTTTGAGCGGGTCAGGACCTAGGGGCCAAGTCGCTGTGAGCGGGTCAGGACCGAGGGGCCAAGGCGCTGTGAGCGAGTCAGGACTGCAGGGGCAAGTCGCCGTGAGGTGGTCAGGACTGCAGGGGCAAGTCGCTGAGAGCGGGTCAGGACTGCAGGGGCCAAGTCGCCGTGAGCGGGTCAGGACCGAGGGGCCAAGTCGCCGTGAGCGGGTCAGGACTGCAGGGGCAAGTCGCTGTGAGCGGGTCAGGACCGAGGGGACAAGTCGCTGTGAGCGGGTCAGGACCGAGGGGCCAAGTCGCTGTGAGCGGGTCAGGACCGAGGGGCCAAGTCGCTGTGAGCGGGTCAGGACTGAGGGGGCAAGTCGCAGTGAGCGGGTCAGGACCGAGGGGCCAAGTCGCTGTGAGCGGGTAAGGACTGCAGGGGCAAGTCGCCGTGAGCGGGTAAGGACTGCAGGGGCCAAGTCGCCGTGAGCGGGTCAGGACCGAGGGGCCAGGTCGCCGTGAGCGGGTCAGGACCGAGGGGCCAAGTCGCCGTGAGCGGGTCAGGACGAGGGGCCAAGTCGCCGTGAGCGGGTCAGGACCAAGGGGCCATGTCGCCGTGAGCGGGTCAGGACTGAGGGGCCAAGTTGCCGTGAGCGGGTCAGGACTGCAGGGGCAAGTCGCTGTGAGCGGGTCAGGTCCGAGGGGCCAAGTCGCTGTGAGCGGGTCAGGACCGAGGGGCCAAGTCGCTGTGAGCGGGTCAGGACCGAGGGGCCAAGTCGCTGTGAGCGGGTCAGGACCGAGGGGCAAGGTCGCTGTGAGCGGGTCAGGACCGAGGGGCCAAGTCGCCGTGAGCGGGTCAGGACTGCAGGGGCAAGTCGCCGTGAGCGGGTCAGGACTGCAGGGGCCAAGTCGCCGTGAGCGGGTCAGGACAGAGGGGCCAAGTCGCTGAGAGCGGGTCAGGACCGAGGGGCCAAGTCGCCGAGAGTGGGTCAGGACTGCAGGGGCCAAGTCGCTGTGAGCGGGTCAGGACCGAGGGGCCAAGTCGCTGTGTGCGGGTCAGGACTGCAGGGGCAAGTTGCCGTGAGCGGGTCAGGACTGCAGGGGCAAGTCGCTGTGAGCGGTTCAGGACCGAGGGGCCAAGTCGCTGTGAGCGGGTCAGGACTGCAGGGGCAAGTCGCCGTGAGCGGGTCAGGACTGCACGGGCCACGTCGCCGTGAGCGGGTCAGGACTGCAGGGGCAAGTCGCCGTGAGCGGGTCAGGACTGCAGGGGCAAGTCGCCGTGAGCGGGTCAGGACTGCAGGGGCCAAGTCGCCGTGAGCGGGTCAGGACTGCAGGGGCCAAGTCGCTGTGAGCGGGTCAGGACCGAGGGGCCAAGTCGCTGAGAGCGGGTCAGGACCGAGGGGCCAAGTCGCTGTGAGCGGGTCAGGACCGATGGGCCAAGTTGCTGTGAGCGGGACAGGACTGCAGGGGCAAGTCGCTGTGAGCGGGTCAGGACTGCAGGGGCAAGTCGCTGTGAGCGGGTCAGGACCGAGGGGCCAAGTCGCCGTGAGCGGGTCAGGACTGCAGGGGCAAGTCGCTGTGAGCGGGTCAGGACTGCAGGGGCAAGTCGCTGTGAGCGGGTCAGGACTGCAGGGGCCAAGTCGCTGTGAGCGGGTCAGGACCGAGGGGCCAAGTCGCTGTGAGTGGGTCAGGACCGAGGGGCCAAGTCGCTGTGAGCGGGTCAGGACTGCAGGGGCAAGTCGCCGTGAGCTGGTCAGGAATGCAGGGGCAAGTCGCTGTGAGCGGGTCAGGACTGCAGGGGCCAAGTCGCTGTGAGCGGGTCAGGACCGAGGGGCCAAGTCGCTGTGAGCGGGTCAGGACCGAGGGGCCAAGTCGCTGTGAGAGGGTCAGGACCGATGGGCCAAGTTGCTGTGAGCGGGCCAGGACTGCAGGGGCAAGTCGCTGTGAGCGGGTCAGGACTGCAGGGGCAAGTCGCTGTGAGCGGGTCAGGACCGAGGGGCCAAGTCGCCGTGAGCGGGTCAGGACTGTAGGGGCAAGTCGCTGTGAGCGGGTCAGGACTGCAGGGGCAAGTCGCTGTGAGCGGGTCAGGACTGCAGGGGCCAAGTCGCTGTGAGTGGGTCAGGACCGAGCGGCCAAGTCGCTGTGAGCGGGTCAGGACACAGGGGCAAGTCGCTATGAGCGGGTGAGGACTGCAAGGGCAAGTCGCCGTGAGCGGGTCAGGACTGCAGGGGCAAGTCGCTGTGAGCGGGTCAGGAATGCAGGGGCTAAGTCGATGTGAGCGGGTGAGGACCGAAGGGCCAAGTCGCTGAGA
Source organism: Stegostoma tigrinum (assembly GCF_030684315.1). Taxonomy (NCBI): domain Eukaryota; kingdom Metazoa; phylum Chordata; class Chondrichthyes; order Orectolobiformes; family Stegostomatidae; genus Stegostoma; species Stegostoma tigrinum. The sequence continues at coordinate 237,845 of NW_026728087.1, forward strand.
GCGGGTCAGGACCGAGGGGCCAAGTCGCTGTGAGCGGGTCAGGACTGCAGGGGCAATTCGCTGTGAGCGGGTCAGTACCGAGGGGCCTAGTCGCTGCGAGCGGGTCAGGACCGAGGGGCCAAGTCGCCGTGAGCGGGTCTGGACTGCAGGGGCACGTCGCCGTGAGCGGGTCAGGACTGAGGGGCCAAGTCGCCGTGAGCGGGTCAGGACTGCAGAGGTCAAGTCGCCGTGAGCGGGTCAGAACCGAGGGGGCAAGTCGCCGTGAGCGGGTCAGGACCGAGGGGCCAAGTCGCTGTGAGCCGGTCAGGACTGCAGGGGCAAGTCGCCGTGAGCTGGTCAGGAATGCAGGGGCAAGTCGCTGTGAGCGGGTCAGGACTGCAGGGGCCAAGTCGCTGTGAGCGGGTCAGGACCGAGGGGCCAAGTCGCTGTGAGCGGGTCAGGACCGAGGGGCCAAGTCGCTGTGAGAGGGTCAGGACCGATGGGCCAAGTTGCTGTGAGCGGGCCAGGACTGCAGGGGCAAGTCGCTGTGAGCGGGTCAGGACTGCAGGGGCAAGTCGCTGTGAGCGGGTCAGGACCGAGGGGCCAAGTCGCCGTGAGCGGGTCAGGACTGTAGGGGCAAGTCGCTGTGAGCGGGTCAGGACTGCAGGGGCAAGTCGCTGTGAGCGGGTCAGGACTGCAGGGGCCAAGTCGCTGTGAGTGGGTCAGGACCGAGCGGCCAAGTCGCTGTGAGCGGGTCAGGACACAGGGGCAAGTCGCTTTGAGCGGGTGAGGACTGCAAGGGCAAGTCGCCGTGAGCGGGTCAGGACTGCAGGGGCAAGTCGCTGTGAGCGGGTCAGGAATGCAGGGGCTAAGTCGATGTGAGCGGGTGAGGACCGAAGGGCCAAGTCGCTGAGAGCGGGTCAGGACCGAGGGGCCAAGTCGCTGTGAGCGGGTCAGGACTGCAGGGGCAATTCGCTGTGAGCGGGTCAGTACCGAGGGGCCTAGTCGCTGCGAGCGGGTCAGGACCGAGGGGCCAAGTCGCCGTGAGCGTGTCTGGACTGCAGGGGCACGTCGCCGTGAGCGGGTCAGGACTGAGGGGCCAAGTCGCCGTGAGCGGGTCAGGACTGCAGAGGTCAAGTCGCCGTGAGCGGGTCAGAACCGAGGGGGCAAGTCGCCGTGAGCGGGTCAGGACCGAGGGGCCAAGTCGCTGTGAGCCGGTCAGGACCGAGGGGCCAAGTCGCCGTGAGCGGGTCAGGACCGAGGGGACAAGTCGCCGTGAGCGGGTCAGGACTGCAGGGGCAAGTCGCAGTGAGCGGGTCAGGACTCCAGGGGCCAAGTCGCTGTGAGCGGGTCAGGACCGAGGGGCCAAGTCGCTGTGAGTGGGTCAGGACCGAGGGGCCAAGTCGCTGTGAGCGGGTCAGGACTGCAGGGGCAAGTCGCTGTGAGCGGGTCAGGACTGCAGGGGCAAGTCGCCGTGAGCGGGTCAGGACTGCAGGGGCAAGTCGCCGTGAGCGGCTCAGGACTGCAGGGGCCAAGTCGCCGTGAGCGGGTCAGGACTGCAGGGGCCAAGTCGCTGCGAGCGGGTCAGGACCGAGGGGCCAAGTCGCTGTGAGTGGGTCAGGACCGAGGGGCCAAGTCGCTGTGAGCGGGTCAGGACTGAGGGGGCAAGTCGCAGTGAGCGGGTCAGGACCGAGGGGCCAAGTCGCTGTGAGCGGGTAAGGACTGCAGGGGCAAGTCGCCGTGAGCGGGTAAGGACTGCAGGGGCCAAGTCGCCGTGAGCGGGTCAGGACCGAGGGGCCAGGTCGCCGTGAGCGGGTCAGGACCGAGGGGCCAAGTCGCCGTGAGCGGGTCAGGACGAGGGGCCAAGTCGCCGTGAGCGGGTCAGGACCGAGGGGCCATGTCGCCGTGAGCGGGTCAGGACTGAGGGGCCAAGTTGCCGTGAGCGGGTCAGGACTGCAGGGGCAAGTCGCTGTGAGCGGGTCAGGTCCGAGGGGCCAAGTCGCTGTGAGCGGGTCAGGACCGAGGGGCCAAGTCGCTGTGAGCGGGTCAGGACCGAGGGGCCAAGTCGCTGTGAGCGGGTCAGGACCGAGGGGCAAGGTCGCTGTGAGCGGGTCAGGACCGAGGGGCCAAGTCGCCGTGAGCGGGTCAGGACTGCAGGGGCAAGTCGCCGTGAGCGGGTCAGGACTGCAGGGGCCAAGTCGCCGTGAGCGGGTCAGGACAGAGGGGCCAAGTCGCTGAGAGCGGGTCAGGACCGAGGGGCCAAGTCGCTGAGAGGGGGTCAGGACTGCAGGGGCCAAGTCGCTGTGAGCGGGTCAGGACCGAGGGGCCAAGTCGCTGTGTGCGGGTCAGGACTGCAGGGGCAAGTTGCCGTGAGCGGGTCAGGACTGCAGGGGCAAGTCGCTGTGAGCGGTTCAGGACCGAGGGGCCAAGTCGCTGTGAGCGGGTCAGGACTGCAGGGGCAAGTCGCCGTGAGCGGGTCAGGACTGCACGGGCCACGTCGCCGTGAGCGGGTCAGGACTGCAGGGGCAAGTCGCCGTGAGCGGGTCAGGACTGCAGGGGCAAGTCGCCGTGAGCGGGTCAGGACTGCAGGGGCCAAGTCGCCGTGAGCGGGTCAGGACTGCAGGGGCCAAGTCGCTGTGAGCGGGTCAGGACCGAGGGGCCAAGTCGCTGAGAGCGGGTCAGGACCGAGGGGCCAAGTCGCTGTGAGCGGGTCAGGACCGATGGGCCAAGTTGCTGTGAGCGGGACAGGACTGCAGGGGCAAGTCGCTGTGAGCGGGTCAGGACTGCAGGGGCAAGTCGCTGTGAGCGGGTCAGGACCGAGGGGCCAAGTCGCCGTGAGGGGGTCAGGACTGCAGGGGCAAGTCGCTGTGAGCGGGTCAGGACTGCAGGGGCCAAGTCGCTGTGAGCGGGTCAGGACCGAGGGGCCAAGTCGCTGTGAGTGGGTCAGGACCGAGGGGCCAAGTCGCTGTGAGCGGGTCAGGACTGCAGGGGCAAGTCGCCGTGAGCTGGTCAGGAATGCAGGGGCAAGTCGCTGTGAGCGGGTCAGGACTGCAGGGGCCAAGTCGCTGTGAGCGGGTCAGGACCGAGGGGCCAAGTCGCTGTGAGCGGGTCAGGACCGAGGGGCCAAGTCGCTGTGAGAGGGTCAGGACCGATGGGCCAAGTTGCTGTGAGCGGGCCAGGACTGCAGGGGCAAGTCGCTGTGAGCGGGTCAGGACTGCAGGGGCAAGTCGCTGTGAGCGGGTCAGGACCGAGGGGCCAAGTCGCCGTGAGCGGGTCAGGACTGTAGGGGCAAGTCGCTGTGAGCGGGTCAGGACTGCAGGGGCAAGTCGCTGTGAGCGGGTCAGGACTGCAGGGGCCAAGTCGCTGTGAGTGGGTCAGGACCGAGCGGCCAAGTCGCTGTGAGCGGGTCAGGACACAGGGGCAAGTCGCTTTGAGCGGGTGAGGACTGCAAGGGCAAGTCGCCGTGAGCGGGTCAGGACTGCAGGGGCAAGTCGCTGTGAGCGGGTCAGGAATGCAGGGGCTAAGTCGATGTGAGCGGGTGAGGACCGAAGGGCCAAGTCGCTGAGAGCGGGTCAGGACCGAGGGGCCAAGTCGCTGTGAGCGGGTCAGGACTGCAGGGGCAATTCGCTGTGAGCGGGTCAGTACCGAGGGGCCTAGTCGCTGCGAGCGGGTCAGGACCGAGGGGCCAAGTCGCCGTGAGCGGGTCTGGACTGCAGGGGCACGTCGCCGTGAGCGGGACAGGACTGCAGGGGCAAGTCGCTGTGAGCGGGTCAGGACTGCAGGGGCAAGTCGCTGTGAGCGGGTCAGGACCGAGGGGCCAAGTCGCCGTGAGGGGGTCAGGACTGCAGGGGCAAGTCGCTGTGAGCGGGTCAGGACTGCAGGGGCCAAGTCGCTGTGAGCGGGTCAGGACCGAGGGGCCAAGTCGCTGTGAGTGGGTCAGGACCGAGGGGCCAAGTCGCTGTGAGCGGGTCAGGACTGCAGGGGCAAGTCGCCGTGAGCTGGTCAGGAATGCAGGGGCAAGTCGCTGTGAGCGGGTCAGGACTGCAGGGGCCAAGTCGCTGTGAGCGGGTCAGGACCGAGGGGCCAAGTCGCTGTGAGCGGGTCAGGACCGAGGGGCCAAGTCGCTGTGAGAGGGTCAGGACCGATGGGCCAAGTTGCTGTGAGCGGGCCAGGACTGCAGGGGCAAGTCGCTGTGAGCGGGTCAGGACTGCAGGGGCAAGTCGCTGTGAGCGGGTCAGGACCGAGGGGCCAAGTCGCCGTGAGCGGGTCAGGACTGTAGGGGCAAGTCGCTGTGAGCGGGTCAGGACTGCAGGGGCAAGTCGCTGTGAGCGGGTCAGGACTGCAGGGGCCAAGTCGCTGTGAGTGGGTCAGGACCGAGCGGCCAAGTCGCTGTGAGCGGGTCAGGACACAGGGGCAAGTCGCTTTGAGCGGGTGAGGACTGCAAGGGCAAGTCGCCGTGAGCGGGTCAGGACTGCAGGGGCAAGTCGCTGTGAGCGGGTCAGGAATGCAGGGGCTAAGTCGATGTGAGCGGGTGAGGACCGAAGGGCCAAGTCGCTGAGAGCGGGTCAGGACCGAGGGGCCAAGTCGCTGTGAGCGGGTCAGGACTGCAGGGGCAATTCGCTGTGAGCGGGTCAGTACCGAGGGGCCTAGTCGCTGCGAGCGGGTCAGGACCGAGGGGCCAAGTCGCCGTGAGCGGGTCTGGACTGCAGGGGCACGTCGCCGTGAGCGGGTCAGGACTGAGGGGCCAAGTCGCCGTGAGCGGGTCAGGACTGCAGAGGTCAAGTCGCCGTGAGCGGGTCAGAACCGAGGGGGCAAGTCGCCGTGAGCGGGTCAGGACCGAGGGGCCAAGTCGCTGTGAGCCGGTCAGGACCGAGGGGCCAAGTCGCCGTGAGCGGGTCAGGACCGAGGGGACAAGTCGCCGTGAGCGGGTCAGGACTGCAGGGGCAAGTCGCAGTGAGCGGGTCAGGACTCCAGGGGCCAAGTCGCTGTGAGCGGGTCAGGACCGAGGGGCCAAGTCGCTGTGAGTGGGTCAGGACCGAGGGGCCAAGTCGCTGTGAGCGGGTCAGGACTGCAGGGGCAAGTCGCTGTGAGCGGGTCAGGACTGCAGGGGCAAGTCGCCGTGAGCGGGTCAGGACTGCAGGGGCAAGTCGCCGTGAGCGGCTCAGGACTGCAGGGGCCAAGTCGCCGTGAGCGGGTCAGGACTGCAGGGGCCAAGTCGCTGCGAGCGGGTCAGGACCGAGGGGCCAAGTCGCTGTGAGTGGGTCAGGACCGAGGGGCCAAGTCGCTGTGAGCGGATCAGGACTGCAGGGGCAAGTCGCCGTGAGCTGGTCAGGAATGCAGGGGCAAGTCGCTGTGAGCGGGTCAGGACCGAGGGGCCAAGTCGCTGTGAGCGGGTCAGGACCGAGGGGCCAAGTCGCTGTGAGTGGGTCAGGACCGATGGGCCAAGTTGCTGTGAGCGGGACAGGACTGCAGGGGCAAGTCGCTGTGAGCGGGTCAGGACTGCAGGGGCAAGTCGCTGTGAGCGGGTCAGGACCGAGGGGCCAAGTCGCCGTGAGCGGGTCAGGACTGTAGGGGCAAGTCGCTGTGAGTGGGTCAGGACTGCAGGGGCAAGTCGCTGTGACCGGGTCAGGACTGCAGGGGCCAAGTCGCTGTGAGTGGGTCAGGACCGAGCGGCCAAGTCGCTGTGAGCGGGTCAGGACACAGGGGCAAGTCGCCGTGAGCGGGTCAGGACTGCAGGGGCAAGTCGCTGTGAGCGGGTCAGGAATGCAGGGGCTAAGTCGATGTGAGCGGGTGAGGACCGAAGGGCCAAGTCGCTGAGAGCGGGTCAGGAACGAGGGGCCAAGTCGCTGTGAGCGGGTCAGGACTGCAGGGGCAATTCGCTGTGAGCGGGTCAGTACCGAGGGGCCTAGTCGCTGCGAGCGGGTCAGGACCGTGGGGCCAAGTCGCCGTGAGCGGGTCTGGACTGCAGGGGCAAGTCGCCGTGAGCGGGTCAGGACTGAGGGGCCAAGTCGCCGTGAGCGGGTCAGGACTGCAGGGGCAAGTCGCCGTGAGCGGGTCAGGACCGAGGGGGCAAGTCGCCGTGAGCGGGTCAGGACCGAGGGGCCAAGTCGCTGTGAGCCGGTCAGGACCGAGGGGCCAAATCGCCGTGAGCGGGTCAGGACCGAGGGGCCAAGTCGCCGTGAGCGGGTCAGGACTGCCGGGGCCAAGTCGCTGTGAGCTGCTCAGGACCGAGGGGCAAAGTCGCTGTGAGTGGGTCAGGACCGAGGGGCCAAGTCGCTGTGAGCGGGTCAGGACTGCAGGGGCAAGTCGCCGTGAGCGGGTCAGGACTGCAGGGGCAAGTCGCCGTGAGCGGGTCAGGACTGCAGGGGCAAGTCGCCGTGAGCGGCTCAGGACTGCAGGGGCCAAGTCGCCGTGAGCGGGTCAGGACTGCAGGGGCCAAGTCGCTGTGAGTGGGTCAGGACCGAGGGGCCAAGTCGCTGAGAGCGGGTCAGGACCGAGGGGCCAAGTCGCTCAGAGCGGGTCAGGACTGCAGGGGCCAAGTCGCTGAGAGCGGGTCAGGACTGCAGGGGCAAGTCGCTGTGAGCGGGTCAGGACTGCAGGGGCAAGTCGCCGTGAGCGGGTCAGGACTACAGGGGCCAAGTCGCCGTGAGCGGGTCAGGACAGAGGGGCCAAGTCGCTGAGAGCGGGTCAGGACCGAGGGGCCAAGTCGCTGAGAGCGGGTCAGGACTGCAGGGGCCAAGTCGCTGTGAGCGGGTCAGGACCGAGGGGCCAAGTCGCTGTGTGCGGGTCAGGACTGCAGGGGCAAGTTGCCGTGAGCGGGTCAGGACTGCAGGGGCAAGTCGCTGTGAGCGGTTCAGGACCGAGGGGCCATGTCGCCGTGAGCGGGTCAGGACTGCAGGGGCACGTCGCCGTGAGCGGGTCAGGACTGCAGGGGCAAGTCGCCGTGAGCAGGTCAGGACTGCAGGGGCCAAGTCGCCGTGAGCGGGTCAGGACTGCAGGGGCCAAGTCGCTGTGAGCGGGTCAGGACCGAGGGGCCAAGTCGCTGAGAGCGGGTCAGGACCGAGGGGCCAAGTCGCTGTGAGCGGGTCAGGACCGATGGGCCAAGTTGCTGTGAGCGGGACAGGACTGCAGGGGCAAGTCGCTGTGAGCGGGTCAGGACTGCAGGGGCAAGTCGCTGTGAGCGGGTCAGGACCGAGGGGCCAAGTCGCCGTGAGCGGGTCAGGACTGCAGGGGAAAGTCGCTGTGAGCGGGTCAGGACTGCAGGGGCAAGTCGCTGTGAGCGGGTCAGGACTGCAGGGGCCAAGTCGCTGTGAGCGGGTCAGGACCGAGGGGCCAAGTCGCTGTGAGTGGGTCAGGACCGAGGGGCCAAGTCGCTGTGAGCGGGTCAGGACAGCAGGGGCAAGTCGCCGTGAGCTGGTCAGGAATGCAGGGGCAAGTCGCTGTGAGCGGGTCAGGACTGCAGGGGCCAAGTCGCTGTGAGCGGGTAAGGACCGAGGGGCCAAGTCGCTGTGAGCGGGTCAGGACCGAGGGGCCAAGTCGCTGTGAGTGGGTCAGGACCGATGGGCCAAGTTGCTGTGAGCGGGACAGGACTGCAGGGGCAAGTCGCTGTGAGCGTGTCAGGACTGCAGGGGCAAGTCGCTGTGAGCGGGTCAGGACCGAGGGGCCAAGTCGCCGTGAGCGGGTCAGGACTGTAGGGGCAAGTCGCTGTGAGCGGGTCAGGACTGCAGGGGCAAGTCGCTGTGAGCGGGTCAGGACTGCAGGGGCCAAGTCGCTGTGAGTGGGTCAGGACCGAGCGGCCAAGTCGCTGTGAGCGGGTCAGGACACAGGGGCAAGTCGCTTTGAGCGGGTCAGCGCTGCAAGGGCAAGTCGCCGTGAGCGGGTCAGGACTGCAGGGGCAAGTCGCTGTGAGCGGGTCAGGAATGCAGGGGCTAAGTCGATGTGAGCGGGTGAGGACCGAAGGGCCAAGTCGCTGAGAGCGGGTCAGGACCGAGGGGCCAAGTCGCTGTGAGCGGGTCAGGACTGCAGGGGCAATTCGCTGTGAGCGGGTCAGTACCGAGGGGCCTAGTCGCTGCGAGCGGGTCAGGACCGAGGGGCCAAGTCGCCGTGAGCGGGTCTGGACTGCAGGGGCAAGTCGCCGTGAGCGGGTCAGGACTGAGTGGCCAAGTCGCCGTGAGCGGGTCAGGACTGCAGGGGCCAAGTCGCCGTGAGCGGGTCAGGACCGAGGGGGCAAGTCGCCGTGAGCGGGTCAGGACCGAGGGGCCAAGTCGCTGTGAGCCGGTCAGGACCGAGGGGCCAAGTCGCCGTGAGCGGGTCAGGACTGCACGGGCAAGTCGCAGTGAGCGGGTCAGGACTACAGGGGCCAAGTCGCTGTGAGCGGGTCAGGACCGAGGGGCCAAGTCGCTGTGAGTGGGTCAGGACCGAGGGGCCAAGTCGCCGTGAGCGGGTCTGGACTGCAGGGGCAAGTCGCCGTGAGCGGGTCAGGACTGAGGGGCCAAGTCGCCGTGAGCGGGTCAGGACTGCAGGGGCCAAGTCGATGTGAGCGGGTGAGGACCGAAGGGCCAAGTCGCTGAGAGCGGGTCAGGACCGAGGGGCAAAGTCGCTGTGAGTGGGTCAGGACCGAGGGGCCAAGTCGCTGTGAGCGGGTCAGGACTGCAGGGGCAAGTCGCCGTGAGCGGGTCAGGACTGCAGGGGCAAGTCGCCGTGAGCGGGTCAGGACTGCAGGGGCAAGTCGCCGTGAGCGGCTCAGGACTGCAGGGGCCAAGTCGCCGTGAGCGGGTCAGGACTGCAGGGGCCAAGTCGCTGTGAGTGGGTCAGGACCGAGGGGCCAAGTCGCTGAGAGCGGGTCAGGACCGAGGGGCCAAGTCGCTCAGAGCGGGTCAGGACTGCAGGGGCCAAGTCGCTGAGAGCGGGTCAGGACTGCAGGGGCAAGTCGCTGTGAGCGGGTCAGGACTGCAGGGGCAAGTCGCCGTGAGCGGGTCAGGACTACAGGGGCCAAGTCGCCGTGAGCGGGTCAGGACAGAGGGGCCAAGTCGCTGAGAGCGGGTCAGGACCGAGGGGCCAAGTCGCTGAGAGCGGGTCAGGACTGCAGGGGCCAAGTCGCTGTGAGCGGGTCAGGACCGAGGGGCCAAGTCGCTGTGTGCGGGTCAGGACTGCAGGGGCAAGTTGCCGTGAGCGCGTCAGGACTGCAGGGGCAAGTCGCTGTGAGCGGTTCAGGACCGAGGGGCCAAGTCGCTGTGAGCGGGTCAGGACTGCAGGGGCACGTCGCCGTGAGCGGGTCAGGACTGCAGGGGCAAGTCGCCGTGAGCGGGTCAGGACTGCAGGGGCAAGTCGCCATGAGCAGGTCAGGACTACAGGGGCCAAGTCGCCGTGAGCGGGTCAGGACTGCAGGGGCCAAGTCGCTGTGAGCGGGTCAGGACCGAGGGGCCAAGTCGCTGAGAGCGGGTCAGGACCGAGGGGCCAAGTCGCTGTGAGCGGGTCAGGACCGATGGGCCAAGTTGCTGTGAGCGGGACAGGACTGCCGGGGCAAGTCGCTGTGAGCGGGTCAGGACTGCAGGGGCAAGTCGCTGTGAGCGGGTCAGGACCGATGGGCCAAGTCGCCGTGAGCGGGTCAGGACTGCAGGGGCAAGTCGCTGTGAGCGGGTCAGGACTGCAGGGGCAAGTCGCTGTGAGCGGGTCAGGACTGCAGGGGCCAAGTCGCTGTGAGCGGGTCAGGACCGAGGGGCCAAGTCGCTGTGAGTGGGTCAGGACCGAGGGGCCAAGTCGCTGTGAGCGGGTCAGGACTGCAGGGGCAAGTCGCCGTGAGCTGGTCAGGAATGCAGGGGCAAGTCGCTGTGAGCGGGTCAGGACTGCAGGGGCCAAGTCGCTGTGAGCGGGTCAGGACCGAGGGGCCAAGTCGCTGTGAGCGGGTCAGGACCGAGGGGCCAAGTCGCTGTGAGTGGGTCAGGACCGATGGGCCAAGTTGCTGTGAGCGGGCCAGGACTGCAGGGGCAAGTCGCTGTGAGCGGGTCAGGACTGCAGGGGCAAGTCGCTGTGAGCGGGTCAGGACCGAGGGGCCAAGTCGCCGTGAGCGGGTCAGGACTGTAGGGGCAAGTCGCTGTGAGCGGGTCAGGACTGCAGGGGCAAGTCGCTGTGAGCGGGTCAGGACTGCAGGGGCCAAGTCGCTGTGAGTGGGTCAGGACCGAGCGGCCAAGTCGCTGTGAGCGGGTCAGGACACAGGGGCAAGTCGCTTTGAGCGGGTGAGGACTGCAAGGGCAAGTCGCCGTGAGCGGGTCAGGACTGCAGGGGCAAGTCGCTGTGAGCGGGTCAGGAATGCAGGGGCTAAGTCGATGTGAGCGGGTGAGGACCGAAGGGCCAAGTCGCTGAGAGCGGGTCAGGACCGAGGGGCCAAGTCGCTGTGAGCGGGTCAGGACTGCAGGGGCAATTCGCTGTGAGCGGGTCAGTACCGAGGGGCCTAGTCGCTGCGAGCGGGTCAGGACCGAGGGGCCAAGTCGCCGTGAGCGGGTCTGGACTGCAGGGGCACGTCGCCGTGAGCGGGTCAGGACTGAGGGGCCAAGTCGCCGTGAGCGGGTCAGGACTGCAGAGGTCAAGTCGCCGTGAGCGGGTCAGAACCGAGGGGGCAAGTCGCCGTGAGCGGGTCAGGACCGAGGGGCCAAGTCGCTGTGAGCCGGTCAGGACCGAGGGGCCAAGTCGCCGTGAGCGGGTCAGGACCGAGGGGACAAGTCGCCGTGAGCGGGTCAGGACTGCAGGGGCAAGTCGCAGTGAGCGGGTCAGGACTCCAGGGGCCAAGTCGCTGTGAGCGGGTCAGGACCGAGGGGCCAAGTCGCTGTGAGTGGGTCAGGACCGAGGGGCCAAGTCGCTGTGAGCGGGTCAGGACTGCAGGGGCAAGTCGCTGTGAGCGGGTCAGGACTGCAGGGGCAAGTCGCCGTGAGCGGGTCAGGACTGCAGGGGCAAGTCGCCGTGAGCGGCTCAGGACTGCAGGGGCCAAGTCGCCGTGAGCGGGTCAGGACTGCAGGGGCCAAGTCGCTGCGAGCGGGTCAGGACCGAGGGGCCAAGTCGCTGTGAGTGGGTCAGGACCGAGGGGCCAAGTCGCTGTGAGCGGGTCAGGACTGAGGGGGCAAGTCGCAGTGAGCGGGTCAGGACCGAGGGGCCAAGTCGCTGTGAGCGGGTAAGGACTGCAGGGGCAAGTCGCCGTGAGCGGGTAAGGACTGCAGGGGCCAAGTCGCCGTGAGCGGGTCAGGACCGAGGGGCCAGGTCGCCGTGAGCGGGTCAGGACCGAGGGGCCAAGTCGCCGTGAGCGGGTCAGGACGAGGGGCCAAGTCGCCGTGAGCGGGTCAGGACCGAGGGGCCATGTCGCCGTGAGCGGGTCAGGACTGAGGGGCCAAGTTGCCGTGAGCGGGTCAGGACTGCAGGGGCAAGTCGCTGTGAGCGGGTCAGGTCCGAGGGGCCAAGTCGCTGTGAGCGGGTCAGGACCGAGGGGCCAAGTCGCTGTGAGCGGGTCAGGACCGAGGGGCCAAGTCGCTGTGAGCGGGTCAGGACCGAGGGGCAAGGTCGCTGTGAGCGGGTCAGGACCGAGGGGCCAAGTCGCCGTGAGCGGGTCAGGACTGCAGGGGCCAAGTCGCTGTGAGCGGGTCAGGACCGAGGGGCCAAGTCGCTGAGAGCGGGTCAGGACCGAGGGGCCAAGTCGCTGTGAGCGGGTCAGGACCGATGGGCCAAGTTGCTGTGAGCGGGACAGGACTGCAGGGGCAAGTCGCTGTGAGCGGGTCAGGACTGCAGGGGCAAGTCGCTGTGAGCGGGTCAGGACCGAGGGGCCAAGTCGCCGTGAGCGGGTCAGGACTGCAGGGGCAAGTCGCTGTGAGCGGGTCAGGACTGCAGGGGCAAGTCGCTGTGAGCGGGTCAGGACTGCAGGGGCCAAGTCGCTGTGAGCGGGTCAGGACCGAGGGGCCAAGTCGCTGTGAGTGGGTCAGGACCGAGGGGCCAAGTCGCTGTGAGCGGGTCAGGACAGCAGGGGCAAGTCGCCGTGAGCTGGTCAGGAATGCAGGGGCAAGTCGCTGTGAGCGGGTCAGGACTGCAGGGGCCAAGTCGCTGTGAGCGGGTAAGGACCGAGGGGCCAAGTCGCTGTGAGCGGGTCAGGACCGAGGGGCCAAGTCGCTGTGAGTGGGTCAGGACCGATGGGCCAAGTTGCTGTGAGCGGGACAGGACTGCAGGGGCAAGTCGCTGTGAGCGGGTCAGGACTGCAGGGGCAAGTCGCTGTGAGCGGGTCAGGACCGAGGGGCCAAGTCGCCGTGAGCGGGTCAGGACTGTAGGGGCAAGTCGCTGTGAGCGGGTCAGGACTGCAGGGGCAAGTCGCTGTGAGCGGGTCAGGACTGCAGGGGCCAAGTCGCTGTGAGTGGGTCAGGACCGAGCGGCCAAGTCGCTGTGAGCGGGTCAGGACACAGGGGCAAGTCGCTTTGAGCGGGTCAGGACTGCAAGGGCAAGTCGCCGTGAGCGGGTCAGGACTGCAGGGGCAAGTCGCTGTGAGCGGGTCAGGAATGCAGGGGCTAAGTCGATGTGAGCGGGTGAGGACCGAAGGGCCAAGTCGCTGAGAGCGGGTCAGGACCGAGGGGCCAAGTCGCTGTGAGCGGGTCAGGACTGCAGGGGCAATTCGCTGTGAGCGGGTCAGTACCGAGGGGCCTAGTCGCTGCGAGCGGGTCAGGACCGAGGGGCCAAGTCGCCGTGAGCGGGTCTGGACTGCAGGGGCAAGTCGCCGTGAGCGGGTCAGGACTGAGTGGCCAAGTCGCCGTGAGCGGGTCAGGACTGCAGGGGCCAAGTCGCCGTGAGCGGGTCAGGACCGAGGGGGCAAGTCGCCGTGAGCGGGTCAGGACCGAGGGGCCAAGTCGCTGTGAGCCGGTCAGGACCGAGGGGCCAAGTCGCCGTGAGCGGGTCAGGACTGCACGGGCAAGTCGCAGTGAGCGGGTCAGGACTACAGGGGCCAAGTCGCTGTGAGCGGGTCAGGACCGAGGGGCCAAGTCGCTGTGAGTGGGTCAGGACCGAGGGGCCAAGTCGCCGTGAGCGGGTCTGGACTGCAGGGGCAAGTCGCCGTGAGCGGGTCAGGACTGAGGGGCCAAGTCGCCGTGAGCGGGTCAGGACTGCAGGGGCCAAGTCGCCGTGAGCGGGTCAGGACTGCAGGGGCCAAGTCGCTGAGAGCGGGTCAGGACCGAGGGGCCAAGTCGCTGTGAGCGGGTCAGGACCGATGGGCCAAGTTGCTGTGAGCGGGACAGGACTGCAGGGGCAAGTCGCTGTGAGCGGGTCAGGACTGCTGGGGCAAGTCGCTGTGAGCGGGTCAGGACCGAGGGGCCAAGTCGCAGTGAGCGGGTCAGGACTGCAGGGGCAAGTCGCTGTGAGCGGGTCAGGACTGCAGGGGCAAGTCGCTGTGAGCGGGTCAGGACTGCAGGGGCCAAGTCGCTGTGAGCGGGTCAGGACCGAGGGGCCAAGTCGCTGTGAGTGGGTCAGGACCGATGGGCCAAGTTGCTGTGAGCGGGACAGGACTGCAGGGGCAAGTCGCTGTGAGCGGGTCAGGACTGCAGGGGCAAGTCACCGTGAGCGGGTCAGGACTGCAGGGGCAAGTCGCCGTGAGCGGCTCAGGGCTGCAGGGGCCAAGTCGCCGTGAGCGGGTCAGGACTGCAGGGGCCAAGTCGCTGTGAGCGGGTCAGGACCGAGGGGCCAAGTCGCTGAGAGCGGGTCAGGACCGAGGGGCCAAGTCGCTGAGAGCGGGTCAGGACTGCAGGGGCCAAGTCGCTGAGAGCGGGTCAGGACTGCAGGGGCAAGTCGCTGTGAGCGGGTCAGGACTGCAGGGGCAAGTCGCCGTGAGCGGGTCAGGACTGCAGGGGCCATCTCGCCGTGAGCGGGTCAGGACAGAGGGGCCAAGTCGCTGAGAGCGGGTCAGGACCGAGGGGCCAAGTCGCTGAGAGCGGGTCAGGACTGCAGGGGCCAAGTCGCTGTGAGCGGGTCAGGACCGAGGGGCCAAGTCGCTGTGTGCGGGTCAGGACTGCAGGGGCAAGTTGCCGTGAGCGGGTCAGGACTGCAGGGGCAAGTCGCTGTGAGCGGTTCAGGACCGAGGGGCCAAGTCGCTGTGAGCGGGTCAGGACTGCAGGGGCACATCGCCGTGAGCGGGTCAGGACTGCAGGGGCAAGTCGCCGTGAGCGGGTCAGGACTGCAGGGGCAAGTCGCCGTGAGCAGGTCAGGACTGCAGGGGCCAAGTCGCCGTGAGCGGGTCAGGACTGCAGGGGCCAAGTCGCTGTGAGCGGGTCAGGACCGATGGGCCAAGTCGCTGAGAGCGGGTCAGGACCGAGGGGCCAAGTCGCTGAGAGCGGGTCAGGACCGATGGGCCAAGTTGCTGTGAGCGGGACAGGACTGCAGGGGCAAGTCGCTGTGAGCGGGTCAGGACTGCAGGGGCAAGTCGCTGTGAGCGGGTCAGGACCGAGGGGCCAAGTCGCCGTGAGCGGGTCAGGACTGCAGGGGCAAGTCGCTGTGAGCGGGTCAGGACTGCAGGGGCCAAGTCGCTGTGAGCGGGTCAGGACCGAGGGGCCAAGTCGCTGTGAGTGGGTCAGGACCGAGGGGCCAAGTCGCTGTGAGCGGGTCAGGACTGCAGGGGCAAGTCGCCGTGAGCTGGTCAGGAATGCAGGGGCAAGTCGCTGTGAGCGGGTCAGGACTGCAGGGGCCAAGTCGCTGTGAGCGGGTCAGGACCGAGGGGCCAAGTCGCTGTGAGCGGGTCAGGACCGAGGGGCCAAGTCGCTGTGAGTGGGTCAGGACCGATGGGCCAAGTTGCTGTGAGCGGGACAGGACTGCAGGGGCAAGTCGCTGTGAGCGGGTCAGGACTGCAGGGGCAAGTCGCTGTGAGCGGGTCAGGACCGAGGGGCCAAGTCGCCGTGAGCGGGTCAGGACTGCAGGGGCAAGTCGCTGTGAGCGGGTCAGGACCGAGGGGCCAAGTCGCCGTGAGCGGGTCAGGACTGCAGGGGCAAGTCGCTGTGAGCGGGTCAGGACTGCAGGGGCAAGTCGCTGTGAGCGGGTGAGGACTGCAGGGGCCAAGTCGCTGTGAGCGGGTCAGGACCGAGGGGCCAAGTCGCTGTGAGTGGGTCAGGACCGAGGGGCCAAATCGCTGTGAGCGGGTCAGGACTGCAGGGGCAAGTCGCCGTGAGCTGGTCAGGAATGCAGGGGCAAGTCGCTGTGAGCGGGTCAGGACTGCAGGGGCCAAGTCGCTGTGAGCGGGTCAGGACCGAGGGGCCAAGTCGCTGTGAGCGGGTCAGGACCGAGGGGCCAAGTCGCTGTGAGTGGGTCAGGACCGATGGGCCAAGTTGCTGTGAGCGGGACAGGACTGCAGGGGCAAGTCGCTGTGAGCGGGTCAGGACTGCAGGGGCAAGTCGCTGTGAGCGGGTCAGGACCGAGGGGCCAAGTCGCCGTGAGCGGGTCAGGACTGTAGGGGCAAGTCGCTGTGAGCGGGTCAGGACTGCAGGGGCAAGTCGCTGTGAGCGGGTCAGGACTGCAGGGGCCAAGTCGCTGTGAGCGGGTCAGGAATGCAGGGGCTAAGTCGATGTGAGCGGGTGAGGACCGAAGGGCCAAGTCGCTGAGAGCGGGTCAGGACCGAGGGGCCAAGTCGCCGTGAGCGGGTCAGGACTGCAGGGGCAATTCGTTGTGAGCGGGTCAGTACCGAGGGGCCAAGTCGCTGCGAGCGGGTCAGGACCGAGGGGCCAAGTCGCCGTGAGCGGGTCTGGACTGCAGGGGCAAGTCGCCGTGAGCGGGTCAGGACTGAGGGGCCAAGTCGCCGTGAGCGGGTCAGGACTGCAGGGGCCAAGTCGCCGTGAGAGGGTCAGGACCGAGGGGGCAAGTCGCTGTGAGCGGGTCAGGACCGAGGGGCCAAGTCGCTGTGAGCCGGTCAGGACCGAGGGGCCAAGTCGCCGTGAGCGGGTCAGGACTGCACGGGCAAGTCGCAGTGAGCGGGTCAGGACTCCAGGGGCCAAGTCGCTGTGAGCGGGTCAGGACCGAGGGGCCAAGTCGCCGTGAGCGGGTCTGGACTGCAGGGGCAAGTCGCCGTGAGCGGGTCAGGACTGAGGGGCCAAGTCGCCGTGAGCGGGTCAGGACTGCAGGGGCCAAGTCGCCGTGAGCGGGTCAGGACCGAGGGGGCAAGTCGCCGTGAGCGGGTCAGGACCGAGGGGCAAAGTCGCTGTGAGCCGGTCAGGACCGAGGGGCCAAGTCGCCGTGAGCGGGTCAGGACTGCACGGGCAAGTCGCAGTGAGCGGGTCAGGACCGAGGGGCCAAGTCGCTGTGAGTGGGTCAGGACCGAGGGGCCAAGTCGCTGTGAGCGGGTCAGGACTGCAGGGGCAAGTCGCTGTGAGCGGGTCAGGACTGCAGGGGCAAGTCGCCGTGAGCGGGTCAGGGCTGCAGGGGCAAGTCGCCGTGAGCGGCTCAGGACTGCAGGGGCCAAGTCGCCGTGAGCGGGTCAGGACTGCAGGGGCCAAGTCGCTGAGAGCGGGTCAGGACCGAGGGGCCAAGTCGCTGTGAGCGGGTCAGGACCGATGGGCCAAGTTGCTGTGAGCGGGACAGGACTGCAGGGGCAAGTCGCTGTGAGCGGGTCAGGACTGCAGGGGCAAGTCGCTGTGAGCGGGTCAGGACCAAGGGGCCAAGTCGCCGTGAGCGGGTCAGGACTGCAGGGCCAAGTCGCCGTGAGCGGGTCAGGACTGCAGGGGCAAGTCGCAGTGAGCGGGTCAGGACTCCAGGGGCCAAGTCGCTGTGAGCGGGTCAGGACCGAGGGGCCAAGTCGCTGTGAGTGGGTCAGGACCGAGGGGCCAAGTCGCTGTGAGCGGGTCAGGACTGCAGGGGCAAGTCGCTGTGAGCGGGTCAGGACTGCAGGGGCAAGTCGCCGTGAGCGGGTCAGGACTGCAGGCGCAAGTCGCCGTGAGCGGCTCAGGACTGCAGGGGCCAAGTCGCCGTGAGCGGGTCAGGACTGCATGGGCCAAGTCGCTGTGAGTGGGTCAGGACCGAGGGGCCGAGTCGCTGTGAGTGGGTCAGGACCGAGGGGCCAAGTCGCTGTGAGCGGATCAGGACTGCAGGGGCAAGTCGCCGTGAGCTGGTCAGGAATGCAGGGGCAAGTCGCTGTGAGCGGGTCAGGACCGAGGGGCCAAGTCGCTGTGAGCGGGTCAGGACCGAGGGGCCAAGTCGCTGTGAGTGGGTCAGGACCGATGGGCCAAGTTGCTGTGAGCGGGACAGGACTGCAGGGGCAAGTCGCTGAGAGCGGGTCAGGACCGAGGGGCCAAGTCGCTGTGAGCGGGTCAGGACCGATGGGCCAAGTTGCTGTGAGCGGGACAGGACTGCAGGGGCAAGTCGCTGTGAGCGGGTCAGGACTGCAGGGGCAAGTCGCTGTGAGCGGGTCAGGACCGAGGGGCCAAGTCGCCGTGAGCGGGTCAGGACTGTGGGGGCAAGTCGCTGTGAGTGGGTCAGGACTGCAGGGGCAAGTCGCTGTGAGCGGGTCAGGACTGCAGGGGCCAAGTCGCTGTGAGTGGGTCAGGACCAAGCGGCCAAGTCGCAGTGAGCGGGTCAGGACACAGGGGCAAGTCGCTTTGAGCGGGTCAGGACTGCAAGGGCAAGTCGCCGTGAGCGGGTCAGGACTGCAGGGGCAAGTCGCTGTGAGCGGGTCAGGAATGCAGAGGCTAAGTCGATGTGAGCGGGTGAGGACCGAAGGGCCAAGTCGCTGAGAGCGGGTCAGGACCGAGGGGCCAAGTCGCTGTGAGCGGGTCAGGACTGCAGGGGCAATTCGCTGTGAGCGGGTCAGTACCGAGGGGCCTAGTCGCTGCGAGCGGGTCAGGACCGAGGGGCCAAGTCGCCGTGAGCGGGTCAGGGCTGCAGGGGCAAGTCGCCGTGAGCGGCTCAGGACTGCAGGGGCCAAGTCGCCGTGAGCGGGTCAGGACTGCAGGGGCCAAGTCGCTGAGAGCGGGTCAGGACCGAGGGGCCAAGTCGCTGTGAGCGGGTCAGGACCGATGGGCCAAGTTGCTGTGAGCGGGACAGGACTGCAGGGGCAAGTCGCTGTGAGCGGGTCAGGACTGCAGGGGCAAGTCGCTGTGAGCGGGTCAGGACCGAGGGGCCAAGTCGCCGTGAGCGGGTCAGGACTGCAGGGCCAAGTCGCCGTGAGCGGGTCAGGACTGCAGGGGCAAGTCGCAGTGAGCGGGTCAGGACTCCAGGGGCCAAGTCGCTGTGAGCGGGTCAGGACCGAGGGGCCAAGTCGCTGTGAGTGGGTCAGGACCGAGGGGCCAAGTCGCTGTGAGCGGGTCAGGACTGCAGGGGCAAGTCGCTGTGAGCGGGTCAGGACTGCAGGGGCAAGTCGCCGTGAGCGGGTCAGGACTGCAGGCGCAAGTCGCCGTGAGCGGCTCAGGACTGCAGGGGCCAAGTCGCCGTGAGCGGGTCAGGACTGCATGGGCCAAGTCGCTGTGAGTGGGTCAGGACCGAGGGGCCGAGTCGCTGTGAGTGGGTCAGGACCGAGGGGCCAAGTCGCTGTGAGCGGATCAGGACTGCAGGGGCAAGTCGCCGTGAGCTGGTCAGGAATGCAGGGGCAAGTCGCTGTGAGCGGGTCAGGACCGAGGGGCCAAGTCGCTGTGAGCGGGTCAGGACCGAGGGGCCAAGTCGCTGTGAGTGGGTCAGGACCGATGGGCCAAGTTGCTGTGAGCGGGACAGGACTGCAGGGGCAAGTCGCTGAGAGCGGGTCAGGACCGAGGGGCCAAGTCGCTGTGAGCGGGTCAGGACCGATGGGCCAAGTTGCTGTGAGCGGGACAGGACTGCAGGGGCAAGTCGCTGTGAGCGGGTCAGGACTGCAGGGGCAAGTCGCTGTGAGCGGGTCAGGACCGAGGGGCCAAGTCGCCGTGAGCGGGTCAGGACTGTGGGGGCAAGTCGCTGTGAGTGGGTCAGGACTGCAGGGGCAAGTCGCTGTGAGCGGGTCAGGACTGCAGGGGCCAAGTCGCTGTGAGTGGGTCAGGACCAAGCGGCCAAGTCGCAGTGAGCGGGTCAGGACACAGGGGCAAGTCGCTTTGAGCGGGTCAGGACTGCAAGGGCAAGTCGCCGTGAGCGGGTCAGGACTGCAGGGGCAAGTCGCTGTGAGCGGGTCAGGAATGCAGAGGCTAAGTCGATGTGAGCGGGTGAGGACCGAAGGGCCAAGTCGCTGAGAGCGGGTCAGGACCGAGGGGCCAAGTCGCTGTGAGCGGGTCAGGACTGCAGGGGCAATTCGCTGTGAGCGGGTCAGTACCGAGGGGCCTAGTCGCTGCGAGCGGGTCAGGACCGAGGGGCCAAGTCGCCGTGAGCGGGTCTGGACTGCAGGGGCAAGTCGCCGTGAGCGGGTCAGGACTGAGGGGCCAAGTCGCCGTGAGCGGGTCAGGACTGCAGGGGCAAGTCGCCGTGAGCGGGTCAGGACCGAGGGGGCAAGTCGCCGTGAGCGGGTCAGGACCGAGGGGCGAAGTCGCTGTGAGCCGGTCAGGACCGAGGGGCCAAGTCGCCGTGAGCGGGTCAGGACCGAGGGGCCAAGTCGCCGTGAGCGGGTCAGGACTGCCGGGGCCAAGTCGCTGTGAGCGGGTCAGGACCGAGGGGCCAAGTCGCTGTGAGTGGGTCAGGACCGAGGGGCCAAGTCGCTGTGAGCGGGTCAGAACTGCAGGGGCAAGTCGCCGTGAGCGGGTCAGGACTGCAGGGGCAAGTCGCTGTGAGCGGGTCAGGACTGCAGGGGCAAGTCGCTGTGAGCGGGTCAGGACTGCAGGGGCCAAGTCGCTGTGAGCGGGTCAGGACCGAGGGGCCAAGTCGCTGTGAGTGGGTCAGGACCAATGGGCCAAGTTGCTGTGAGCGGGACAGGACTGCAGGGGCAAGTCGCTGTGAGCGGGTCAGGACTGCAGGGGCAAGTCACCGTGAGCGGGTCAGGACTGCAGGGGCAAGTCGCCGTGAGCGGCTCAGGGCTGCAGGGGCCAAGTCGCCGTGAGCGGGTCAGGACTGCAGGGGCCAAGTCGCTGTGAGCGGGTCAGGACCGAGGGGCCAAGTCGCTGAGAGCGGGTCAGGACCGAGGGGCCAAGTCGCTGAGAGCGGGTCAGGACTGCAGGGGCCAAGTCGCTGAGAGCGGGTCAGGACTGCAGGGGCAAGTCGCTGTGAGCGGGTCAGGACTGCAGGGGCAAGTCGCCGTGAGCGGGTCAGGACTGCAGGGGCCATCTCGCCGTGAGCGGGTCAGGACAGAGGGGCCAAGTCGCTGAGAGCGGGTCAGGACCGAGGGGCCAAGTCGCTGAGAGCGGGTCAGGACTGCAGGGGCCAAGTCGCTGTGAGCGGGTCAGGACCGAGGGGCCAAGTCGCTGTGTGCGGGTCAGGACTGCAGGGGCAAGTTGCCGTGAGCGGGTCAGGACTGCAGGGGCAAGTCGCTGTGAGCGGTTCAGGACCGAGGGGCCAAGTCGCTGTGAGCGGGTCAGGACTGCAGGGGCACATCGCCGTGAGCGGGTCAGGACTGCAGGGGCAAGTCGCCGTGAGCGGGTCAGGACTGCAGGGGCAAGTCGCCGTGAGCAGGTCAGGACTGCAGGGGCCAAGTCGCCGTGAGCGGGTCAGGACTGCAGGGGCCAAGTCGCTGTGAGCGGGTCAGGACCGATGGGCCAAGTCGCTGAGAGCGGGTCAGGACCGAGGGGCCAAGTCGCTGAGAGCGGGTCAGGACCGATGGGCCAAGTTGCTGTGAGCGGGACAGGACTGCAGGGGCAAGTCGCTGTGAGCGGGTCAGGACTGCAGGGGCAAGTCGCTGTGAGCGGGTCAGGACCGAGGGGCCAAGTCGCCGTGAGCGGGTCAGGACTGCAGGGGCAAGTCGCTGTGAGCGGGTCAGGACTGCAGGGGCCAAGTCGCTGTGAGCGGGTCAGGACCGAGGGGCCAAGTCGCTGTGAGTGGGTCAGGACCGAGGGGCCAAGTCGCTGTGAGCGGGTCAGGACTGCAGGGGCAAGTCGCCGTGAGCTGGTCAGGAATGCAGGGGCAAGTCGCTGTGAGCGGGTCAGGACTGCAGGGGCCAAGTCGCTGTGAGCGGGTCAGGACCGAGGGGCCAAGTCGCTGTGAGCGGGTCAGGACCGAGGGGCCAAGTCGCTGTGAGTGGGTCAGGACCGATGGGCCAAGTTGCTGTGAGCGGGACAGGACTGCAGGGGCAAGTCGCTGTGAGCGGGTCAGGACTGCAGGGGCAAGTCGCTGTGAGCGGGTCAGGACCGAGGGGCCAAGTCGCCGTGAGCGGGTCAGGACTGCAGGGGCAAGTCGCTGTGAGCGGGTCAGGACCGAGGGGCCAAGTCGCCGTGAGCGGGTCAGGACTGCAGGGGCAAGTCGCTGTGAGCGGGTCAGGACTGCAGGGGCAAGTCGCTGTGAGCGGGTGAGGACTGCAGGGGCCAAGTCGCTGTGAGCGGGTCAGGACCGAGGGGCCAAGTCGCTGTGAGTGGGTCAGGACCGAGGGGCCAAATCGCTGTGAGCGGGTCAGGACTGCAGGGGCAAGTCGCCGTGAGCTGGTCAGGAATGCAGGGGCAAGTCGCTGTGAGCGGGTCAGGACTGCAGGGGCCAAGTCGCTGTGAGCGGGTCAGGACCGAGGGGCCAAGTCGCTGTGAGCGGGTCAGGACCGAGGGGCCAAGTCGCTGTGAGTGGGTCAGGACCGATGGGCCAAGTTGCTGTGAGCGGGACAGGACTGCAGGGGCAAGTCGCTGTGAGCGGGTCAGGACTGCAGGGGCAAGTCGCTGTGAGCGGGTCAGGACCGAGGGGCCAAGTCGCCGTGAGCGGGTCAGGACTGTAGGGGCAAGTCGCTGTGAGCGGGTCAGGACTGCAGGGGCAAGTCGCTGTGAGCGGGTCAGGACTGCAGGGGCCAAGTCGCTGTGAGCGGGTCAGGAATGCAGGGGCTAAGTCGATGTGAGCGGGTGAGGACCGAAGGGCCAAGTCGCTGAGAGCGGGTCAGGACCGAGGGGCCAAGTCGCCGTGAGCGGGTCAGGACTGCAGGGGCAATTCGTTGTGAGCGGGTCAGTACCGAGGGGCCTAGTCGCTGCGAGCGGGTCAGGACCGAGGGGCCAAGTCGCCGTGAGCGGGTCTGGACTGCAGGGGCAAGTCGCCGTGAGCGGGTCAGGACTGAGGGGCCAAGTCGCCGTGAGCGGGTCAGGACTGCAGGGGCCAAGTCGCCGTGAGAGGGTCAGGACCGAGGGGGCAAGTCGCTGTGAGCGGGTCAGGACCGAGGGGCCAAGTCGCTGTGAGCCGGTCAGGACCGAGGGGCCAAGTCGCCGTGAGCGGGTCAGGACTGCACGGGCAAGTCGCAGTGAGCGGGTCAGGACTCCAGGGGCCAAGTCGCTGTGAGCGGGTCAGGACCGAGGGGCCAAGTCGCCGTGAGCGGGTCTGGACTGCAGGGGCAAGTCGCCGTGAGCGGGTCAGGACTGAGGGGCCAAGTCGCCGTGAGCGGGTCAGGACTGCAGGGGCCAAGTCGCCGTGAGCGGGTCAGGACCGAGGGGGCAAGTCGCCGTGAGCGGGTCAGGACCGAGGGGCAAAGTCGCTGTGAGCCGGTCAGGACCGAGGGGCCAAGTCGCCGTGAGCGGGTCAGGACTGCACGGGCAAGTCGCAGTGAGCGGGTCAGGACCGAGGGGCCAAGTCGCTGTGAGTGGGTCAGGACCGAGGGGCCAAGTCGCTGTGAGCGGGTCAGGACTGCAGGGGCAAGTCGCTGTGAGCGGGTCAGGACTGCAGGGGCAAGTCGCCGTGAGCGGGTCAGGGCTGCAGGGGCAAGTCGCCGTGAGCGGCTCAGGACTGCAGGGGCCAAGTCGCCGTGAGCGGGTCAGGACTGCAGGGGCCAAGTCGCTGAGAGCGGGTCAGGACCGAGGGGCCAAGTCGCTGTGAGCGGGTCAGGACCGATGGGCCAAGTTGCTGTGAGCGGGACAGGACTGCAGGGGCAAGTCGCTGTGAGCGGGTCAGGACTGCAGGGGCAAGTCGCTGTGAGCGGGTCAGGACCAAGGGGCCAAGTCGCCGTGAGCGGGTCAGGACTGCAGGGCCAAGTCGCCGTGAGCGGGTCAGGACTGCAGGGGCAAGTCGCAGTGAGCGGGTCAGGACTCCAGGGGCCAAGTCGCTGTGAGCGGGTCAGGACCGAGGGGCCAAGTCGCTGTGAGTGGGTCAGGACCGAGGGGCCAAGTCGCTGTGAGCGGGTCAGGACTGCAGGGGCAAGTCGCTGTGAGCGGGTCAGGACTGCAGGGGCAAGTCGCCGTGAGCGGGTCAGGACTGCAGGCGCAAGTCGCCGTGAGCGGCTCAGGACTGCAGGGGCCAAGTCGCCGTGAGCGGGTCAGGACTGCATGGGCCAAGTCGCTGTGAGTGGGTCAGGACCGAGGGGCCGAGTCGCTGTGAGTGGGTCAGGACCGAGGGGCCAAGTCGCTGTGAGCGGATCAGGACTGCAGGGGCAAGTCGCCGTGAGCTGGTCAGGAATGCAGGGGCAAGTCGCTGTGAGCGGGTCAGGACCGAGGGGCCAAGTCGCTGTGAGCGGGTCAGGACCGAGGGGCCAAGTCGCTGTGAGTGGGTCAGGACCGATGGGCCAAGTTGCTGTGAGCGGGACAGGACTGCAGGGGCAAGTCGCTGAGAGCGGGTCAGGACCGAGGGGCCAAGTCGCTGTGAGCGGGTCAGGACCGATGGGCCAAGTTGCTGTGAGCGGGACAGGACTGCAGGGGCAAGTCGCTGTGAGCGGGTCAGGACTGCAGGGGCAAGTCGCTGTGAGCGGGTCAGGACCGAGGGGCCAAGTCGCCGTGAGCGGGTCAGGACTGTGGGGGCAAGTCGCTGTGAGTGGGTCAGGACTGCAGGGGCAAGTCGCTGTGAGCGGGTCAGGACTGCAGGGGCCAAGTCGCTGTGAGTGGGTCAGGACCAAGCGGCCAAGTCGCAGTGAGCGGGTCAGGACACAGGGGCAAGTCGCTTTGAGCGGGTCAGGACTGCAAGGGCAAGTCGCCGTGAGCGGGTCAGGACTGCAGGGGCAAGTCGCTGTGAGCGGGTCAGGAATGCAGAGGCTAAGTCGATGTGAGCGGGTGAGGACCGAAGGGCCAAGTCGCTGAGAGCGGGTCAGGACCGAGGGGCCAAGTCGCTGTGAGCGGGTCAGGACTGCAGGGGCAATTCGCTGTGAGCGGGTCAGTACCGAGGGGCCTAGTCGCTGCGAGCGGGTCAGGACCGAGGGGCCAAGTCGCCGTGAGCGGGTCAGGGCTGCAGGGGCAAGTCGCCGTGAGCGGCTCAGGACTGCAGGGGCCAAGTCGCCGTGAGCGGGTCAGGACTGCAGGGGCCAAGTCGCTGAGAGCGGGTCAGGACCGAGGGGCCAAGTCGCTGTGAGCGGGTCAGGACCGATGGGCCAAGTTGCTGTGAGCGGGACAGGACTGCAGGGGCAAGTCGCTGTGAGCGGGTCAGGACTGCAGGGGCAAGTCGCTGTGAGCGGGTCAGGACCGAGGGGCCAAGTCGCCGTGAGCGGGTCAGGACTGCAGGGCCAAGTCGCCGTGAGCGGGTCAGGACTGCAGGGGCAAGTCGCAGTGAGCGGGTCAGGACTCCAGGGGCCAAGTCGCTGTGAGCGGGTCAGGACCGAGGGGCCAAGTCGCTGTGAGTGGGTCAGGACCGAGGGGCCAAGTCGCTGTGAGCGGGTCAGGACTGCAGGGGCAAGTCGCTGTGAGCGGGTCAGGACTGCAGGGGCAAGTCGCCGTGAGCGGGTCAGGACTGCAGGCGCAAGTCGCCGTGAGCGGCTCAGGACTGCAGGGGCCAAGTCGCCGTGAGCGGGTCAGGACTGCATGGGCCAAGTCGCTGTGAGTGGGTCAGGACCGAGGGGCCGAGTCGCTGTGAGTGGGTCAGGACCGAGGGGCCAAGTCGCTGTGAGCGGATCAGGACTGCAGGGGCAAGTCGCCGTGAGCTGGTCAGGAATGCAGGGGCAAGTCGCTGTGAGCGGGTCAGGACCGAGGGGCCAAGTCGCTGTGAGCGGGTCAGGACCGAGGGGCCAAGTCGCTGTGAGTGGGTCAGGACCGATGGGCCAAGTTGCTGTGAGCGGGACAGGACTGCAGGGGCAAGTCGCTGAGAGCGGGTCAGGACCGAGGGGCCAAGTCGCTGTGAGCGGGTCAGGACCGATGGGCCAAGTTGCTGTGAGCGGGACAGGACTGCAGGGGCAAGTCGCTGTGAGCGGGTCAGGACTGCAGGGGCAAGTCGCTGTGAGCGGGTCAGGACCGAGGGGCCAAGTCGCCGTGAGCGGGTCAGGACTGTGGGGGCAAGTCGCTGTGAGTGGGTCAGGACTGCAGGGGCAAGTCGCTGTGAGCGGGTCAGGACTGCAGGGGCCAAGTCGCTGTGAGTGGGTCAGGACCAAGCGGCCAAGTCGCAGTGAGCGGGTCAGGACACAGGGGCAAGTCGCTTTGAGCGGGTCAGGACTGCAAGGGCAAGTCGCCGTGAGCGGGTCAGGACTGCAGGGGCAAGTCGCTGTGAGCGGGTCAGGAATGCAGAGGCTAAGTCGATGTGAGCGGGTGAGGACCGAAGGGCCAAGTCGCTGAGAGCGGGTCAGGACCGAGGGGCCAAGTCGCTGTGAGCGGGTCAGGACTGCAGGGGCAATTCGCTGTGAGCGGGTCAGTACCGAGGGGCCTAGTCGCTGCGAGCGGGTCAGGACCGAGGGGCCAAGTCGCCGTGAGCGGGTCTGGACTGCAGGGGCAAGTCGCCGTGAGCGGGTCAGGACTGAGGGGCCAAGTCGCCGTGAGCGGGTCAGGACTGCAGGGGCAAGTCGCCGTGAGCGGGTCAGGACCGAGGGGGCAAGTCGCCGTGAGCGGGTCAGGACCGAGGGGCGAAGTCGCTGTGAGCCGGTCAGGACCGAGGGGCCAAGTCGCCGTGAGCGGGTCAGGACCGAGGGGCCAAGTCGCCGTGAGCGGGTCAGGACTGCCGGGGCCAAGTCGCTGTGAGCGGGTCAGGACCGAGGGGCCAAGTCGCTGTGAGTGGGTCAGGACCGAGGGGCCAAGTCGCTGTGAGCGGGTCAGAACTGCAGGGGCAAGTCGCCGTGAGCGGGTCAGGACTGCAGGGGCAAGTCGCCGTGAGCGGCTCAGGACTGCACGGGCCAAGTCGCCGTGAGCGGGTCAGGACTGCAGGGGCCAAGTCGCTGTGAGCGGGTCAGGACCGAGGGGCCAAGTCACTGAGAGCGGGTCAGGACCGAGGGGCCAAGTCGCTCAGAGCGGGTCAGGACTGCAGGGGCCAAGTCGCTGAGAGCGGGTCAGGACTGCAGGGGCAAGTCGCTGTGAGCGGGTCAGGACTGCAGGGGCAAGTCGCCGTGAGCGGGTAAGGACTGCAGGGGCCAAGTCGCCGTGAGCGGGTCAGGACAGAGGGGCCAAGTCGCTGAGAGCGGGTCAGGACCGAGGGGCCAAGTCGCTGAGAGCGGGTCAGGACTGCAGGGGCCAAGTCGCTGTGAGCGGGTCAGGACCGAGGGGCCAAGTCGCTGTGAGCGGGTCAGGACTGCAGGGGCAAGTCGCTGTGAGCGGGTCAGGACTGCAGGGGCAAGTCGCCGTGAGCGGGTCAGGACTGCAGGGGCAAGTCGCCGTGAGCGGCTCAGGACTGCAGGGGCCAAGTCGCCGTGAGCGGGTCAGGACTGCAGGGGCCAAGTCGCTGTGAGCGGGTCAGGACCGAGGGGCCAAGTCGCTGAGAGCGGGTCAGGACCGAGGGGCGAAGTCGCTGTGAGCGGGTCAGGACTGCAGGGGCCAAGTCGCTGAGAGCGGGTCAGGACTGCAGGGGCAAGTCGCTGTGAGCGGGTCAGGACTGCAGGGGCAAGTCGCCGTGAGCGGGTCAGGACTGCAGGGGCCAAGTCGCCGTGAGCGGGTCAGGACAGAGGGGCCAAGTCGCTGAGAGCGGGTCAGGACCGATGGGGCCAAGTCGCTGAGAGCGGGTCAGGACTGCAGGGGCCAAGTCGCTGTGAGCGGGTCAGGACCGAGGGGCCAAGTCGCTGTGTGCGGGTCAGGACTGCAGGGGCAAGTTGCCGTGAGCGGGTCAGGACTGCAGGGCCAAGTCGCTGTGAGCGGTTCAGGACCGAGGGGCCAAGTCGCTGTGAGCGGGTCAGGACTGCAGGGGCACGTCGCCGTGAGCGGGTCAGGACTGCAGGGGCAAGTCGCCGTGAGCGGGTCAGGACTGCAGGGGCAAGTCGCCGTGAGCGGGTCAGGACTGCAGGGGCCAAGTCGCCGTGAGCGGGTCAGGACTGCAGGGGCCAAGTCGCTGTGAGCGGGTCAGGACCGAGGGGCCAAGTCGCTGAGAGCGGGTCAGGACCGAGGGGCCAAGTCGCTGTGAGCGGGTCAGGACCGATGGGCCAAGTTGCTGTGAGCGGGACAGGACTGCAGGGGCAAGTCACTGTGAGCGGGTCAGGACTGCAGGGGCAAGTCGCTGTGAGCGGGTCAGGACCGAGGGGCCAAGTCGCCGTGAGCGGGTCAGGACTGCAGGGGCAAGTCGCTGTGAGCGGGTCAGGACTGCAGGGGCAAGTCGCTGTGAGCGGGTCAGGACTGCAGGGGCCAAGTCGCTGTGAGCGGGTCAGGACCGAGGGGCCAAGTCGCTGTGATTGGGTCAGGACCGAGGGGCCAAGTCGCTGTGAGCGGGTCAGGACTGCAGGGGCAAGTCGCCGTGAGCTGGTCAGGAATGCAGGGGCAAGTCGCTGTGAGCGGGTCAGGACTGCAGGGGCCAAGTCGCTGTGAGCGGGTCAGGACCGAGGGGCCAAGTCGCTGTGAGCGGGTCAGGACCGAGGGGCCAAGTCGCTGTGAGTGGGTCAGGACCGATGGGCCAAGTTGCTGTGAGCGGGACAGGACTGCAGGGGCAAGTCGCTGTGAGCGGGTCAGGACTGCAGGGGCAAGTCGCTGTGAGCGGGTCAGGACCGAGGGGCCAAGTCGCCGTGAGCGGGTCAGGACTGTAGGGGCAAGTCGCTGTGAGCGGGTCAGGACTGCAGGGGCAAGTCGCTGTGAGCGGGTCAGGACTGCAGGGGCCAAGTCGCTGTGAGTGGGTCAGGACCGAGCGGCCAAGTCGCTGTGAGCGGGTCAGGACACAGGGGCAAGTCGCTTTGAGCGGGTCAGGACTGCAAGGGCAAGTCGCCGTGAGCGGGTCAGGACTGCAGGGGCAAGTCGCTGTGAGCGGGTCAGGAATGCAGGGGCTAAGTCGATGTGAGCGGGTGAGGACCGAAGGGCCAAGTCGCTGAGAGCGGGTCAGGACCGAGGGGCCAAGTCGCTGTGAGCGGGTCAGGACTGCAGGGGCAATTCGCTGTGAGCGGGTCAGTACCGAGGGGCCTAGTCGCTGCGAGCGGGTCAGGACCGAGGGGCCAAGTCGCCGTGAGCGGGTCTGGACTGCAGGGGCAAGTCGCCGTGAGCGGGTCAGGACTGAGGGGCCAAGTCGCCGTGAGCGGGTCAGGACTGCAGGGGCCAAGTCGCCGTGAGCGGGTCAGGACCGAGGGGGCAAGTCGCTGTGAGAGGGTCAGGACCGAGGGGCCAAGTCGCTGTGAGCCGGTCAGGGCCGAGGGGCCAAGTCGCCGTGAGCGGGTCAGGACTGCACGGGCAAGTCGCAGTGAGCGGGTCAGGACTCCAGGGGGCAAGTCGCTGTGAGCGGGTCAGGACCGAGGGGCCAAGTCGCTGTGAGTGGGTCAGGACCGAGGGGCCAAGTCGCCGTGAGCGGGTCTGGACTGCAGGGGCAAGTCGCCGTGAGCGGGTCAGGACTGAGGGGCCAAGTCGCCGTGAGCGGGTCAGGACTGCAGGGGCCAAGTCGCCGTGAGCGGGTCAGGACCGAGGGGGCAAGTCGCCGTGAGCGGGTCAGGACCGAGGGGCCAAGTCGCTGTGAGCCGGTCAGGACCGAGGGGCCAAGTCGCCGTGAGCGGGTCAGGACTGCACGGGCAAGTCGCAGTGAGCGGGTCAGGACTCCAGGGGCCAAGTCGCTGTGAGCGGGTCAGGACCGAGGGGCCAAGTCGCTGTGAGTGGGTCAGGACCGAGGGGCCAAGTCGCTGTGAGCGGGTCAGGACTGCAGGGGCAAGTCGCTGTGAGCGGGTCAGGACTGCAGGGGCAAGTCGCCGTGAGCGGGTCAGGGCTGCAGGGGCAAGTCGCCGTGAGCGGCTCAGGACTGCAGGGGACAAGTCGCCGTGAGCGGGTCAGGACTGCAGGGGCCAAGTCGCTGAGAGCGGGTCAGGACCGAGGGGCCAAGTCGCTGTGAGCGGGTCAGGACCGATGGGCCAAGTTGCTGTGAGCGGGACAGGACTGCAGGGGCAAGTCGCTGTGAGCGGGTCAGGACTGCAGGGGCAAGTCGCTGTGAGCGGGTCAGGACCGAGGGGCCAAGTCGCCGTGAGCGGGTCAGGACTGCAGGGGCAAGTCGCTGTGAGCGGGTCAGGACTGCAGGGGCAAGTCGCTGTGAGCGGGTCAGGACTGCAGGGGCCAAGTCGCTGTGAGCAGGTCAGGACCGAGGGGCCAAGTCGCTGTGAGTGGGTCAGGACCGATGGGCCAAGTTGCTGTGAGCGGGACAGGACTGCAGGGGCAAGTCGCTGTGAGCGGGTCAGGACTGCAGGGGCAAGTCGCTGTGAGCGGGTCAGGACCGAGGGGCCAAGTCGCCGTGAGCGGGTCAGGACTGTAGGGGCAAGTCGCTGTGAGCGGGTCAGGACTGCAGAGGCAAGTCGCTGTGAGCGGGTCAGGACTGCAGGGGCCAAGTCGCTGTGAGTGGGTCAGGACCGAGCGGCCAAGTCGCTGTGAGCGGGTCAGGACACAGGGGCAAGTCGCTTTGAGCGGGTCAGGACTGCAAGGGCAAGTCGCCGTGAGCGGGTCAGGACTGCAGGGGCAAGTCGCTGTGAGCGGGTCAGGAATGCACGGGCTAAGTCGATGTGAGCGGGTGAGGACCGAAGGGCCAAGTCGCTGAGAGCGGGTCAGGACCGAGGGGCCAAGTCGCTGTGAGCGGGTCAGGACTGCAGGGGCAATTCGCTGTGAGCGGGTCAGTACCGAGGGGCCTAGTCGCTGCGAGCGGGTCAGGACCGAGGGGCCAAGTCGCCGTGAGCGGGTCTGGACTGCAGGGGCAAGTCGCCGTGAGCGGGTCAGGACTGAGGGGCCAAGTCGCCGTGAGTGGGTCAGGACCGAGCGGCCAAGTCGCTGTGAGCGGGTCAGGACACAGGGGCAAGTCGCTTTGAGCGGGTCAGGACTGCAAGGGCAAGTCGCCGTGAGCGGGTCAGGACTGCAGGGGCAAGTCGCTGTGAGCGGGTCAGGAATGCAGGGGCTAAGTCGATGTGAGCGGGTGAGGACCGAAGGGCCAAGTCGCTGAGAGCGGGTCAGGACCGAGGGGCCAAGTCGCTGTGAGCGGGTCAGGACTGCAGGGGCAATTCGCTGTGAGCGGGTCAGTACCGAGGGGCCTAGTCGCTGCGAGCGGGTCAGGACCGAGGGGCCAAGTCGCCGTGAGCGGGTCTGGACTGCAGGGGCAAGTCGCCGTGAGCGGGTCAGGACTGAGGGGCCAAGTCGCCGTGAGCGGGTCAGGACTGCAGGGGCCAAGTCGCCGTGAGCGGGTCAGGACCGAGGGGGCAAGTCGCTGTGAGCGGGTCAGGACCGAGGGGCCAAGTCGCTGTGAGCCGGTCAGGACCGAGGGGCCAAGTCGCCGTGAGCGGGTCAGGACTGCACGGGCAAGTCGCAGTGAGCGGGTCAGGACTCCAGGGGCCAAGTCGCTGTGAGCGGGTCAGGACCGAGGGGCCAAGTCGCTGTGAGTGGGTCAGGACCGAGGGGCCAAGTCGCCGTGAGCGGGTCTGGACTGCAGGGGCAAGTCGCCGTGAGCGGGTCAGGACTGAGGGGCCAAGTCGCCGTGAGCGGGTCAGGACTGCAGGGGCCAAGTCGCCGTGAGTGGGTCAGGACCGAGGGGGCAAGTCGCCGTGAGCGGGTCAGGACCGAGGGGCCAAGTCGCTGTGAGCCGGTCAGGACCGAGGGGCCAAGTCGCCGTGAGCGGGTCAGGACTGCACGGGCAAGTCGCAGTGAGCGGGTCAGGACTCCAGGGGCCAAGTCGCTGTGAGTGGGTCAGGACCGAGGGGCCAAGTCGCTGTGAGTGGGTCAGGACCGAGGGGCCAAGTCGCTGTGAGCGGGTCAGGACTGCAGGGGCAAGTCGCTGTGAGCGGGTCAGGACTGCAGGGGCAAGTCGCCGTGAGCGGGTCAGGGCTGCAGGGGCAAGTCGCCGTGAGCGGCTCAGGACTGCAGGGGCCAAGTCGCCGTGAGCGGGTCAGGACTGCAGGGGCCAAGTCGCTGAGAGCGGGTCAGGACCGAGGGGCCAAGTCGCTGTGAGCGGGTCAGGACCGATGGGCCAAGTTGCTGTGAGCGGGACAGGACTGCAGGGGCAAGTCGCTGTGAGCGGGTCAGGACTGCAGGGGCAAGTCGCTGTGAGGGGGTCAGGACCGAGGGGCCAAGTCGCCGTGAGCGGGTCAGGACTGCAGGGGCAAGTCGCTGTGAGCGGGTCAGGACTGCAGGGGCAAGTCGCTGTGAGCGGGTCAGGACTGCAGGGGCCAAGTCGCTGTGAGCGGGTCAGGACCGAGGGGCCAAGTCGCTGTGAGTGGGTCAGGACCGATGGGCCAAGTTGCTGTGAGCGGGACAGGACTGCATGGGCAAGTCGCTGTGAGCGGGTCAGGACTGCAGGGGCAAGTCGCTGTGAGCGGGTCAGGACCGAGGGGCCAAGTCGCCGTGAGCGGGTCAGGACTGTAGGGGCAAGTCGCTGTGAGCGGGTCAGGACTGCAGAGGCAAGTCGCTGTGAGCGGGTCAGGACTGCAGGGGCCAAGTCGCTGTGAGTGGGTCAGGACCGAGCGGCCAAGTCGCTGTGAGCGGGTCAGGACACAGGGGCAAGTCGCTTTGAGCGGGTCAGGACTGCAAGGGCAAGTCGCCGTGAGCGGGTCAGGACTGCAGGGGCAAGTCGCTGTGAGCGGGTCAGGAATGCAGGGGCTAAGTCGATGTGAGCGGGTGAGGACCGAAGGGCCAAGTCGCTGAGAGCGGGTCAGGACCGAGGGGCCAAGTCGCTGTGAGCGGGTCAGGACTGCAGGGGCAATTCGCTGTGAGCGGGTCAGTACCGAGGGGCCTAGTCGCTGCGAGCGGGTCAGGACCGAGGGGCCAAGTCGCCGTGAGCGGGTCTGGACTGCAGGGGCAAGTCGCCGTGAGCGGGTCAGGACTGAGGGGCCAAGTCGCCGTGAGCGGGTCAGGACTGCAGGGGTCAAGTCGCCGTGAGCGGGTCAGGACCGAGGGGGCAAGTCGCCGTGAGCGGGTCAGGACCGAGGGGCCAAGTCACTGTGAGCCGGTCAGGACCGAGGGGCCAAGTCGCCGTGAGCGGGTCAGGACCGAGGGGCCAAGTCGCCGTGAGCGGGTCAGGACTGCAGGGGCAAGTCGCAGTGAGCGGGTCAGGACTCCAGGGGCCAAGTCGCTGTGAGCGGGTCAGGACCGAGGGGCCAAGTCGCTGTGAGTGGGTCAGGACCGAGGGGCCAAGTCGCTGTGAGCGGGTCAGGACTGCAGGGGCAAGTCGCTGTGAGCGGGTCAGGACTGCAGGGGCAAGTCGCCGTGAGCTGGTCAGGAATGCAGGGGCAAGTCGCTGTGAGCGGGTCAGGAATGCGGAGGCTAAGTCGATGTGAGCGGGTGAGGACCGAAGGGCCAAGTCGCTGAGAGCGGGTCAGGACCGAGGGGCCAAGTCGCTGTGAGCGGGTCAGGACTGCAGGGGCAATTCGCTGTGAGCGGGTCAGTACCGAGGGGCCTAGTCGCTGCGAGCGGGTCAGGACCGAGGGGCCAAGTCGCCGTGAGCGGGTCTGGACTGCAGGGGCAAGTCGCCGTGAGCGGGTCAGGACTGAGGGGCCAAGTCGCCGTGAGCGGGTCAGGACTGCAGGGGTCAAGTCGCCGTGAGCGGGTCAGGACCGAGGGGGCAAGTCGCCGTGAGCGGGTCAGGACCGAGGGGCCAAGTCACTGTGAGCGGGTCAGGACACAGGGGCAAGTCGCTTTGAGCGGGTCAGGACTGCAAGGGCAAGTCGCCGTGAGCGGGTCAGGACTGCAGGGGCAAGTCGCTGTGAGCGGGTCAGGAATGCAGGGGCTAAGTCGATGTGAGCGGGTGAGGACCGAAGGGCCAAGTCGCTGAGAGCGGGTCAGGACCGAGGGGCCAAGTCGCTGTGAGCGGGTCAGGACTGCAGGGGCAATTCGCTGTGAGCGGGTCAGTACCGAGGGGCCTAGTCGCTGCGAGCGGGTCAGGACCGAGGGGCCAAGTCGCCGTGAGCGGGTCTGGACTGCAGGGGCAAGTCGCCGTGAGCGGGTCAGGACTGAGGGGCCAAGTCGCCGTGAGCGGGTCAGGACTGCAGGGGCCAAGTCGCCGTGAGCGGGTCAGGACCGAGGGGGCAAGTCGCTGTGAGCGGGTCAGGACCGAGGGGCCAAGTCGCTGTGAGCCGGTCAGGACCGAGGGGCCAAGTCGCCGTGAGCGGGTCAGGACTGCACGGGCAAGTCGCAGTGAGCGGGTCAGGACTCCAGGGGCCAAGTCGCTGTGAGCGGGTCAGGACCGAGGGGCCAAGTCGCTGTGAGTGGGTCAGGACCGAGGGGCCAAGTCGCCGTGAGCGGGTCTGGACTGCAGGGGCAAGTCGCTGTGAGCGGGTCAGGACTGAGGGGCCAAGTCGCCGTGAGCGGGTCAGGACTGCAGGGGCCAAGTCGCCGTGAGTGGGTCAGGACCGAGGGGGCAAGTCGCCGTGAGCGGGTCAGGACCGAGGGGCCAAGTCGCTGTGAGCCGGTCAGGACCGAGGGGCCAAGTCGCCGTGAGCGGGTCAGGACTGCACGGGCAAGTCGCAGTGAGCGGGTCAGGACTCCAGGGACCAAGTCGCTGTGAGCGGGTCAGGACCGAGGGGCCAAGTCGCTGTGAGTGGGTCAGGACCGAGGGGCCAAGTCGCTGTGAGCGGGTCAGGACTGCAGGGGCAAGTCGCTGTGAGCGGGTCAGGACTGCAGGGGCAAGTCGCCGTGAGCGGGTCAGGGCTGCAGGGGCAAGTCGCCGTGAGCGGCTCAGGACTGCAGGGGCCAAGTCGCCGTGAGCGGGTCAGGACTGCAGGGGCCAAGTCGCTGAGAGCGGGTCAGGACCGAGGGGCCAAGTCGCTGTGAGCGGGTCAGGACCGATGGGCCAAGTTGCTGTGAGCGGGACAGGACTGCAGGGGCAAGTCGCTGTGAGCGGGTCAGGACTGCAGGGGCAAGTCGCTGTGAGCGGGTCAGGACCGAGGGGCCAAGTCGCCGTGAGCGGGTCAGGACTGCAGGGGCAAGTCGCTGTGAGCGGGTCAGGACTGCAGGGGCAAGTCGCTGTGAGCGGGTCAGGACTGCAGGGGCCAAGTCGCTGTGAGCGGGTCAGGACCGAGGGGCCAAGTCGCTGTGAGTGGGTCAGGACCGATGGGCCAAGTTGCTGTGAGCGGGACAGGACTGCAGGGGCAAGTCGCTGTGAGCGGGTCAGGACTGCAGGGGCAAGTCGCTGTGAGCGGGTCAGGACCGAGGGGCCAAGTCGCCGTGAGCGGGTCAGGACTGTAGGGGCAAGTCGCTGTGAGCGGGTCAGGACTGCAGAGGCAAGTCGCTGTGAGCGGGTCAGGACTGCAGGGGCCAAGTCGCTGTGAGTGGGTCAGGACCGAGCGGCCAAGTCGCTGTGAGCGGGTCAGGACACAGGGGCAAGTCGCTTTGAGCGGGTCAGGACTGCAAGGGCAAGTCGCCGTGAGCGGGTCAGGACTGCAGGGGCAAGTCGCTGTGAGCGGGTCAGGAATGCAGGGGTTAAGTCGATGTGAGCGGGTGAGGACCGAAGGGCCAAGTCGCTGAGAGCGGGTCAGGACCGAGGGGCCAAGTCGCTGTGAGCGGGTCAGGACTGCAGGGGCAATTCGCTGTGAGCGGGTCAGTACCGAGGGGCCTAGTCGCTGCGAGCGGGTCAGGACCGAGGGGCCAAGTCGCCGTGAGCGGGTCTGGACTGCAGGGGCAAGTCGCCGTGAGCGGGTCAGGACTGAGGGGCCAAGTCGCCATGAGCGGGTCAGGACTGCAGGGGTCAAGTCGCCGTGAGCGGGTCAGGACCGAGGGGGCAAGTCGCCGTGAGCGGGTCAGGACCGAGGGGCCAAGTCACTGTGAGCCGGTCAGGACCGAGGGGCCAAGTCGCCGTGAGCGGGTCAGGACCGAGGGGCCAAGTCGCCGTGAGCGGGTCAGGACTGCAGGGGCAAGTCGCAGTGAGCGGGTCAGGACTCCAGGGGCCAAGTCGCTGTGAGCGGGTCAGGACCGAGGGGCCAAGTCGCTGTGAGTGGGTCAGGACCGAGGGGCCAAGTCGCTGTGAGCGGGTCAGGACTGCAGGGGCAAGTCGCTGTGAGCGGGTCAGGACTGCAGGGGCAAGTCGCCGTGAGCTGGTCAGGAATGCAGGGGCAAGTCGCTGTGAGCGGGTCAGGAATGCGGAGGCTAAGTCGATGTGAGCGGGTGAGGACCGAAGGGCCAAGTCGCTGAGAGCGGGTCAGGACCGAGGGGCCAAGTCGCTGTGAGCGGGTCAGGACTGCAGGGGCAATTCGCTGTGAGCGGGTCAGTACCGAGGGGCCTAGTCGCTGCTAGCGGGTCAGGACCGAGGGGCCAAGTCGCCGTGAGCGGGTCTGGACTGCAGGGGCAAGTCGCCGTGAGCGGGTCAGGACTGAGGGGCCAAGTCGCCGTGAGCGGGTCAGGACTGCAGGGGCAAGTCGCCGTGAGCGGGTCAGGACCGAGGGGGCAAGTCGCCGTGAGCGGGTCAGGACCGAGGGGCCAAGTCGCTGTGAGCCGGTCAGGACCGAGGGGCCAAGTCGCCGTGAGCGGGTGAGGACCGAGGGGCCAAGTCGCCGTGAGCGGGTCAGGACTGCCGGGGCCAAGTCGCTGTGAGCGGGTCAGGACCGAGGGGCCAAGTCGCTGTGAGTGGGTCAGGACCGAGGGGCCAAGTCGCTGTGAGCGGGTCAGGACTGCAGGGGCAAGTCGCTGTGAGCGGGTCAGGACTGCAGGGGCAAGTCGCCGTGAGCGGGTCAGGACTGCAGGGGCAAGTCGCCGTGAGCGGCTCAGGACTGCAGGGGCCAAGTCGCCGTGAGCAGGTCAGGACTACAGGGGCCAAGTCGCTGTGAGCGGGTCAGGACCGAGGGGCCAAGTCGCTGAGAGCGGGTCAGGACCGAGGGGCCAAGTCGCTGAGAGCGGGTCAGGACTGCAGGGGCCAAGTCGCTGAGAGCGGGTCAGGACTGCAGGGGCAAGTCGCTGTGAGCGGGTCAGGACTGCAGGGGCAAGTCGCCGTGAGCGGGTAAGGACTGCAGGGGCCAAGTCGCCGTGAGCGGGTCAGGACAGAGGGGCCAAGTCGCTGAGAGCGGGTCAGGACCGAGGGGCCAAGTCGCTGAGAGCGGGTCAGGACTGCAGGGGCCAAGTCGCTGTGAGCGGGTCAGGACCGATGGGCCAAGTCGCTGTGTGCGGGTCAGGACTGCAGGGGCAAGTTGCCGTGAGCGGGTCAGGACTGCAGGGGTAAGTCGCTGTGAGCGGTTCAGGACCGAGGGGCCAAGTCGCTGTGAGCGGGTCAGGACTGCAGGGGCACGTCGCCGTGAGCGGGTCAGGACTGCAGGGGCAAGTCGCCGTGAGCGGGTCAGGACTGCAGGGGTCAAGTCGCCGTGAGCGGGTCAGGACCGAGGGGGCAAGTCGCCGTGAGCGGGTCAGGACCGAGGGGCCAAGTCGCTGTGAGCCGGTCAGGACTCCAGGGGCCAAGTCGCTGTGAGCGGGTCAGGACCGAGGGGCCAAGTCGCTGTGAGCGGGTCAGGACCGAGGGGCCAAGTCGCTGTGAGTGGGTCAGGACCGAGGGGCCAAGTCGCTGTGAGCGGGTCAGGACTGCAGGGGCAAGTCGCTGTGAGCGGGTCAGGACTGCAGGGGCAAGTCGCCGTGAGCGGGTCAGGACTGCAGGGGCAAGTCGCCGTGAGCGGGTGAGGACTGCAGGGGCAAGTCGCCGTGAGCGGGTAAGGACTGCAGGGGCCAAGTCGCCGTGAGCGGGTCAGGACAGAGGGGCCAAGTCGCTGAGAGCGGGTCAGGACCGAGGGGCCAAGTCGCTGAGAGCGGGTCAGGACTGCAGGGGCCAAGTCGCTGTGAGCGGGTCAGGACCGAGGGGCCAAGTCGCTGTGTGCGGGTCAGGACTGCAGGGGCAAGTTGCCGTGAGCGGGTCAGGACTGCAGGGGCAAGTCGCTGTGAGCGGTTCAGGACCGAGGGGCCAAGTCGCTGTGAGCGGGTCAGGACTGCAGGGGCACGTCGCCGTGAGCGGGTCAGGACTGCAGGGGCAAGTCGCCGTGAGCGGGTCAGGACTGCAGGGGTCAAGTCGCCGTGAGCGGGTCAGGACCGAGGGGGCAAGTCGCTGTGAGCGGGTCAGGACCGAGGGGCCAAGTCGCTGTGAGCCGGTCAGGACCGAGGGGCCAAGTCGCCGTGAGCGGGTCAGGACCGAGGGGCCAAGTCGCCGTGAGCGGGTCAGGACTGCAGGGGCAAGTCGCAGTGAGCGGGTCAGGACTCCAGGGGCCAAGTCGCTGTGAGCGGGTCAGGACCGAGGGGCCAAGTCGCTGTGAGTGGGTCAGGACCGAGGGGCCAAGTCGCTGTGAGCGGGTGAGGACTGCAGGGGCAAGTCGCCGTGAGCGGGTCAGGACTGCAGGGGCAAGTCGCCGTGAGCGGCTCAGGACTGCAGGGGCCAAGTCGCCGTGAGCGGGTCAGGACTGCAGGGGCCAAGTCGCTGTGAGCGGGTCAGGACCGAGGGGCCGAGTCGCTGTGAGTGGGTCAGGACCGAGGGGCCAAGTCGCTGTGAGCGGATCAGGACTGCAGGGGCAAGTCGCCGTGAGCTGGTCAGGAATGCAGGGGCAAGTCGCTGTGAGCGGGTCAGGACCAAGGGGCCAAGTCGCTGTGAGTGGGTCAGGACCGATGGGCCAAGTTGCTGTGAGCGGGACAGGACTGCAGGGGCAAGTCGCTGTGAGCGGGTCAGGACTGCAGGGGCAAGTCGCTGTGAGCGGGTCAGGACCGAGTGGCCAAGTCGCCGTGAGCGGGTCAGGACTGTAGGGGCAAGTCGCTGTGAGCGGGTCAGGACTGCAGGGGCAAGTCGCTGTGAGCGGGTCAGGACTGCAGGGGCCAAGTCGCTGTGAGTGGGTCAGGACCGAGCGGCCAAGTCGCTGTGAGCGGGTCAGGACACAGGGGCAAGTCGCTTTGAGCGGGTCAGGACTGCAATGGCAAGTCGCCGTGAGCGGGTCAGGACTGCAGGGGCAAGTCGCTGTGAGCGGGTCAGGAATGCAGGGGCTAAGTCGCTGTGAGCGGGTCAGGACTGCAGGGGCAATTCGCTGTGAGCGGGTCAGTACCGAGGGGCCTAGTCGCTGCGAGCGGGTCAGGACCGAGGGGCCAAGTCGCCGTGAGCGGGTCTGGACTGCAGGGGCAAGTCGCCGTGAGCGGGTCAGGACTGAGGGGCGAAGTCGCCGTGAGCGGGTCAGGACCGAGGGGGCAAGTCGCCGTGAGCGGGTCAGGACCGAGGGGCCAAGTCGCTGTGAGCCGGTCAGGACCGAGGGGCAAAGTCGCCGTGAGCGGGTCAGGACTGCACGGGCAAGTCGCAGTGAGCGGGTCAGGACTCCAGGGGCCAAGTCGCTTTGAGCGGGTCAGGACCGAGGGGCCAAGTCGCTGTGAGTGGGTCAGGACCGAGGGGCCAAGTCGCCGTGTCCGGGTCTGGACTGCAGGGGCAAGTCGCCGTGAGCGGGTCAGGACTGAGGGGCCAAGTCGCCGTGAGCGGGTCAGGACTGCTGGGGCCAAGTCGCCGTGAGCGGGTCAGGACCGAGGGGGCAAGTCGCCGTGAGCGGGTCAGGACCGAGGGGCCAAGTCGCTGTGAGCCGGTCAGGACCGAGGGGCCAAGTCGCCGTGAGCCGGTCAGGACTGCACGGGCAAGTCGCAGTGAGCGGGTCAGGACTGCAGGGGCCAAGTCGCTGTGAGCGGGTCAGGACCGAGGGGCCAAGTCGCTGTGAGTGGGTCAGGACCGAGGGGCCAAGTCGCTGTGAGCGGGTCAGGACTGCAGGGGCAAGTCGCTGTGAGCGGGTCAGGACTGCAGGGGCAAGTCGCCGTGAGCGGGTCAGGACTGCAGGGGCAAGTCGCCGTGAGCGGCTCAGGACTGCAGGGGCCAAGTCGCTGTGAGCGGGTCAGGACCGAGGGGCCAAGTCGCTGAGAGCGGGTCAGGACCGAGGGGCCAAGTCGCTCAGAGCGGGTCAGGACTGCAGGGGCCAAGTCGCTGAGAGCGGGTCAGGGCTGCAGGGGCAAGTCGCTGTGAGCGGGTCAGGACCGAGGGGCGAAGTCGCCATGAGCGGGTCAGGACCGAGTTGCCAAGTCGCCATGAGCGGGTCAGGGCAGGGGCAAGTCGCCGTGAGCGGGTCAGGACCGAGGGGCCAAGTCGCCGTGAGCGGGTCAGGACCGAGGGGCCAAGTCGCCGTGAGCGGGCCAGGACCGAGGGGCCAAGTCGCTGTGAGCTGGTCAGGACCGAGGGGCCAAGGCGCCGTGAGCGGGTCAGGACTGCAGGGGCAAGTCGCCGTGAGCTGGTCAGGACTGCAGGGGCAAGTCGCTGTGAGCGGGTCAGGACTGCAGGGGCCAAGTCGCTGTGAGCGGGTCAGGACCGAGGGGCCAAGTCGCTGTGAGCGGGTCAGGACCGAGGGGCCAAGTCGCTGTGAGCGAGTCAGGACCGAGGGGCCAAGTCGCTGTGAGTGGGTCAGGACCGAGGGGCCAAGTCGCTGTGAGCGTGTCAGGACTGCAGGGGCAAGTCGCTGTGAGCGGGTCAGGAGAGCAGGGGCAAGTCGCCGTGAGCGGGTCAGGACTGCAGGGGCAAGTCGCCGTGAGCGGGTCAGGACCGAGGGGCCAAGTCGCTGAGAGCGGGTCAGGACCGAGGGGCCAAGTCGCTG
The DNA here is from genome assembly GCF_030684315.1 of Stegostoma tigrinum. NCBI lineage: Eukaryota > Metazoa > Chordata > Chondrichthyes > Orectolobiformes > Stegostomatidae > Stegostoma > Stegostoma tigrinum. The sequence continues at coordinate 277,692 of NW_026728087.1, forward strand.
TGAGCGGGTCAGGACCGAGGGGCCGAGTCGCTGCGAGCGGGTCAGGACCGAGGGGCCAAGTCGCCGTGAGCGGGTCAGGACTGCAGGGGCAAGTCACCTTGAGCGGGTCAGGGCTGAGGGGCCAAGTCGCCGTGAGCGCGTCAGGACCGAGGGGCCAAGTCGCTGTGAGCGGGTCAGGACCGAGGGGCCAAGTCGCTGTGAGCGGATCAGGACCGAGGGGCCAAGTCGCCGTGAGCGGGTCAGGACTGCAGGGGCAACTCGCCGTGAGCGGGTCAGGACTGCAGGGGCAAGTCGCTGTGAGCGGGTCAGGACTGCAAAGGCAAGTCGCCGTGAGCGGGTCAGGACTGCAGGGGCAAGTCGCCGAGAGCTGGTCAGGACTGCAGGGGCAAGTCGCTGTGAGCGGGTCAGGGCCGAGGGGCCAAGTCACTGTGAGCGGGTCAGAACTGCAGGGGCAAGTCGCTGTGAGCGGGTCAGGACTGCAGGGGCAAGTCGCCGTGAGCGGGTCAGGACCGAGGGGCCAAGTCGCCGTGAGCGGGTCAGGACCGAGGGGCCAAGTCGCCGTGAGCGGGTCAGGACCGAGGGGCCAAGTCGCCGTGAGCGGGTCAGGACCGAGGGACCAAGTCGCTGTGAGCGGGTGAGGACTGCAGGGGCAAGTCGCTGTGAGCGGGTCAGGACTGAAGGGGACAAGTCACTGTGAGCGGGTCAGTACCGAGGGGCCAAGTCGCTGTGAGCGGGTCAGGACCGAGGGGCCAAGTCGCTGTGAGCGGGTCAGGACCGAGGGGCCAAGTCGCTGTGAGCGGGTGAGGACTGCAGGGGGCAAGTCGTGGTGAGCGGGTCAGGACTGCAGGGGCTAGTCGCCGTGAGCGGGTCAGGACCGAGGGGCCAAGTCGCCGTGAGCGGGTCAGGACGGAGGGGCAAGTCGCCGTGAGCGGGTCAGGACCTAAGGGCCAAGTCGCCGTGAGCGGGTCAGGAGCGAGGGGCCAAGTCGCCGTGAGCGGGTCAGGACTGCAGGGGCAAGTCGCCGTGAGCGGGTCAGTACTGCAGGGGCAAGTCGCCGTGAGCGGGTCAGGACCGAGGGGCCAAGTCGCCGTGAGCGGGTCAGGACCGAGGGGCCAAGTCGCCGTGAGCGGGTCAGGACGGCAGGGGCAAGTCGCCGTGAGCGGGTCAGGACCGAGGGGCAAAGTCGCCGTGAGCGGGTCAGGACCGAGGGGCCAGGTCGCCGTGAGCGGGTCAGGACTGCAGGGGCCAAGAGGCCGTGCGCGGGTCAGGACAGAGGGACCAAGTCGCTGTGAGCGGGTCAAGACTGCAGGGGGCAAGTCCCTGGAGCGGGTCAGGACTGCAGGGGCCAAGTCGCTGTGAGCGGGTCAGGACCGAGGGACCAAGTCGCTGTGTGCAGGTCAGGACGGAGGGGCCAAGTCGCTGTGAGCGGGTGAGGACTGCAGGGGCAAGTCGCCGTGAGCGGGTCAGGACCGAGGGGCCAAGTCGCTGTGAGCGGGTCAGGACGGAGGGGGCAAGTCGTTCATAGCGGGTCAGGGCCGAGGGGCCAGGTCGCTGTGAGCCGCTGAGGACTGCAGGGGCCAAGTCCCTGTGAGCGGGTCAGGACCGAGGGGCCAAGTCGCTGTGAGCGGGTCAGGACCGAGGGGCCAAGTCGCTGTGAGCGGGTCAGGACTGCAGGGGCAAGTTGCTGTGAGCGGGTCAGGACTGCAGGGACAAGACGCCGTGAGCGGGTCAGGACCGAGGGGCCAAGTCGCTGTGAGCGGGTCAGAACCGAGGGGCCAAGTCGCTGAGAGCGGGTCAGGACCGAGAAGCCAAGTCGCTGTGTGCGGGTCAGGACTGCAGGGGCAAGTCGCTGTGAGCGGGTCAGGACCGAGGGGCCAAGTCGCCGTGAGCGGGTCAGGACTGCAGGGGCAAGTCGCCGTGAGCGGGTCAGGACCGAGGGGCCAAGTCGCCGTGAGCGGATCAGGACCGAGGGGCAAAGTCGCTGTGAGGGGGTCAGGACCGAGGGGCCAAGTCGCCGTGAGCGGGTCAGGACTGCAGGGGCAAGTCGCTGTGAGCGGGTCAGGACTGCAGGGATAAGTCGCTGTGAGCGGGTCAGGACTGCAGGGGCCAAGTCGCTGTGAGCGGGTCAGGACCCAGGGGCCAAGTCGCTGTGAGTGGGTCAGGACCGAGGGGCCAAGTCGCTGTGAGCGTGTCAGGACTGCAGGGGCAAGTCGCTGTGAGCGGGTCAGGAGAGGAGGGGCAAGTCGCCGTGAGCGGGTCAGGGCTGCAGGGGCAAGTCGCCGTGAGCGGGTCAGGACCGAGGGGCCAAGTCGCTGAGAGCGGGTCAGGACCGAGGGGCCACGTCGCTGTGAGCGGGTCAGGACCGAGGGGCCTAGTCGCTGCGAGCGGGTCAGGACCGAGGGGCCAAGTCGCCGTGAGCGGGTCAGGACTGCAGGGGCAAGTCGCCTTGAGCGGGTCAGGACCGAGGGGCCAAGTCGCCGTGAGCGCGTCAGGACCGAGGGGCCAAGTCGCTGTGAGCGGGTCAGGACCGAGGGGCCAAGTCGCTGTGAGCGGATCAGGACCGAGGGGCCAAGTCGCCGTGAGCGGGTCAGCACTGCAGGGGCAACTCGCCGTGAGCGGGTCAGGACTGCAGGGGCAAGTCGCTGTGAGCGGGTCAGGTCTGCAAAGGCAAGTCGCCGTGAGCGGGTCAGGACTGCAGGGGCAAGTCGCCGTGAGCGGGTCAGGACTGCAGGGGCAAGTCGCTGTGAGCGGGTCAGGGCCGAGGGGCCAAGTCACTGTGAGCGGGTCAGAACTGCAGGGGCAAGTCGCTGAGAGCGGGTCAGGACTGCAGGGGCAAGTCGCCGTGAGCGGGTCAGGACTGCAGGGGCAAGTCGCTGTGAGCGGGTCAGGACTGCAGGGGCCAAGTCGCTGTGGGCGGGTCAGGACCGAGGGGCCAAGTCGCTGAGAGCGGGTCAGGACCGAGGGGCCAAGTCGCTGTGAGCGGGTCAGGACTGCAGGGGCAAGTCGCTGTGAGCGGGTCAGGACCGAGGGGCCAAGTCGCCGTGAGCGGGTCAGGACTGCAGGGGCAAGTCGCTGTGAGCGGGTCAGGACTGCAGGGGTAAGTCGCTGTGAGCGGGTCAGGACTGCAGGGGCCAAGTCGCTGTGAGCGAGTCAGGACCGAGGGGCCAAGTCGCTGTGAGTGGGTCAGGGCCGAGGGGCCAAGTCACTGTGAGCGGGTCAGAACTGCAGGGGCAAGTCGCTGTGAGCAGGTCAGGACTGCAGGGGCAAGTCGCCGTGAGCGGGTCAGGACCGAGGGGCCAAGTCGCCGTGAGCGGGTCAGGACCGAGGGGCCAGGTCGCTGTGAGCGGGTCAGGACTGCAGGGGCAAGTCGCTGTGAGCGGGTCAGGACCGAGGGGCCAAGTCGCCGTGAGCGGGTCAGGACTGCAGGGGCAAGTCGCTGTGAGCGGGTCAGGACCGAGGGGCCAAGTCGCTGTGAGCGGGTCAGGACTGCAGGGGCAAGTCGCTGTCAGCGGGTCAGGACTGCAGGGACAAATCGCCGTGAGCGGGTCAGGACCGAGGGGCCAAGTCGCCGTGAGCGGGTCAGGACCGACGGGGCAAGTCGCGGTGAGCGGGTCAGGACCGAGGGGCCAGGTCGCTGTGAGCGGGTCAGGACTGCAGGGGCAAGTCGCTGTGAGCGGGTCAGGACCGAGGGGCCAAGTCGCCGTGAGCGGGTCAGGACTGCAGGGGCAAGTCGCTGTGAGCGGGTCAGGACCGAGGGGCCAAGTCGCTGTGAGCGGGTCAGGACTGCAGGGGAAAGTCGCTGTGAGCGGGTCAGGACCGAGGGGCCAAGTCGCCGTGAGTGGGTCAGGACTGCAGGGGCAATTCGCCGTGAGTGGGTCAGGTCTGCAGGGGCAAGTCGCCGTGAGCGGGTCAGGACTGCAGGGGCAAGTCGCTGTGAGCGTGTCAGGACCGAGGGGCCAAGTCGCTGTGAGCGGGTCAGGACTGCAGGGGCAAGTCGCCGTAAGCGGGTCAGGACCGAGGGGCCAAGTCGCTGTGAGCGGGTCAGGACCGAGGGGGCAAGTCGCCGTGAGCGGGTCAGGACAGAGGGGGCAAGTCGCCGTGAGCGGGTCAGGACCGAGGGGCCAAGTCGCCGTGAGCGGGTCAGGACCGAGGGGACAAGTCGCCGTGAGCGGGTCAGGACCGAGGGGCCAAGTCGCCGTGAGCGGGTCAGGACCGAGGGACCAAGTCGCTGTGAGCGGGTGAGGACTGCAGGGGCAAGTCGCTGTGAGCGGGTCAGGACTGAAGGGGACAAGTCACTGTGAGCGGGTCAGTACCGAGGGGCCAAGTCGCTGTGAGCGGGTCAGGACCGAGGGGCCATGTCGCTGTGAGCGGGTCAGGACCGAGGGGCCAAGTCGCTGTGAGCGGGTCAGGACTGCAGGGGAAAGTCGCCGTGAGCGGGTCAGGACCGAGGGGCCAAGTCGCCGTGAGCGGGTCAGGACTGCAGGGGCAAGTCGCCGTGAGCGGGTCAGGACTGCAGGGGCAAGTCGCCGTGAGCGGGTCAGGACCGAGGGGCCAAGTCGCCGTGAGCGGGTCAGGACCGAGGGGCCAAGTCGCCGTGAGCGGGTCAGGACGGCAGGGGCAAGTCGCCGTGAGCGGGTCAGGACCGAGGGGCCAAGTCGCCGTGAGCGGGTCAGGACCGAGGGGCAAGGTCGCCGTGAGCGGGTCAGGACTGCAGGGGACAAGAGGCCGTGCGCGGGTCAGGACAGAGGGACCAAGTCGCTGTGAGCGGGTCAGGACTGCAGGGGCCAAGAGGCCGTGCGCGGGTCAGGACAGAGGGACCAAGTCGCTGTGAGCGGGTCAAGACTGCAGGGGGCAAGTCCCTGGAGCGGGTCAGGACTGCAGGGGCCAAGTCGCTGTGAGCGGGTCAGGACCGAGGGACCAAGTCGCTGTGTGCAGGTCAGGACGGAGGGGCCAAGTCGCTGTGAGCGGGTGAGGACTGCAGGGGCAAGTCGCCGTGAGCGGGTCAGGACCGAGGGGCCAAGTCGCTGTGAGCGGGTCAGAACGGAGGGGGCAAGTCGTTCATAGCGGGTCAGGACCGAGGGGCCAGGTCGCTGTGAGCGGGTGAGGACTGCAGGGGCCAAGTCCCTGTGAGCGGGTGAGGACCGAGGGGCCAAGTCGCTGTGAGCGGGTCAGGACTGCAGGGGCAAGTCGCTGTGAGCGGGTCAGGACTGCAGGGACAAGTCGCCGTGAGCGGGTCAGGACCGAGGGGCCAAGTCGCCGTGAGCGGGTCAGGACCGAGGGGGCAAGTCGCCGTGAGCGGGTCAGGACCGAGGGGCCAGGTCCCTGTGAGCGGGTCAGGACTGCAGGGGCAAGTCGCTGTGAGCGGCTCAGGACCGAGGGGCCAACTCGCCGTGAGCGGGTCAGGACCGAGGGGCCAACTCGCCGTGAGCGGGTCAGGACCGAGGGGCCAAGTCGCTGTGCGCGGGTCAGGACCGAGGGGCCAAGTCGCTGTGAGCGGGTCAGGACTGCAGGGGCAAGTCGCTGTGAGCGGGTCAGGACTGCAGGGGAAAGTCGCTGTGCGCGGGTCAGGACCGAGGGGCCAAGTCGCCGTGAGCGGGTCAGGACTGCAGGGGCAATTCGCCGTGAGTGGGTCAGGACTGTGGGGGCAAGTCGCCGTGAGCGGGTCAGGACTGCAGGGGCCAAGTCGCTGTGAGCGGGTCAGGACAGCAGGGGCAAGTCGCTGAGAGCGGGTCAGGAACGAGGGGCCAAGTCGCTGTGAGCGGGTCAGGACCGTTGGGCCAATTCGATGTGAGCGGGTCAGGACTGCAGGGGCAAGTCGCTGTGAGCGGGAAAGGACCGAGGGGCCAAGTCGCTGTGAGCGGGTCAGGACCGAGGTGGCAAGTCGCCGTGAGCGGGTCAGGACCGAGGGGCCAAGTCGCCGTGAGCGGGTCACGACGGAGGGGCAAGTCGCCGTAAGCGGGTCAGGACCGAGGGGCCAAGTCGCCGTCAGCGGGTCAGGACCGAGGGGCCAAGTCGCCGTGAGCGGTTCAGGACTGCAGGGGCAAGTCGCCGTGAGCGGGTCAGGACTGCAGGGGCAAGTCGCCGTGAGCGGGTCAGGACGAAGGGGCCAAGTCGCCGTGAGCGGGTCAGGACCGAGGGGCCAAGTCGCCGTGAGCGGGTCAGGACGGCAGGGGCAAGTCGCCGTGAGCGGGTCAGGACCGAGGGGCCAAGTCGCCGTGAGCGGGTCAGGACCGAGGGGCCAGGTCGCTGTGAGCGGGTCAGGACTGCAGGGGCCAAGAGGCCGTGCGCGGGTCAGGACAGAGGGACCAAGTCGCTGTGAGCGGGTCAGGACTGCAGGGGCCAAGAGGCCGTGCGCGGGTCAGGACAGAGGGACCAAGTCGCTGTGAGCGGGTCAGGACTGCAGGGGCCAAGTCCCTGTGAGCGGGTCAGGACCGTTGGGCCAATTCGATGTGAGCGGGTCAGGACTGCAGGGGCAAGTCGCTGTGAGCGGGAAAGGACCGAGGGGCCAAGTCGCTGTGAGCGGGTCAGGACCGAGGTGGCAAGTCGCTGTGAGCGGGTCAGGACCGAGGGGCCAAGTCGCCGTGAGCGGGTCAGGACCGAGGGGCCAAGTCGCTGTGAGCGGGTCAGGATCGAGGGGCCAAGTCGCTGTGAGCGGGTCAGGACTGCAGGGGCAAGTCGCTGTGAGCGGGTCAGGACCGAGGGGCCAAGTCGCTGTGAGCGGGTCAGGACTGCAGGGGAAAGTCGCCGTGTGCGGGTCAGGAGCGAGGGGCCAAGTCGCTGTGAGCGGGTAAGGACCGAGGGGGAAGTCGTTGATAGCGGGTCAGGACCGAGGGGCCAGGTCGCTGTGAGCGGGTGAGGACTGCAGGGGCCAAGTCCCTGTGAGCGGGTCAGGACCGAGGGGCCAAGTCGCTGTGAGCGGGTCAGGACTGCAGGGGCAAGTCGCTGTCAGCGGGTCAGGACTGCAGGGACAAGTCGCCGTGAGCGGGTCAGGACCGAGGGGCCAAGTCGCCGTGAGCGGGTCAGGACCGAGGGGCCAGGTCGCTGTGAGCGGGTCAGGACTGCAGGGGCAAGTCGCTGTGAGCGGGTCAGGATCGAGGGGCCAAGTCGCCGTGAGCGGGTCAGGACCGAGGGGCCAACTCGCCGTGAGCGGGTCAGGACCGAGGGGCCAAGTCGCTGTGAGCGGGTCAGGACCGAGGGGCCAAGTCGCCGTGAGCGGGTCAGGACCGAGGGGCGAAGTCGCTGTGCGCGGGTCAGGACTGCAGGGGAAAGTCGCTGTGAGCGGGTTAGGACCGAGGGGCCAAGTCGCGGTGAGCGGGTCAGGACTGCAGGGGCAATTCGCCGTGAGTGGGTCTGGACTGCAGGGGCAAGTCGCCGTGAGAGGGTCAGGACCGAGGGGCCAAGTCGCTGTGAGCGGTTCAGGACCGAGGGGGCAAGTCGTTCATAGCGGGTCAGGACCGAGGGGCCAGGTCGCTGTGAGCGGGTGAGGACTGCAGGGGCCAAGTCCCTGTGAGCGGGCCAGGACCGAGGGGCCAAGTCGGTGTGAGCGGGTCAGGACTGCAGGGGCAAGTCGCTGTGAGCGGGTCAGGACTGCAGGGACAAGTCGACGTGAGCGGGTCAGGACCGAGGGGCCCAGTCGCCGTGAGCGGGTCAGGACCGAGGGAGCAAGTCGCCGTGAGCGGGTCAGGACCGAGGGGCCAGGTCCCTGTGAGCGGGTCAGAACTGCAGGGGCAAGTCGCTGTGAGCGGCTCAGGACCGAGGGGCCAACTCGCAGTGAGCGAGTCAGGACCGAGGGGCCAAGTCGCTGTGCGCGCGTCAGGACCGAGGGGCCAAGTCGCTGTGAGCGGGTCAGGACTGCAGGGACAAGTCGCTGTGAGCGGGTCAGGACTGCAGGGGAAAGTCGCTGTGCGCGGGTCAGGACCGAGTGGCCAAGTCGCCGTGAGCGGGTCAGGACTGCAGGGGCAATTTGCCGTGAGTGGGTCAGGACTGCAGGGGCAAGTCGCCGTGAGCGGGTCAGGACTGCAGGGGCCAAGTCGCTGTGAGCGGGTCAGGACAGCAGGGGCAAGTCGCTGAGAGCGGGTCAGGAACGAGGGGCCAAGTCGCTGTGAGCGGGTCAGGACCGTTGGGCAAATTCGCTGTGAGCGGGTCAGGACTGCAGGGGCAAGTCGCTGTGAGCGGGAAAGGACCGAGGGGCCAAGTCGCTGTGAGCGGGTAAGGACAGAGGTGGCAAGTCGCCGTGAGCGGGTCAGGACCGAGTGGCCAAGTCGCCGTGAGCGGGTCAGGACGGAGGGGCAAGTCGCCGTGAGCGGGTCAGGACCGAGGGGCCAAGTCGCCGTGAGCGGGTCAGGACCGAGGGGCCAAGTCGCCGTGAGCGGTTCAGGACTGCAGGGGCAAGTCGCCGTGAGCGGGTCAGGACTGCAGGGGCAAGTCGCCGTGAGCGGGTCAGGACGGAGGGGCCAAGTCGCCGTGAGCGGGTCAGGACCGAGGGGCCAAGTCGCCGTGAGCGGGTCAGGACGGCAGGGGCAAGTCGCCGTGAGCGGGTCAGGACCGAGGGGCCAAGTCGCCGTGAGCGGGTCAGGACGGAGGGGCCAGGTCGCTGTGAGCGGGTCAGGACTGCAGGGGCCAAGAGGCCGTGCGCGGGTCAGGACAGAGGGACCAAGTCGCTGTGAGCGGGTCAGGACTGCAGGGGCCAAGGGGCCGTGCGCGGGTCAGGACAGAGGGACCAAGTCGCTGTGAGCGGGTCAGGACTGCAGGGGCCAACTCCCTGTGAGCGGGTCAGGACTGCAGGGGCCATGTCGCTGTGAGCGGGTCAGGACCGAGGGGCCAAGTCGCTGTGTGCGGGTCAGGACGGAGGGGCCAAGTCGCTGTGAGCGGGTGAGGACTGCAGGGGCAAGTCGCCGTGAGCGGGTCAGGACCGAGGGGCCAAGTCGCTGTGAGCGGGTCAGGACCGAGGGGGCAAGTCGTTGATAGCGGGTCAGGACCGAGGGGCCAGGTCGCTGTGAGCGGGTGAGGACTGCAGGGGCCAAGTCGCTGTTTGCGGGTCAGGACCGAGGGGCCAAGTCGCTGTGAGCGGGTCAGGACTGCAGGGGCAAGTCGCTGTGAGCGGATCAGGACTGCAGGGACAAGTCGCCGTGAGCGGGTCAGGACCGAGGGGCCAAGTCGCCGTGAGCGGGTCAGGACCGAGGGGGCAAGTCGCCGTGAGCGGGTCAGGACCGAGGGGCCAGGTCGCTGTGAGCGGGTCAGGACAGCAGGGGCAAGTCGCTGTGAGCGGGTCAGGACCGAGGGGCCAAGTCGCCGTGAGCGGGTCAGGACCGAGGGGCCAACTCGCCGTGAGCGGGTCAGGACCGAGGGGCCAAGTCGCTGTGAGCGGGTCAGGACCGAGGGGCCAAGTCGCTGTGAGCGGGTCAGGACTGCAGGGGCAAGTAGCTGTGAGCGGGTCAGGACCGAGGGGCCAAGTCGCTGTGAGCGGGTGAGGACTGCAGGGGAAAGTCGCTGTGAGCGGGTCAGGACCGAGGGGCCAAGTCGCTGTGAGCGGGTCAGGACTGCAGGGGAAAGTCGCCGTGAGCGGGTTCAGGACCGAGGGGCCAAGTCGCTGTGAGCGGGTAAGGACCGAGGGGGCAAGTCGTTGATAGCGGGTCAGGACCGAGGGGCCAGGTCGCTGTGAGCGGGTGAGGACTGCAGGGGCCAAGTCCCTGTGAGCGGGTCAGGACCGAGGGGCCAAGTCGCTGTGAGCGGGTCAGGACTGCAGGGGCAAGTCGCTGTCAGCGTGTCAGGACTGCAGGGACAAGTCGCCGTGAGCGGGTCAGGACCGAGGGGCCAAGTTGCCGTGAGCGGGTCAGGACCGAGGGGGCAAGTCGCCGTGAGCGGGTCAGGACCGAGGGGCCAGGTCGCTGTGAGCGAGTCAGGACTGCAGGGGCAAGTCGCTGTGAGCGGCTCAGGACCGAGGGGCCAACTCGCCGTGAGCGGGTCAGGACCGAGGGGCCAACTCGCCGTGAGCGGGTCAGGACCGAGGGGCCAAGTCGCTGTGCGCGGGTCAGGACCGAGGGGCCAAGTCGCTGTGAGCGGGTCAGGACTGCAGGGGCAAGTCGCTGTGAGCGGGTCAGGACTGCAGGGGCAAGTCGCTGTGAGCGGGTCAGGACCGAGGGGCCAAGTCGCCGTGAGCGGGTCAGGACTGCAGGGGCAATTCGCCGTGAGTGGGTCAAGACTGCAGGGGCAAGTCGCCGTGAGCGGGTCAGGACTGCAGGGGCAAAGTCGCTGTGAGCGGGTCAGGTCAGCAGGGGCAAGTCGCTGTGAGCGGGTCAGGACCGAGGGGCCAAGTCGCTGTGAGCGGGTCAGGACCGTTGGGCCAAGTCGCTGTGAGCGGGTCAGGACTGCAGGGGCAAGTCGCTGTGAGCGGGAAAGGACCGAGGGGCCAAGTCGCTGTGAGCGTGTCAGGAACGAGGTGGCAAGTCGCCGTGAGCGGGTCAGAACCGAGGGGCCAAGTCGCCGTGAGCGGGTCAGGACGGAGGGGCAAGTCGCCGTGAGCGGGTCAGGACCGAGGGGCCAAGTCGCCGTGAGCGGGTCAGGACCGAGGGGCCAAGTCGCCGTGAGCGGGTCAGGACTGCAGGGGCAAGTCGCCGTGAGCGGGTCAGGACTGCAGGGGCAAGTCGCCGTGAGCGGGTCAGGACCGAGGGGCCAAGTCGACGTGAGCGGGTCAGGACCGAGGGGCCAGGTCGCTGTGAGCGTGTCAGGACTGTAGGGGCCAAGAGGCCGTGCGCGGGTCAGGAGCGAGGGGCCAAGTCGCTGTGTGCGGGTCAGGACGGAGGGGCCAAGTCGCTGTGAGCGGGTGAGGACTGCAGGGGCAAGTCGCCGTGAGCGGGTCAGGACCGAGGGGCCAAGTCGCTGTGAGCGGGTCAGGACCGAGGGGGCAAGTCGTTGATAGCGGGTCAGGACCGAGGGGCCAGGTCGCTGTGAGCGGGTGAGGACTGCAGGGGCCAAGTCGCTGTGAGCGGGTCAGGACCGAGGGGCCAAGTCGCTGTGAGCGGGTCAGGACTGCAGGGGCAAGTCGCTGTGAGCGGGTCAGGACTGCAGGGACAAGTCGCCGTGAGCGCGTCAGGACCGAGGGGCCAAGTCGCCGTGAGCGGGTCAGGACCGAGGGGCCAACTCGCCGTGAGCGGGTCAGGACCGAGGGGCCAAGTCGCTGTGAGCGGGTCAGGACCGAGGGGCCAAGTCGCTGTGAGCGGGTCAGGACTGCAGGGGCAAGTCGCTATGAGCGGGTCAGGACCGAGGGGCCAAGTCGCTGTGAGCGGGTCAGGACTGCAGGGGAAAGTCGCTGTGAGCGGGTTAGGACCGAGGGGCCAAGTCGCCGTGAGCGGGTCAGGACTGCAGGGGCAATTCGCCGTGAGTGGGTCTGGACTGCAGGGGCAAGTCGCCGTGAGCGGGTCAGGACTGCAGGGGCCAAGTCGCTGTGAGCGGGTCAGGACAGCAGGGGCAAGTCGCTGTGAGCGGGGCAGGACCGAGGGGCCAAGTCGCTGTGAGCGGGTCAGGACCGTTGGGCCAAGTCGCTGTGAGCAGGTCAGGACTGCAGGGGCAAGTCGCTGTGAGCGGGAAAGGACAGAGGGGCCAAGTCGCTGTGAGCGGGTCAGGACCGAGGTGGCAAGTCGCCGTGAGCGGGTCAGGACCGAGGGGCCATGTCGCCGTGAGCGGGTCAGGACCGAGGGACCAAGTCGCTGTGAGTGGGTCAGGACTGCAGGGCCAAGTTGCCGTGAGCGGGTCAGGACCGAGGGGCCAAGTCGCCGTGAGCGGGTCAGGACCGAGGGGCCAAGTCGCCGTGAGCGGGTCAGGACTGCAGCGGCAAGTCGCCGTGAGCGGGTCAGGACCGAGGGGCCAAGTCGCTGTGTGCGGGTCAGGGCCGAGGGGACAAGTCGCCGTGAGCGGGTCAGGACCGAGGGTCAAAGTCGCCGTGAGCGGGTCAGGACCGAGGGGCCAAGTCGCCGTGAGCGGGTCAGGACTGCAGGGGCAAGTCGCCGTGAGCGGGTCAGGACCGAGGGGCCAAGTCGCCGTGAGCGGGTCAGGACCGAGGGGCCAAGTCGCCGTGAGCGGGTCAGGACTATAGGGGCAAGTCGCCGTGAGCAGGTCAGGACTGCAGGGGCAAGTCGTCGTGAGCGGGTCAGGACTGCAGGGGCCAAGTCGCTATCAGCGGGTCAGGACCGAGGGGCCAAGTCGCCGTGAGCGGGTCAGGAATGCAGGGGCAAGTCCCCGTGAGCGGGTCAGGACTGCAGGGGCAAGTCGCCGTGAGCGGGTCAGGACCGAGGGGCCACGTCGCCGTGAGCGGGTCAGGACTGAGGGGGCAAGTCCCCGTGAGCGGGTCAGGACCGCAGGGGCAAGTCGCCGTGAGCGGGTCAGGACCGCAGGGGCAAGTCGCCGTGAGCGGGTCAGGACCGCAGGGGCCTGTCGCCGTGAGCGGGTCAGGACCGAGGGTCAAAGTCGCCGTGAGCGGGTCAGGACTGCAGGGGCAAGTCGCCGTGAGCGGGTCAGGACCGAGGGGCCAAGTCGCCGTGAGCAGGTCAGGACTCTCGGGGCAAGTCGCCGTAAGCGGGTCAGGACTGCAGGGGCAAGTCGCTGTGAGCGGGTCAGGACCGAGGGGGCAAGTCGTTGATAGCGGGTCAGGACCGAGGGGCCAGGTCGCTGTGAGCGGGTGAGGACTGCAGGGGCCAAGTCGCTGTGAGCGGGTCAGGACCGAGGGGCCAGTCGCTGTGAGCGGGTCAGGACTGCAGGGGCAAGTCGCTGTGAGCGGGTCAGGACTGCAGGGACAAGTCGCCGTGAGCGGGTCAGGACCGAGGGGCCAAGTCGCCATGAGCGGGTCAGGACCGAGGGGGCCAGTCGCCGTGAGCGGGTCAGGACCAAGGGGCCAGGTCGCTGTGAGCGGGTCAGGACAGCAGGGGCAAGTCGCTGTGAGCGGGTCACGGCTGAGGGGCCAAGTCGCCGTGAGCGGGTCAGGACCGAGGGGCCAACTCGCCGTGAGCGGGTCAGGACCGAGGGGCCAAGTCGCTGTGAGCGGGTCAGGACCGAGGGGCCAAGTCGCTGTGAGCGGGTCAGGACTGCAGGGGCAAGTCGCTGTGAGCGGGTCAGGACCGAGGGGCCAAGTCGCTGTGAGCGGGTCAGGACTGCAGGGGAAAGTCGCCGTGAGCGGGTCAGGAGCGAGGGGCCAAGTCGCTGTGAGCGGGTAAGGACCGAGGGGGAAGTCGTTGATAGCGGGTCAGGACCGAGGGGCCAGGTCGCTGTGAGCGGGTGAGGACTGCAGGGGCCAAGTCCCTGTGAGCGGGTCAGGACCGAGGGGCCAAGTCGCTGTGAGCGGGTCAGGACTGCAGGGGCAAGTCGCTGTCAGCGGGTCAGGACTGCAGGGACAAGTCGCCGTGAGCGGGTCAGGACCGAGGGGCCAAGTCGCCGTGAGCGGGTCAGGACCGAGGGGCCAGGTCGCTGTGAGCGGGTCAGGACTGCAGGGGCAAGTCGCTGTGAGCGGGTCAGGATCGAGGGGCCAAGTCGCCGTGAGCGGGTCAGGACCGAGGGGCCAACTCGCCGTGAGCGGGTCAGGACCGAGGGGCCAAGTCGCTGTGAGCGGGTCAGGACCGAGGGGCCAAGTCGCCGTGAGCGGGTCAGGACCGAGGGGCGAAGTCGCTGTGCGCGGGTCAGGACTGCAGGGGAAAGTCGCTGTGAGCGGGTTAGGACCGAGGGGCCAAGTCGCGGTGAGCGGGTCAGGACTGCAGGGGCAATTCGCCGTGAGTGGGTCAGGACTGCAGGGGCAATTCGCCGTGAGTGGGTCTGGACTGCAGGGGCAAGTCGCCGTGTGAGGGTCAGGACCGAGGGGCCAAGTCGCTGTGAGCGGTTCAGGACCGAGGGGGCAAGTCGTTCATAGCGGGTCAGGACCGAGGGGCCAGGTCGCTGTGAGCGGGTGAGGACTGCAGGGGCCAAGTCCCTGTGAGCGGGCCAGGACCGAGGGGCCAAGTCGGTGTGAGCGGGTCAGGACTGCAGGGGCAAGTCGCTGTGAGCGGGTCAGGACTGCAGGGACAAGTCGACGTGAGCGGGTCAGGACCGAGGGGCCCAGTCGCCGTGAGCGGGTCAGGACCGAGGGGGCAAGTCGCCGTGAGCGGGTCAGGACCGAGGGGCCAGGTCCCTGTGAGCGGGTCAGAACTGCAGGGGCAAGTCGCTGTGAGCGGCTCAGGACCGAGGGGCCAACTCGCAGTGAGCGAGTCAGGACCGAGGGGCCAAGTCGCTGTGCGCGCGTCAGGACCGAGGGGCCAAGTCGCTGTGAGCGGGTCAGGACTGCAGGGACAAGTCGCTGTGAGCGGGTCAGGACTGCAGGGGAAAGTCGCTGTGCGCGGGTCAGGACCGAGTGGCCAAGTCGCCGTGAGCGGGTCAGGACTGCAGGGGCAATTTGCCGTGAGTGGGTCAGGACTGCAGGGGCAAGTCGCCGTGAGCGGGTCAGGACTGCAGGGGCCAAGTCGCTGTGAGCGGGTCAGGACAGCAGGGGCAAGTCGCTGAGAGCGGGTCAGGAACGAGGGGCCAAGTCGCTGTGAGCGGGTCAGGACCGTTGGGCAAATTCGCTGTGAGCGGGTCAGGACTGCAGGGGCAAGTCGCTGTGAGCGGGAAAGGACCGAGGGGCCAAGTCGCTGTGAGCGGGTCAGGACAGAGGTGGCAAGTCGCCGTGAGCGGGTCAGGACCGAGTGGCCAAGTCGCCGTGAGCGGGTCAGGACGGAGGGGCAAGTCGCCGTGAGCGGGTCAGGACCGAGGGGCCAAGTCGCCGTGAGCGGGTCAGGACCGAGGGGCCAAGTCGCCGTGAGCGGTTCAGGACTGCAGGGGCAAGTCGCCGTGAGCGGGTCAGGACTGCAGGGGCAAGTCGCCGTGAGCGGGTCAGGACGAAGGGGCCAAGTCGCCGTGAGCGGGTCAGGACCGAGGGGCCAAGTCGCCGTGAGCGGGTCAGGACGGCAGGGGCAAGTCGCCGTGAGCGGGTCAGGACCGAGGGGCCAAGTCGCCGTGAGCGGGTCAGGACGGAGGGGCCAGGTCGCTGTGAGCGGGTCAGGACTGCAGGGGCCAAGAGGCCGTGCGCGGGTCAGGACAGAGGGACCAAGTCGCTGTGAGCGGGTCAGGACTGCAGGGGCCAACTCCCTGTGAGCGGGTCAGGACTGCAGGGGCCATGTCGCTGTGAGCGGGTCAGGACCGAGGGGCCAAGTCGCTGTGTGCGGGTCAGGACGGAGGGGCCAAGTCGCTGTGAGCGGGTGAGGACTGCAGGGGCAAGTCGCCGTGAGCGGGTCAGGACCGAGGGGCCAAGTCGCTGTGAGCGGGTCAGGACCGAGGGGGCAAGTCGTTGATAGCGGGTCAGGACCGAGGGGCCAGGTCGCTGTGAGCGGGTGAGGACTGCAGGGGCCAAGTCGCTGTTTGCGGGTCAGGACCGAGGGGCCAAGTCGCTGTGAGCGGGTCAGGACTGCAGGGGCAAGTCGCTGTTAGCGGATCAGGACTGCAGGGACAAGTCGCCGTGAGCGGGTCAGGACCGAGGGGCCAAGTCGCCGTGAGCGGGTCAGGACCGAGGGGGCAAGTCGCCGTGAGCGGGTCAGGACCGAGGGGCCAGGTCGCTGTGAGCGGGTCAGGACAGCAGGGGCAAGTCGCTGTGAGCGGGTCAGGACCGAGGGGCCAAGTCGCCGTGAGCGGGTCAGGACCGAGGGGCCAACTCGCCGTGAGCGGGTCAGGACCGAGGGGCCAAGTCGCTGTGAGCGGGTCAGGAACGAGGGGCCAAGTCGCTGTGAGCGGGTCAGGACTGCAGGGGCAAGTAGCTGTGAGCGGGTCAGGACCGAGGGGCCAAGTCGCTGTGAGCGGGTGAGGACTGCAGGGGAAAGTCGCTGTGAGCGGGTCAGGACCGAGGGGCCAAGTCGCTGTGAGCGGGTCAGGACTGCAGGGGAAAGTCGCCGTGAGCGGGTTCAGGACCGAGGGGCCAAGTCGCTGTGAGCGGGTAAGGACCGAGGGGGCAAGTCGTTGATAGCGGGTCAGGACCGAGGGGCCAGGTCGCTGTGAGCGGGTGAGGACTGCAGGGGCCAAGTCCCTGTGAGCGGGTCAGGACCGAGGGGCCAAGTCGCTGTGAGCGGGTCAGGACTGCAGGGGCAAGTCGCTGTCAGCGGGTCAGGACTGCAGGGACAAGTCGCCGTGAGCGGGTCAGGACCGAGGGGCCAAGTCGCCGTGAGCGGGTCAGGACCGAGGGGGCAAGTCGCCGTGAGCGGGTCAGGACCGAGGGGCCAGGTCGCTGTGAGCGAGTCAGGACTGCAGGGGCAAGTCGCTGTGAGCGGCTCAGGACCGAGGGGCCAACTCGCCGTGAGCGGGTCAGGACCGAGGGGCCAACTCGCCGTGAGCGGGTCAGGACCGAGGGGCCAAGTCGCTGTGCGCGGGTCAGGACCGAGGGGCCAAGTCGCTGTGAGCGGGTCAGGACTGCAGGGGCAAGTCGCTGTGAGCGGGTCAGGACTGCAGGGGCAAGTCGCTGTGAGCGGGTCAGGACCGAGGGGCCAAGTCGCCGTGAGCGGGTCAGGACTGCAGGGGCAATTCGCCGTGAGTGGGTCAGGACTGCAGGGGCAAGTCGCCGTGAGCGGGTCAGGACTGCAGGGGCCAAGTCGCTGTGAGCGGGTCAGGACAGCAGGGGCAAGTCGCTGTGAGCGGGTCAGGACCGAGGGGCCAAGTCGCTGTGAGCGGGTCAGGACCGTTGGACCAAGTCGCTGTGAGCGGGTCAGGACTGCAGGGGCAAGTCGCTGTGAGCGGGAAAGGACCGAGGGGCCAAGTCGCTGTGAGCGTGTCAGGAACGAGGTGGCAAGTCGCCGTGAGCGGGTCAGAACCGAGGGGCCAAGTCGCCGTGAGCGGGTCAGGACGGAGGGGCAAGTCGCCGTGAGCGGGTCAGGACCGAGGGGCCAAGTCGCCGTGAGCGGGTCAGGACCGAGGGGCCAAGTCGCCGTGAGCGGGTCAGGACTGCAGGGGCAAGTCGCCGTGAGCGGGTCAGGACTGCAGGGGCAAGTCGCCGTGAGCGGGTCAGGACCGAGGGGCCAAGTCGCTATTAGCGGGTCAGGACCGAGGGGCCAAGTCGCCGTGAGCGGGTCAGGACTGCAGGGGCAAGTCGCCGTGAGCGGGTCAGGACCGAGGGCCAAGTCGCCGTGAGCGGGTCAGGACCGAGGGGCCAAGTCGCCGTGAGCGGGTCAGGACTGCAGGGGCAAGTCGCCGTGAGCGGGTCAGGACCGAGGGGCCAAGTTCGCCGTGAGCGGGTCAGGACCGAGGGGCCAAGTCGCCGTGAGCGGGTCAGGACTGCAGTGGCAAGTCGCCGTGAGCGGGTCAGGACCGAGGGGCCAAGTCGCCGTGAGCGGGTCAGGACTGCAGGGGCAAGTCGCCGTGAGCGGGTCAGGACCGAGGGGCCAAGTCGCCGTGAGCGGGTCAGGACCGAGGGGCCAAGTCGCCGTGAGCGGGTCCGGACTGCAGGGGCAAGTCGCCGTGAGCGGGTCAGGACCGAGGGGCCAAGTCGCCGTGAGCGGGTCAGGACTGCAGGGGCAAGTCGCCGTGTGCGGGTCAGGACCGAGGGGCCAAGTCGCCGTGAGGGGGTCAGGACTGCAGGGGCAAGTCGCCGTGAGCGGGTCAGGACTGCAGGGGCAAGTTGCCGTGAGCGGGTCAGGACCGAGGGGCCAAGTCGCCGTGAGCGGGTCAGGACCGAGGGGCCAAGTCGCTATCAGCGGGTCAGGACCGAGGGGCCAAGTCGCCGTGAGCGGGTCAGGACCAAGGGGCCAAGTCGCCGTGAGCGGGTCAGGACCGAGGGGCCAAGTCGCCGTAAGCGGGTCAGGACTGCAGGGGCAAGTCGCCGTGAGCGGGTCAGGACCGAGGGGCCAGTCGCCGTGAGCGGGTCAGGACTGCAGGGGCAAGTCGCCGTGAGCGGGTCAGGACCGAGGGGCCAAGTCGCCGTGAGCGGGTCAGGACTGCAGGGGCATGTCGCCGTGAGCGGGTCAGGACCGAGGGGCCAAGTCACCGTGAGCGGGTCAGGACCGAGGGGCCAAGTCGCCGTGAGCGGGTCAGGACTGCAGGGGCAAGTCGCCGTGAGCGGGTCAGGACCGAGGGGCCAAGTCGCCGTGAGCGGGTCAGGACCGAGGGGCCAAGTCGCCGTGAGCGGGTCAGGACCGAGGGGCTAAGTCGCCGTGACCGGGTCAGGACCGAGGGGCCATGTCGCCGTGAGCGGGTCAGGACCGAGGAGCCAAGTCGCCGTGAGTGGGTCAGGACTGCGGGGGTCAAGTCGCCGTGAGCGGGTCAGGACTGCAGGAGGACGGTCCCCGTGAGCGGGTCAGGACCGAGGGGCCAAGTCGCCGTGAGCGGGTCAGGACCGAGGGGCTAAGTCGCCGTGAGCGGGTCAGGACCGAGGGGCCAAGTCGCCGTGAGCGGGTCAGGGCCGCGGGGGCCAAGTCGCCGTGAGCCGGTCAGGGCCGCGGGGGCCGGTCCCCGTGTGCCGGTCAGGGCCGCGGGGGCCGGTCCCCGTGAGCCGGTCAGGGCCGCGGAGGCCGGTCCCCGTGAGCCGGTCAGGGCCGCGGGGGCCGGTCCCCGTGAGCCGGTCAGGGCCGCGGGGGCCGGTCCCCGTGAGCCGGTCAGGGCCGCGGGGCCCGGTCCCCGTGAGCCGGTCAGGGCCGCGGGGGCCGGTCCCCGTGAGCCGGTCAGGGCCGCGGGGGCCGGTCCCCGTGAGCCGGTCAGGGCCGCGGGGGCCGGTCCCCGTGAGCCGGTCAGGGCCGCGGGGGCCGGTCCCCGTGAGCCGGTCAGGGCCGCGGGGGCCGGTCCCCGTGAGCCGGTCAGGGCCGCGGGGGCCGGTCCCCGTGAGCCGGTCAGGGACGCGGGGTACGGTCCCCCTGAGCAGGTCAGGGCCGCAGGGGACGCTCTCCCTGAGCGGGTCAGGGCCGCGGGGGACGGTTCCCCCGAGCGGGTCAGGGCCGCGGGGGACGGTCCCCCTGAGCGGGTCAGGGCCGCGGGTGACGGTCCCCCTGAGCGGGACAGGACCGCGGGGGACGGTCCCCCTGAGCGGGTCAGGGCCGCGGGGGAGGTGAGCGGGTCAGGGCTGCGGGGGCCAGTCCCTGTGAGCGGGACAGTGCTCCGGGGCCCAGTCCCTGTGAGCGGGACATGGCTGCGAGGCCCAGTCAGCTGTGAGCGGGACAAGGCTGCGGGGTCAGTACACTGTGAGCGGGACAGGGCTGCGGGGCCTAGTCCATGTTAGCAGGACACGGCTGCGGGGGGCAGTACCTGTGAGCGGGTCAGGGCTGCAGGGGCCAGTCCCTGTGAGCGGGTCAGGTCTGCGGGGGCAGGCCGCTGTGAGCGGGTCAGGGCGGCGGGGGCAGGCCGCTGTGAGCGGGTCAGGGCTGAGGGGGCAACTCGCTGTGAACGGGACAGGGCTGCAAGGGGCAATACGCTGTGAGCGGGTCAGGGCTGCGGGGCGCAATACGCTGTGTGCAGGTCAGGGCGGCGGGGCCCAGGCCGCTGTGAGCGGGTCAGGCCTGCGGGAGCCAGTCCCTGTGAGCGGGACACGGCTGCGGGGGCCCATCCCTGTCAGTGGGACAGGGCTGCGGGGGGGCAGTACGCTGTGCGTGGGTCACGGCTGCGGGGGCCAGTCCCTGTGAGCGGGACATGGCTGCGAGGCCCAGTCCCTGTGAGCGGGACAGGGCTGGGAGCCCCAGTCCCTGTCAGAGGGACAGGGCTGCAGGGGCAAGCCGCTGTGAGCGAGTCAGGGCACAGGGGGCATGGCGCTGTGGGCGGGACAGGGCTGCGGGGCGCGGGTCAGGCCGCTGTGAGCGGGTCAAGGCGCAGGGGGCAGGGCGCTGAGAGCGGGACAGGGCTGCGGGGACCAGGTCGCTGTGAGCGGGTCAAGGCTGGGGGCCTGGTCCCTGTCAGCGGGTCAGGGCGGCGGGGCCAGGCCCCTATGAGCGGGTCAGGCCTGCGTGGCCTGGTCCCTGTGAGCGGGACAGGGCTGCGGGAGCCAGTCCCTGTGAGCGGGACAGG
This sequence comes from Stegostoma tigrinum, assembly GCF_030684315.1. Taxonomy (NCBI): domain Eukaryota; kingdom Metazoa; phylum Chordata; class Chondrichthyes; order Orectolobiformes; family Stegostomatidae; genus Stegostoma; species Stegostoma tigrinum. Next base: position 297,711 of record NW_026728087.1, read on the forward strand.
GCTGCGGGGCCAAGTCCCTGTGAGCGGGTCAGGGCTCCAAGGGCCAGACCCTGTGAGCGGGACACGGCTGCGGGGCCCAGTCCCTGTGAGCAGGACAGGGCAGCGGGGCCCATCCCTGTCAGTGGGTCAGGGCTGCAGGGCCCAGTCCCTGTCAGTGGGTCAGGGCTGCGGGGCCCATCCCTGTCAGTGGGTCAGGGCTGCGGCGCCCATCCCTGTCAGTGGGTCAGGGCTGCGGGGCCCAGTCCCTGTGAGCGGGTCTGGGCTGCGGTGGCCAGTCCCTGTGAGCGGGACAGGGCTGCGGGGCCCAGTCCACTGTGAGCGGGACACGGCTGCGGGGGGCAGTACGCTGTGAGCGGGACAGGACTGCAGGGGGGCCAGTCGCTGTGAGCGGGACAGGACTGCAGGGGGGCCAGTCGCTGTGAGCGGGACAGGGCTGCGGGGCCCAGTCCCTGCCAGCGGGACAGGGCGGCAGGGGCAGGCTGTTGTGAGCAGGTCAGGGCGCCAGGGACCAGTCCCTGCCAGTGGGTCAGGACTGAGGGGGCAATACGCTGTGAGCGGGTCAGGACAGCAGGGGGCAATACGCTGTGAGCGGGTCAGGGCTGCGGGGGGCAAATGGCACTGAGTGGGTCAGGTCTGCGGGGAGCAAGTCGCTGTGAGCGGGTCAGGGCTGCGGGGGCAAGTCGCAGTGAGCGGGTCAGGGCTGCGGGGGGCCGGTCCCCGTGAGCGGGTCAGGGCTGCGGGGGCAAGTCGCAGTGAGCGGGTCAGGGCTGCGGGGGGCCGGTCCCCGTGAGCGGGTCAGGGCTGCGGGGGGCTGGTCCCCCTGAGCGGGTGAGGACTGCGGGGGGCAAGTCGCAGTGAGTGGGTCAGGGCTGCGGGGGGCCAGTCGCAGTGAGCGGGTCAGGACTGCAAGGGGCAAGGCAATGTGAGCGGGTCAGGGCTGCGGGGGGCAGTGTCGCAGTGAGCGGGTCAGGGCTGCGGGGGGCAAGTGCCTGTCAGCGGGACAGGGCTGCGGGGGGCAAGTCGCAGTGAGCGGCTCAGGGCGGTTTGGGGCCAGTCGCAGTGAGCGGGTCAGGGCTGCGGGGGCAAATCCCTGTCAGCGGGACAGGACTGCGGGGGGCAAGTCGCAGTGAGCGGGTCAGGGCTGCGGGGGGCCGGTCCCTGTGAGCTGGTCAGGGCTGCGGGGGCCAGTCCGTCACCGGGTCAAGTCGCAGTGAAGCGGGTCAGGGCTGAGGGGGCAAGCCCCTGTCAGCGGGTCAGGGCTTCGAGGGGTAGTGTCGCAGTGAGCGGGTCAGGGCTGCGAGGGGCAGTGTCGCAGTGAGCGGGTCAGGGCTGCGGGGGGCCGGTCCCTGTGAGCGGGTCAGTGCTGCGGGGGGCCGGTCCCCGTGAGCTGTCAGGGCTGCGGGGGGCCGTTCCCCCTGAGCGGGTCAGGGCTGTGGGGGGCAAGTCGCAGTGAGCGGGTCAGGGCTGCGGGGGGCATGACCCTGTCAGCAGGACAGGACTGCGGGGGGCAAGGCGCAGTGATCAGGTCAGGGCTTTGGGGGGCAGTCCCTGTGAGCTGGTCAGGGCTGCGGGGTCCAGTCCCTGTCACCGGCTCAGGGATGCGGTGGGCAAGTCGCAGTGAGCGGATCAGGGCTGTGGGGGGCCGGTCCCCGTGAGCTGGTCAGGTCTGCGCAGGGCCGGGCCCCGAGTGGGTCAGGGCTGCGGGGGTCAGTGTCGCAGTCAGCAGGTCAGGGCTGCAGAGGCAAGTCGCAGTGAGCGGGTCAGGGCTGCGGGGGGCAAGTCGCAGTAAGTGGGTCAGGGCTGAGGGGGGCAGTGTCGCAGTGAGCGGGTCAGGGCTGCGGGGGGCAAGTCGCAGTGAGCAGGTCAGGGCTGTGGGGGGCCGGTCCCCGTCAGTGGGTCAGGGCTGCGGGGGGCAAGTCGCAGTGAGCGGGTCAGAGCTGCGGGGGGCAAGTCCCTGTCAGCGGGACTGGGCAGCGGGGGGCAAGTCGCAGTGAACGGGTCACGGCTGTGGGGGCGAGTCCTTTTGAGCTGCTCAGGGCTGCGGGGGCCAGCCCCTGTCAGCTGGTCACGGCTGCGGGGGGAAAGTCGCAGTAAGCAGGTCGGGGTGCAGGGGGCAAGTTGCAGTGAGCGGGTCAGGGCTGCGGGGGCCAGTGTCGCAGTGAGCGGGTCAGGGCTGCGGGGTCAAGTCCCTGTCAGCGGGACAGGGCTGCGGGGGGGCACGTTGCTGTGAGCGGGTCAGGGGTAGGGGGGCCGATCCCCTGAGCGGGTGACGACTGCGTGGGGCAAGTCG